>NW_027493132.1:0-405247 GCF_021521415.1 Bidens hawaiensis | reverse complement strand
GCTCCCCATCCTCACCATAAATTCTTGTAAAACTAAACTCAACAAGCTTCATTTTGAACCGGGGGTCCATCACAACCGCAATAGAAAAGATCAAAAAGCAATCTTGCCAGTACTTACTAAATCTTTCGTGCATTGACCTGGTCAACCGTCTGACAAACGTGTCTTCGTTCACGGACGCGTTATTAAGCTCGAGCTGTATCTTCCATGCTTCATGAAAAAAAACATTTGCAGTTGGATACGTAGGGCCCGTTAAAATATCCGCTGCATCAAGCAAAAGTTTCAAGTATGTACAAAGAATCTCCACCTGTTTCCACTCGTCCATTGTAAAGGTAGTTCGGTAATTTGAGTCGAAAGTATCCAAGCAAGAAAATACCTCTTTCAATTCACAAGCAGCTACTAACATATAATAAGTTGTGTTCCATTGACTTTGGTCATCAAGTACAAGACTTTTTGCACTCGGTACCTGAAGTTGAACTCTAATATCATTAAATCTTTGTTGACAAGATTTAACCGTCACAACATACTTTACACTATCACGAACCTTTTTAACCGTTTCTGATATTACCCCTAACGCATCTTGAGCAAGATGACATAAAATCCGTGAATAGCAACTCCCGATCAAGAATTTCCCGTTAGCAATTAACGGGTTTCTAACAGAAAGTAAATGTTCCAAATTCTTTCTAACCGCTTTATTTGCAAACGTTTCATCAAGAGTAACGCCAAGTAACTTGTTCTCCAAGTTCCAATCGGCAACACAAGATAGAACCGCATGACTAAAAGCAGACTCTGAATCAGGAAACGGTAATAAGCAAACAGAAAGAATCTTTCTGTGCAATTTCCAATCATCATCTATAAACTGACCCGTTATGAAAACATACCCAACACTTTGATCTGTGGTGCACATGTCGAGAGAAAGATTAACCTGACCCCGAATACTACTAACAAGATTCAAAAGCTGTTGTCTTTCCCTTTGGTACAACCCCACACAATCCCGTTCAATAGCTTCAAGGGACAAAACAGGAAATTCAGGTTGAAAAGATTTTACAAACTTCAAAAAGGCAGGATTTTGAACTATTGTAAGCGGGTATTCGTGCATAATAATCATCTTTGCAATATCATGATGAAAGGGAGAACTTGTTGACCCGGAAGTACTTTTTGAGCGTTTTCTTGAAATAACGCTATCATCCTGCAAAATATTAATGGGAAGGGGGGTAAAGGGGACAATTTGATCACTTTTATTATTGACTTGGCTCATGGGACAGATTCCCAATGCAATGTGTCGTTTGAGGTGACTTGTGCCAGCTAATTTTGACCCTGAAATATATGCAAATGATTTCTTGCATTGCATGCAACGAGCGCGCGTGCATCCCGCATCGATTGTTTCAATTGTGAAGTGTTCCCACACTATCGATTTCTTTCGCCTACGTTTGCTGTTTGTTTGTGAATCCACTTTAGGGGATTCACTGTTGTTTGTAGGGTTAGCCATCAATACAGAAACTTCTGCAAGATTAAAAAACGATCGCATAAAACTTCAAATTACAATTTAATATGTTTTTGAATATAAAGTTTGCTACTTTAGCCTTACTTTACACAAAATGTTAATCAGATAATCAGATGTAACAACAATCACATAAAACTTCAAATTGCAATTTAATATGTTTTTGATACAAAGTTTGCCGCATTAGCCATACCTTACACAAAATGTTAATCAAATAATCAGACGTAACAATGATCGCATAAAACTTCAAATTGCAATTTAATATGTTTTTGAATACAAAGGTTGCTTCTTTAGCCTTACTTCACACAAAATGTTAATCAGATGCAACAACAATCGCATAAAACTTCAAATTGCAATTTAATATGTTTTTGAATTTGAATATAAAGTTTGCTACTTTCGCCTTACTTCACACAGAATATTAATCAAATGTAACAACAATCGCATAAAACTTCAAATTGCAATTGAATATGTTTTTGAATATAAAGGTTGCTTCTTTAGCCTTACTTCACACAAAATATTAATAACGATCGCTTAAAACCTCAAATTGCAATTTAATACGTTTTTTAATATAAAGTTTGCTACTTTAGCCATACTTTACACAAAATAGTAATCAGATAATCAGATGTAACAAATGGCGTTTCGACATAAAGTTTAATCAGATAATCAGATGTAACAATGATCGCATAAAACTTAAAATTGCAATTGAATACGTTTTTGAATATAAAGTTCGCTACTCTAGCCATACTTCACACAAAATGTTAACCAGATAATCAGATGTAACAACGATCGCATAAAACTTCAAATTGCAAGTTAACATGTTCTGAACATAAAGTTTGCTACTTTAGCCACACTTTACACAAAACGATAATCAGATGTAACAAAGAGCGTTTCGACCTACTTGCTAAAGCAGTAATCCAACGAAAATGATTCGATTTAGAACCCTAAATACTCATATAACCAACATCAACTACCAGACAATCACTTTCAAAACACAATGCCAAAATCCAAAACACCCCCTGTTTCATACAACTAATTATGGTTTAATTTTCAAACAAAATAAAAAACCTAAACCATCTAAAAATCTCATCTTTCATTCATAAAACCCTAAATCATGAACATAAAACAAAACAGTAATAAACACGCCGCCATCATAATAACAAGAATTCACATTCTGCAATCCAAACATATCAGCAATGATAAATTGGTTTTTGATTTAATAAACCCCAATCGATTTCAAATGGGTATATAATAACAAACAAGAAAATCAAGAAACGTGTGGATCGTGATTAGATAATAAAAACCCATTAGGGTTTAAGTTTTGGCATAAAGATGAAAAATTTGAGTGAAGAAAAACGAACCCTTAAGGCGGCAGTGATCGGTGAATGAGGAAAACAGTTGCTGCTAATGAGAAAAAGAAATCTTGGAAAATAATTAATAATATTTGATAACTAGGGTTTAAGGTGAAGAGCTTATATAGTTTTTTGTGAATGAAAGAATAATAATAATAATAATAATAATAATAATAATAATAATAATAAAAGAAATTAAAAACTTAATCTCCAGAGGTTTTTGGAAATTTTGGAGGTTGATGAAGATTGAAAGATGATGGGCTTACAGTTTTTGGGCCGAAGTTAAACCCAAGTACTGTAAGGAGGTTTGTACTTAAAACTTAAAAGTAGTACTTAAGACTTGGACATTACATGAGGCAAGTAAACTTTAAATAGAGGTGCACAAATCATATCCGGTTGAGATCCGACCCGGACCCGTTGAAACCGGTTCTACCTTTACCCTGCCAAAACCTGACTCGACCATATCCTACACGAAACACGAAATAAACCTGGAAAACCCGGTCAAAATACATGACTATACCCGAAACTGCCTCCTACCCGACCCGGTTTTGACTTTTGTTGACCATACCCGAAACCGTTACCTACCCGGTTTGTGCATCTCTACTTTAAGGTCTGAAATTTATGTAACAGTGCATTTTTTATAGTATTAGTCTAAAGAAAATGATTATATAGTTATAATTTATAAACATGAATAATTCATAAATAAACTAGTATTCAGTAAATTTTGTTCTAAGAGATATTCGTGTAACTTTTATAGTAGATGAAATCTTTAATTGATTTATTAAGGGTTGATAGAGATGATGTTACATATTTCAAGGGGTGAATACTTTTATTTTGATTCACATGAATTTTCATAAAAATCTTGTCTATTTGGTACCGTACTAGTTTAATTTATTTGTTACTTGTACCGGTAATAAGATCATTAAAGATTTAATGAAAAAAAAAAGCAAAGCAAAGTGGTACCCGTACTAATACACGTACCAGTTTCGTGCCAATAAATTATGTACGGTACTTGGTGCTTAGTTTTATTGATATTCTGTACGTGTACTTTCAGTACCAGTACGAGTACAATATGATCTCATCCCCATATGTTATAACAATTTTTGTTACTAAAGTGGGCAATAAATACCAAATGGCAAATACTTAACATTCACACAAGAACACCCATAGTGGGCCTCCATCCCATTGCCAAATAGGCTCGGAAACGCCTAACACCACTACGAGTAAAACTGAAAAACCACTTCGAGTAAAACTGAAAAACGCTCTCGTGCCTACCTGGCGCCTGGCGTCGTGTGGCATGGCAGACAACAAATGGCATTTGAAGCCCACGGTTAAAGATGGCCTAACAACTTAACAAGCCTTTTAGATTTTCGGAACTCACTTTGGGAGAGGCCCAAGTCTAGAGAGTACAATATCTAACGCCCAAATATTTGTGAACTTTTTTTCCCAAGGGTTTTGTAGTTAGTTTTCGAGATAAACTGTAAACCGAAACTAGTACGGTTTGATATACCCATGATCTAATGGTCTAGTTATCATCAACAAAACCAAATTAATATATGATTATATGAACAACCATACTTTACATAAGAAATGTTTGGGTTATTTGTTACTTTTGTTCACATGTGAAATGGTTATTCATCTCAACATACACATGCATTTATAACCTACATTGTTGATGCTATAAACGAAACACGTGACATAAACATATCACATAACCATCCATGTAATTAATTCTCAATTTTGAAATTTTGAAAGGGTAACAGCTATCTTATTTAATCAAAGTTTATTCTCAATTCATGCATTAAACGAACCGAACGAGGCCTTGTTCATGTTCGTTTGTTAATGAAATAATATGTTCACGAACACTTACCGGACGAGATTTTATGTTCGTGTTCGTACATTAAGGAAATGAATGCGTTAACGAACAGTTCACGAACACAAATAAAATCGACAGAGCCTAGAGATTGAGACCTATGAATTCATCAATGTGAATAATGAAAGCCTATAACGAATCAAACAACACAAACAAGGGCATGCTCGTGTTCTTTATTTAACTTTAAACGGACAACTAACACTTAATCGAACAAATATTTATGTTCATGTTCGTCTATTTAAAAAGTGAACAATTGTGTACGTTCATCTCATCTAGATAATAATTAATTATCTGAATATAAATAAACGAACGGAACATGTGTTCATGTTTGTTTGTTTATTAAATAAACGAACTTTCCGTCAAACGGTTCATGAACAAACAGCTCTCCAAACGTTTAGTTTGTTTACATACCTGCATTCAAGTCCTTGTGGAGGTTATTATGTGTACCATTGATATACTATAGCTATTAGGCACACTTAGCATCCAATAAACCTTTATAACAAAACACAAATACCCAAAATTGAATAACAAAAACAAACACATTTGAACACTCACCACAATGGTGTATATTCATTCATAAATCTTAGTTTGTGGGTTCAATCAAAGTAAATAATAATGCGTCCACCCACAAAATACACCCACCAAAGCTAACCTTCCAATGGGAAAAAAACACCTAAAAACCCAAACCCTAACAATTACACACATACACCCCCAGTGTCTCCAATGTATAACTGTTTTGTAACAAGAAAGCCACCGCATGAGCTTAAAAAGACCGATTCGCCATCCACCACATGTTAACCGACCACCATGCCGCCATCTTATAGTCCACATTCTTCATGAGTGTCTTGATCGTCTAGGCGAGGCTCCACAAGAACATACAGTGGTACCCCATTTAGCCTCCAATTACCCTGTTAACCATAATAAGTCAACTTACTTGTTTTGACCCGTAACGCTAAAATAAAATTTAACTTTACAAGTGGCAACCCAATAACGCAAGCACATTCAACAACTTCAGCTCCAACGCGTTCTACAACAAACAAGTTGACACATATATTATTGTTATGATCAAATAAGCATTAAGGATGCAACTTCCACTCTTACCTAAAAGCCTTATGGCAGCCGAGAGGGTCCCGCCTGTAGCCACGAGATCATCTACAATCAACACACTCTCACCGGGTTGCACGGCCCCTACGTGCATCTCTAGACAATCGGTCCCGTACTCTAGCACATATGCCTCTGATATAACTTCGCCTACACATTTATAACTTAAATTTTATATTGTTGGTGTCACATTAGGTGATGCCATATCAGCAGCCCATGAGGTGCAACATTTATATTTAAAATTAATTGTTAAATGTCACATTCGATGCCTAACTTGTGTTCAAATAAAATTATTAAATGTCACATCAGATGACACTTGATGTATATATAGACACTAATATGACAAATAAGATCTCACGTTAGTAGATTTTGAAAATGAACAATAAATACAGTTGGTACTTGGTACAGTCAATAATATAAACCTGAAAAAAAATGAAACTTGTTTTCTGTATAGTGTAATTCATACTTCCTAAAATTATGTACTTCTAGTAATAATATATTTTTAAAAATAATGATCTATATGAGGTTTAATTCATATAAATAATAATTTTTTTATGTTTAAAAATTATTAAAAAAAAAAACTAATGGTTACCTGGCAGCTTTCTTGGTTTACGTAGCGGAACAAATTTAGCACCAATAGCCAAAGCAACTGGAGGACCAAATATAAATCCTCTAGCTTCAACTCCTATATAGTAATAGTAAAAATAAACAGTGAGCAAACCAACTAATGTTTATGTAACAAAAATAATAATAAACAATATAGCTTAGATGTCACTGTAAACTCGTTTTGACATAAATCCACACCTAATAAACAGCATTGACATGTGAACAAGAATATAGATACAGAATCTAAGCCTTATAAACAAGTAGGGTTAGAATTAGGTCCACATATAACATCAATAATCTGAGGAAGCAAATAACGGAACCAATGGTTAGGAACCAACTGTAACTTGTAATGACATTTTTGTCCATATAATATCAAACCAACTGCAAAGTTATCTGTAACTTTTATATTGTCCTTGTCATTAAGCCATACCTAATCTATAGTTATTACTTATTAATAAGGCTCACGGGTGTGAGGAGCTTTAATGGGGGCTCCAACCAATAATATTATGACGTGTGGCAGAGAGAGAAACTAGATAAAGGGGGTGTTGGAGCCCCCGTTGGAGCCTCTGGCCCTGGTGTGGAGGGGCTCCAGCGAATTTTTTTTTTATTTTTTTATAAATATATTCAAACAACGTATTATTAAAAAAACTCATAAATTATTAAAAAAAACACACATTAATAAAAAAACACATTAATATCTAAAAATAAAATAAAAATTAAAGTACTAAAAAAAACATTCTTCTTATTCTTCGGCTTGGTCTTCTTCGATCAACCTCTTTCGGATACGTTCCTTTTGCTTTTCCATTAGCATTTGATCGACCGGATTTAGGTTACTGAAGTCTCTAGTAAGAAAGTCCAAATCTCTCATTCGACTTTTTTCCTTTTTGTCATAAGAGACCACCTCCATGGTTTTGTTGAATTTATTGAGGGATTCAACAAGATTGGCGATGTTTACGGCTTCCCCCTCAGCCGGTTTTTTCCCCTTGGCGTCCCTTCCCAATGGCCACCTCCTCGGCGGTGAAGACGTTTCCTCCTCCGCAATGTTTAGGTCGAATCCAACGCGGCAATCCGACCCGGTTGAAGTGCTATACGCTCCAGACGAACTAGTTTTAGTCCGTTTTGGCCTTACTTCCGCATCAAAGTCCGGCGCCACCAGCTCAACCCACTTGGAACACCTTTTCAACCTCTCCCACAATTTTAAATCGTCTCACGTCTTCACCATCCCATACCTCCGCAAACACTCATGCTTCCACTCTTCGACCGTGAAATTGTAAACCGCCAAATCATCACTGCCACTAGGTCTCATACGACCGCTGTTCCTGTTGAAAAGATTAGTAAACAAGCCGACAAATTTTCTGATTTCGGACCACCGACCCGAAATCATATCGGCGTTCCGCTCTGTACTCCCAACGAGCATGTAGAACGTCTCCCTAACCTTTGTCCAAAAAATCTTGCTCTTTTGGTAGTCGGCTGCAAAATGACTAAATAAATTAGATTTCCATTTAACTTTTTTATTTAACTTTTTTATTAAAAATCATTTTTGAACAACTTGTTTTTTTCCGGTGGACGCGTCTTTTTGGTCCCGTAGCTTCACCGTGTGATTCTTGTGTCTCCGGAACAACAAAGTTAGGAGACGGTTGTGTGTTGGATGGTTGAAAGCCGGATGATTCTTGCGGCTCCGAATAAAACATCGGTTGGTGTGGTGACGACCATAAATCATCGTCAAGATAATCTGAATCAAGGTTTGGGAACCAATTTCCAGCCATTTTTAAAAAAAAAAGTTGAGAAGATGAATTGATTTTGGGTGAAAGTTTGAAGTTTTGGTATAAAAATGGGTGATTTGGGGTATAATTATATAGGAAAAATATTTTTTTTTTTGGTTTGTTCGGCTCCCAACGGTCAAAAAACCATCAAAAGTTGTGCAGCCCTCTCTCTTCTCCCGCTAACCGGCTCACGCCTGCATTGTTTTTCGCGTTAGCGCCCCCGTTGAAGCCACACACCCCTCAGTCTAAGTTAATTACACATTAGACAAGAAAGAACAATCCACATGCAATCTTGGATGCTGATATGCTCTACATAATCTATGTTTTCTAAACAAGAGTTGGAATTAGGGCCCACGTGTTACATTATTAATTCTTAAAGAACTTTTTATAAGTTTATAATAAATCTTTGTTTTGGAGTAATCTCTTGCTTTTATGCATAACTTTCATTGTTATCTGTTTTCCAAGGTTACTAAAGCAAAAGATTGTTTAATTTAAGTTTAGATTTTTTGGCAGAGGGTGTAATCTTTATTTTTTACACTTTTTTAAATGCATTACATCAACTTAGTAATTATTACTGTTGTTATTATGTATGTTTATCTTTATATCATAACAAATTCAGAAAAACAAATTTACAATATATAAAATATAAAATATGGAAATGCATATAAAAATGTACACTTATTTCTGCAAACTATATAATTTTAAGAATAAAACTAACAAGTGGACAAAATCCGCGTGTTGCGGTGGATCAAATATAAATAAGCGTGTCACAACTGACGCGAATTAGGATGAAATCGGCATCAAATCGTAAACATAAATGTGTAACCCCAAAAAATAAATTTACAAGATAAAGGTAAAAAAGGAGTTAACATGGCACAACCTCTTGCCGGTATGTGGTCCGATCGGAGGATTGCGACACCAAACATGCATTTTTAACCAACAACTTTGATACAATCTTTTATATCTATTGTGTGTTTTTTTTCCAATCTAATATAAGATTGTATCAAAGTAGTTTGTTTTTAAAAACTTATTCAATCAAAATTTGATCTAATAAGTCGTTGGTTAAATCGACATTCTTGGTGCCACAATCATCCGATTAGACCACAAGGTGGCACGAGATTGTGGCACGTCAACTCTTTTTATTTTATTTTTAAATGTTTATTTTGTGGGGGCTTACTCCTTTATGCTTACAATTTAACGTTGATATCTATGCCTTGATTCACCGCAACACGAGGGTTTTGTGCACTCGTTAGTTATATTCTTGAAGTTTTAAGTTTATATAATCGATTGAAAAAAAAAACATAATTACTCTACTTCAAAATACAAATGACTCCAAGTAATTATTTTTATTCCATAACTTTTAAACTAGAATATTAAACAAGAATAATTATTATTACACTATTTTTTTACAACATAATTACCATACTTCAAAACTATTTGTAAGCTAGTACGTTAATTTTATTTGTGCCTAAATTCACCCTTATACTTTCGCAAAAGTAACTTTAAATTTTCATATACATTTAATTTCTTGGAACAATTTTGATAGGAAAATATTTATAAAAAAAATCTACCCGTTGACCATGTATATCCAATAATAATATATATCTTTTTATTCATCTTTGTATATGTTGTAATTTTTCTTTTTCATATATATTTAATGATATGTTTGTAAGGGAATGTTTTTAAAAAAAAACTATTTTGGAACATGTTTTTAAAACACCGATTTTGGCTATTTTTGTAAGATTCATTAAAAGTTAACTGGTTTGACCACAAAGTCAAAGATCGAAATCAAAATATGCTACTGCTGGTACAGTGATAATGTAATTTGTTATCTAAAAAGATTCAATCGAGCCACAATGCACATTTAAAAGTACACTAAAATTTGTCAAATAAAAAGTTACATTAAAAATCACAAATTGTTTTTTCTTCAAATCTAAGAGCATTCACAACCCATTCCCTATATTATTGTGAGGAAAGTTTTTAAAGTATAGGATGAGGTTTTGAGTGGTCGTGAGTGTAAATTATAGGAGGGAGGGAGAAAAATGTAGTGATTTTTTGTAAATTTGGGAAAACTTTGTTTGTCAATATTTATTTTTTAATATTTGTTGAATTGATTGTGAGCAGAGGTAAGAAAAAACTGTAATGAAAAAGATAGAAAGTAATATTATTTAATTGAACAGGAAAGATAAATGTAGTGTTTTATAGTGTAATTTTAAAGATGGGATGGAGATCCGGATGAGAATGCTCTAAAATTACACAAAAATGCCGATCACTTCTCTATAAATTTAGGGGGTTTGGGATTCCTTATTTTGCCTGGCAATCTCAAACACCTTTATTACTTTTCAAAAAGTTTATAATTTATAAGTTATAAGTTGTGAAAATAAGCAAATCCCAAACACCCCCTTAAAATTACATTAAAAATCGCAACATTTTTTCTCTATCAATTAAATAATATTTTTTTATACTTTTCTACCCACTTATTTAAGGAAATATTAAATAGTTATAAACAATGTTTTCTTCAAATTTACTCGTAAACAATAAATTTGAGAATGGATTGTGGATGACCTAACTTCACCCTAAATATCAAGAACCCTAATTTCTGTAACCGAAAAATATAAAAATTAAAAATAAAAAATATCCTAAATTAAACTCCTAGACTGTAATCAAATAACTACAAAAATTCAGAACATTTAAAAAAAATCCTAAATTAAATTGCTTGCATGTAAGTGTAAAATATAAAAATAAAAAAAAAAAAAGTTAATAACAATAATTAAATAATAATACCTGCAACAACTGAAATGTTCTTGTCTCGATAACGATCAACAAAGATATCAATAGTATATCTAAACGCCTTCTGATCCAACAGCAGCGTTGTGATGTCTTGAAACATTATCCTGCATAATAATAATAATAATAATAATAATAATAATAATAATAATAATACAACTTTTACAACCAACACACCAACTGTTGGACCAAAATACTCACTGAAAAATAAAATCAATACCTTGTTTAGGGAAGTGGGGTACGACCCGTATGGCATCTGATATGGCCTTTATCCTCGGGTCACCGTGTAAACCATTCTCCTCGGCGAACATGGCTCTGTAAGTCCGGTGAGAAAGTCCGGTCCAGTGAGATGGAAGTGAGGTCAGTTTGGTCTCTTGGTTCCACTCTGGTGTCTAACTTATCCTGTGTGCTATTTATAGCCGAATTATATTGTACTTTCCTCCGAATCAAAAGTATTTTTTATTATTAAACAATTATAAGATATAATATTTTTTGTATTTTCTTATATCCATAAATATACATTTATGATATCACGTGAATGTTAATTTATACATGACCGGTATTTAATAAGTGTAGAGTAATAACTGTGCTTTTAATTAACACTAGGCGGCTGCCGCGTGATGCTGCGAGAAATAAAAATCATAGTAATAGTGGAATAATTATGGATGTTCAAGGTTTGTTTAGAGTCTTGAAAACGTTTAAACAAATCACTACTTTTGGTCAGTCTGTTTCTGAATATTCAAACCATAGAAAACACTTTGGTTTATGGTTTATACCGAAAATCGGCCATATAAAACCGAACCGGACGGTAAACTTATTATTGAATCTCAATGCGTGAAACCAAAGCATTAGTAACTATTTAATTTAAATTTTCAACTGTCCAGTTTCTGTTTTCAATGACAAAACATACGTAACATGTTAATTTTAAACCGAATTGTGAATCCCCATACGTAACATGTTAATTTTAAACAGGATTGTGAATCCCCATACGTAACATGTTAATTTTCTTTTATTGAAAAAAAAACTATAGCAATACCATACCCAAATTAAAGACAATAAAATGCTTATTTTTATGGTCCAGTTTTAAAAATATATATATTAACGTATGAAAAGGTTTTGACCGTTGAAAAATCATTTGTGAGAAGTTGGTTTACAATCAAAACTAAAAATAATAGATAAGTAAAGATGAAGGTTCAAAGTTGTAACTACTTATTAAATTTACAGAAGTTAAGTAAATTTGAGTGGATAATATTGTAACCATTTCAATGCATATTTTCTAATTGACTATTTTGTCCATCTTCAACATGTTATGAAGTTATACTATTTGTTAATTAAGTTGTAATTTACTTAAAAATCTAAGTGTCTTATGTATTATATATAGTGTAGATATATAACTGATTTTAAATTATTTATTTATACATTTTTTTAGGTAAAGTAGTGAAGATAGTTTTAACCGTGTCGGAAATTTACTTATAATAGTTGGTCGGGATTTTTATACTGTAATAGTATTTAAAAGTTTTTTTTAAAACGACGACTAATCCCCGTTCCATAATAATAAGTACGCCACTGAGTCATTGACTAATGTTGGGATATAAATAACGCACTCAAATCAGAAATGAGAAAGTGATGAAAAGTGTGAAGTGAAACACAACTTTTGATCAAAGTTTTATAATGGATAAATTTAAGATGAAAATACATTTTTAAGTATTAAAAAGTTAAAATTAACTAAGGGCAAAAACATAAGGTGTTTTTTTTAACAACCAAACAGATGAAAAGTGAAACACAACTTTTGATCAAAGTTTTATAATGGATAAATTTAAGATGAAAATACAATTTTAAGTATTAAAAAGTTAAAATTAACTAAGGGCAAAAACATAAGGTGTTTTTTTTAACAACCAAACAAAAAACATGTCTTACTGTATAACACGCATAAAAATATACAACGTATAAAATTAACTATTGATTTCTTTTGAGTCAAATTCAGTTTCAGAGTTTTTTATTTTTTATTTTGGGTATTTACACATTTTTTGATCTATTCAAATACTTATTACATAAGAGGTATAAAAATATACAACTCATACGATGAATGCATGGCAACATATAAAAGAGTTATGATACACAAAAGAATATGACAAAACCTTTTTAAACAAATAGCCTTTTACACTTCGTACTGAAAGAAAAACATACATAAAGCAGAAAACAATTGTAAAGTTTTTTGTTTTTTTTTTTTGTTTTTTTTCTATTTAGTTATCTTTATGTATATTTATGTATCTGAAATATTGCATTGTAGTTTTATATTAAATTGTAAAGATATTTTTTTTATCCAATTCCAACATACTTTTATACCTAGTTTAAGTTGGTTTCGCTTATTGTCCTCTAATTGTAAAATATTCTTTAAATGTCCATCCAAATTGAAATTGAAAAATCTGACCTACTCAGGTTTGGATAAAATTTATGTTGAAATTCTTTACAAATGAGGAATAATAGTCCAAATTTTCTCATTGAAATGGATATTCTCATAATTTTGCGTTAATTAAATTGATTTTAATTTAATAAAGGGGTCTCACTTAAGACAAAAAAGAAGGGGGGGGGGGGGTGTTAAGTTGGGTCATGGGTTTTTTCTCTCGTATAGTCGCATAATGTGTATTTCTTTTTGAGATTGGAATAAAGATGATTGGACGGGTCAGTGACCATCAATGATTCAAATTATCAGTTAAAAAAGTTAAACAACTAAACATTGGACTTTTTAGTTTCAACTCTCTCAGTTCACATAAGTGATTTGATCATTTTCTGGTACTGATGGCTTAGGTCGAATAGGACTTCCACTTATTTTTAAATAAAAGTTTTATTTTATTTTTTTGAGGTTTATAAATTTAATTTTATACTTAAACCTAATCTTCTCAATATCTACTTATATTTTTCACTCTCATAGAGTTGCATATATCCTTTAAAATTATTCTACCATCACTTTACAATTTTGTTATAAAAATATAAAAATTTTAAGCTTACTTCACAATAACACAAAACAATTAAAAAAATTATTATTTATTTATCTTGAATCATCGTATTATTTGCAAGTACGTAGAAAGATTCTCCAAATGACGAGAGCATAGGCTACACGTTCAAAAACAAGCAAGTAATACAACCTTTATATATACACCGGGTTCACGTCTAAAATTTATAAAAACCAAGACTTTTAACTAGTTTTGAAGTTTTGGTGACCTATATGCATCGGCTTTTAATGCTTAGCCATTTGCTTCAGAATAATTTTCGTCTTCGTGTGATGAATTTTTGACCTTTTATTTGATATAGGCATGCCAAGTAGCATAAGAAGTTTTTTTCAAATTATGATTTTAAGATCTTTGACTTTACTAACGATTTTTTTTAATATGGTGCGCACTGTGTATAAAAGTTTTTGGAACTTTCTTTCACATCTTTTAAAGGTGTTCGTATCTTGGGCAGACACCAGATATAGTGGTAACTGGTAGAGTGTCTCTCATTTATTTCAGAGGTTGAACGTTAAAATCTTACAAGGGATGATTTTTTAAGCATCTACAGGCAGCTTAGTTTGGTATGGTCCCTTTGTCACCCTAACACATTTTCAAAATATCTTAAATGATCAAGAATCTTAAAAAAATCTTTCATTTGTCTATCATTCTAGAAAATCCCATCTATAATATCTATGGAATTCGAACATTGACTCTATTTACGATTCAATATTTCTATATCATCAACTCTTCTTACTTCTATTGATTACGTCTAGCCTGATGTTCTATTTTTCTTTCTTTTCATAGAATTATTCCACATAGTTTCACATCTAGTATTTACATCTTAAATATATATCACTTACAATCTTAAATATATATCAACGAAACCTTTAAAAGCTCTATGATTGCAACCTACATCTTCTCAAACTACCAGATTGTTTTATTTATAAATGAAGACTTCTCATACATTTGACCCGATCAAACCCTAAGTATATTATATTAACTTTCTTACAATATATAAAATTAAAATAAAAAAATATAAATGTTAGACACAAAAATGAATCACAACCCCCGTAATACCCGGGGGGGGGGGGTCAAGTGGGAATTTATTAGTATTTGGGTGATTTTTAGGTATTTCAGTAAAAAAAAATAGTTGAGTTGCGCCATTTATATGAAAGAGCATACAATAATGGTGTATTTGTCGAATTAAATACCAATAATTAAGTAAATTGATTATATGAAAGTCTCTCCCGGGTATTTGAGGTAAAACAAATAAGGATTATTAAAATCAAATGGAGTTTGAGGTAAAACAAACAGGATTATGAAAAACAAACGGAGTTTGAGGTAAAACAAACAAGGAAATTGATTAAAATAAAGTCTCTCCCGGGAATTCATGGTAAACTAGATGGAATAAAAGGTGCCCCAAAAAGTAAACGTTTTCGTTTGGCAGCATGTTCTTGATAGATTACCGACTATAATTAATATCTCAAATAAAAGGCTAGATTTGTCGTGTATTTTACATCCATCTTGTTCTAGAGACACTGAAATAGTTTTTCATCTATTCACATATTGTGAGGTTGCTTCTAAAGCTTGGTTGTTAGTGCTCTTTTGGCTTCATTTAGTCGGTCTGATCATCATGGAACCTAAAAATGTGTATTATTGGTTGGAGCAAATTCATTTTACATTTCTTATTTCTTTGGATTGTAACTATGAACAAAAATGTATATATAAGTTGGACCAAGTGGATCCAAAACCTTCTTATTTGCATGTAATTTTACTTTTCGGTTGTTTGGTTAGCTTTTTCTAACCTACTATGTAAGTTTTATAAATTGTTGTAGTTAAAATAACTACACGGTTTCTAGGTTTTGTCATTTTGTTTGTTTTTTTTGGGTTTATGTGTATATATATTTTTTTTATATTTTTATTAAATTTTTGTAGACTCTGCTTTTAAGGTACGTTTTTTTAGACTTCGGTGGCAGCAAAAGCAAAGATTATTGTTGATATTGTCAAGGACATGTGTGGTTCTTTATTTGAGAGCAAATGCAATTAGACTTGTATAAGGTCACATTTTTTTTTTGCCTCTTAATAAATATTGAGTCCACCCGGTGGAGACTCCATACTTGTACAAATAAAGAAAAAAAAAGAGTGGATGAACAGATACAGATATGCCTAGTGCTGTAACTATAGTCGCAAGCAAACTGAACGTTTCGTGAAATGTTCGTAAAAAAAAGAGTGGGTGAACAGATACAGATATGCCTAGCGCTGTAACTATAGCCGCAAGCAAACTGAATGTTTCGTGAAATGTTCGTAAAGTTTGATAGAAAAATTCGTTTGTATAGTTAATGAATGAACATGAACAGGTAATTTCGTTCGATTAACTAAATGAATGAACACGACCAATAACCATGTTTAATCAGTTGTATTCGTGAACGTTCGATAACGTGTTCGTTTACGTTCATTAACTTCAATTTATGTTTGTTAATGTTTGTTCATTAATGTTTTTTAATAATTTTTAATGACCTTTCTAATGTTATCATAGATATTTAAGCAAAATTATTAACTATAAAACAAAATTATATACGAGTATTATGTGAGAATTTATATATAAAATTAGCGTATATGAATATTAAAAAAAACACCAACACAAACTGTGTAACCGGACCGAACTATTGGCATTATCGATTAGCCACATCGAATTAAACACTGTTTTGTGTTCATTTGTGTTCGTGAACGGGTTCATTTCCTTAAAGAACAAGCTTACAACAAATTTCGTTCGGTTAGGTGTTCGTAAACCATTTGTTTGTCTGATAAAAGTTTAACAAATGAACACGAAAAAGACTTTGTTCGATTCATTTACAACTCTAGTTTTGATATGATTTTTGTCATCTTTGTCACATCCTAAATTTCTAACTCAAAACTCAATTTTCTTTGAACTTCTCATTCTTCTAGATTCTCTAAACATGAATTCTTTCAATCTATCAAGCTTCTTTGTCAAAACCAAGACAATCCAAACATTGACCCATGGTAGCGTTAGCTTAAATCTAAGTCGACCATAAGGTAAACGTTGACATGCTTTACATGCTTTCACATTAAATTTGCATATATAACCATGTATTCTATGTAAATTAATGGTTCCATTCTTTTTTACACCACATTTGTACAATGTAAAAACATTTAGCCTGATCAGTTATGTTTAGTTTTAATTTTACTAATAATTAAGAAAATGATATTATGAAACACGAGAGAGTATCTAAAAAAACATATATTCTATAAGGTGGATTCCCCTTGCCTTATCTTTGGTCTTCACAAGGTAGTGTTTGTTTCAGGCACGAAACACTCGTGGTGTCACATAATCAATATTTAAATGTCGTTCTTCAATGTGAATCGTCTTGTCACAAGTCCCATGCCGGAAATTTAGGGTAGTTTTGTTAGTCGAAGACTCGAAGCAACAAGTCTTGCCCCCTTCAAATTGTAAATCATACATCACCTTATTGTTGGATTTTAGGGTTTTTATTTTGTTTGCCTAATAAGCAAAATCAAAATAAATTGCAACGAAGTTAGGTTTGTAACAATTGAATTGCAATACCACACGTGGCAGCATGAAGAGGACACTCGTATTTCAAGTGTAGAAAAAGAAACATGTTCGAAAAACACAGTGGTTTTAATTTATCGGCCCATAAGAACTAAAACTTTGTTTTTAGTAGGATTGAGCTTGCTATTCAAAAGGGGGTTGTGACGCAGCTTGTTGCCCGCTTACATGCCACTTCATTATAAATCGTTTAGATGTTTTTAATGAAATTGGTTGCATGAAAAAGTTTCATATAGTGCAAAAAGAAAATTGCTTGAATAATATATTTTTTTTTCTTTCTATTCTTTCTATCTTGGCCATGATCACCACACTGAAATGCTTAATCTTTCAAAGATAAAAATAGTCCGGGCGGTATTCCATGATGAAGATCGTCTAACCAAGAAAAAATCAAGCCTTTTTACTATATTTGAAATCATAAATAAATTTGGAAACAACAATATTTTCTTGAATATCACGTGATAGCAACATGGATGCCATGTGCCACATAGTAACTTGACAATTATAAATCGTTTATCAACGACGAATCTACCTTATGTTAGGAGGGTCGATTGTTTGTATGATTTTTTTTAATATTGTTGTAATGCAAAATTCTCTATCGACTCTTGTACGTATATAACAATAGTTTACTAAAAAATTTCCTACCACTTTGAGAAAACTTCTTAACTTCGTCACTGTTTACCAATACAATAAACATGTAAATTACTTCACATAAAAATTAACGGGTTTAATATCTTTAAGTAGGTAAAAAAATGAGTTGTCAAATGATGAATTGTTACATTTATAAGGCCGTGTGTAGTGGACTACAATTGAGAGCGATGAGGGGCGACAAAGGGCGCAAACACCGCCCCCGGGGGCGATATTTGGGCAATTAGGGGCGGGGGCGGGATTAGTTTGTCACCGGCGTGTGAGAAAAATAATAATATAATATTATTATGACCGTTGTCAACGGTCAAATATAAAAAAAAATTAAATTAATTAAAACAATATATAAATATCTATATAAACATACACCCTTCTTCTCCATTTCATATCCATTTCATACCCAAATTCTTCAAAAAATTTAGCAATATGAATCCTACAAACAACCTGAACCAACCGACACTCATGGAAGTCGCCGCTACCATGAGAGAAATCATCAAAAAACAAAAAAAATGTGTCAAGGAACTCAACGATGTCATGAAAGAAACCAACAAACAACACGAAAAGATTGACCAAATGTTCGAATTGCGGGAATTGAGTGAAATATACGAATCCCTCAAAGCGGCCGGGTTACACGAAGAGGCCGCATTATTGCAACGACAACGAATTGAAAAAATGCGCAAATATTATGAATATTAGTATGTTATTTAGTTATGTTTTTTTAATATTTTTAGTTATGTATTTTTTTTAATATTTTAATGCATTATTAGTTATGTTTTTAATTTTTTTGTATTTCTTTTTAATTTTAATGCATTTTTATTTAACTATTTAAATAAATTTGTTTTTATTTAATTAGTCTAGTTATAAAAAGAAAATAATAAAAACACACACTGTGGGCCCAACTTATAGCTCCTACACCATTACACCCCAAAAACAAATTTTCACTCCATGCTGACTGGGCGCCACTTGTCACAATTCGCCCTCAATTGTAGCCCCTCCACTACACATGGCCTAAGATAGAACTTCTGAATTTTTGTTAGATGAGTGTTTAGCTTAAATCTAAAAATATAGTTCCTTATAATACAAATCTTAAATAGAAATTTTGTATCATCAAATGATGAATTGTTACATTTATAAGATAGAACTTTTGAATTTTTGTTAAACGAGTGGTATAGCTGGCTGCGCAAACAACTTACAAGTCACGTTAAAAGCAAAATCACGTTTTTTTTAATTTAAAACTGTTTATGTGATATAAAAGCATACTAGTTTATTTATTTATTTATTTATTTATTTATTTTTGATAATTTAAGTTTACAATGATCAAATATTGTTTAGTAACCCTTGATCAATTGATCTATTGTATTGTGTTTGCTCTCTAAAATCAAGGCGGTGGAGTCAAAATTTTGTAAATATAAAGTTAATTCCATTTTCGTTGAAAATTTATATCATAATGTTGAAAAGTGGGGATTACATCAAAAAAGAAAGCAAACATACATCAAGATGTGTCGTCACCCTTTTAAAGTTTGAAACCTGACTTAAGCAAGTGTTCTCACGTTGATCGGAATCGTTTTGACTATGTTCTCGGATGGATCGTCAAATTATTATAAAAAGTTTTTATCTCATCTGAAAAACACTCACTCAGGTATTGGGGTAATTTCAGACTCGTATAAAGAAAAAATGAGATATTATTAAAGAATGATTATATATGAAAAGTATCCTTAATATTGATACATACATACGTCAAATAAATTACGTGTGGCAGAGAATAGTGGTGGCAGAAGGAGATCCGGGATCTTGGTAGGGGGCCCCAAACACTAAACGCCAAATGAGGTGGCAAGGTACAAATGGAGTAAGCTTATTATTATTATTATTATTATCTTTTTAAAGATGAAACATGTAAATGTTAAATATAAATGTAAATGTAGGGTCAAGATCTCGCTTGCTCAGAGCATTTACCATCTCCTGTCACTTGTATTGTAAAAGGTAGAGCACAGTGGAGTCGGGTACACCACAAACACAATACACAACAATTAATTGCATTTGCCACCCATTTTAATCACATAAAACCCTTGGGCCCATATTCACATCCCCTCCGGGCCCTCCCACCCATTTCATCCCATAAACACACTGATTTATTATTTCATCTTTTTTTTTAAATAATAATATGAATAAAACAAAACTGAAAATGAATTTATTTATATATTTAAAAGTGATTTTTTAGTTATTGTTGTACAATGTGTTTTTCTAGTAAACCATCAACCCTATCGGGAACCATAAAAATGTTTATATATAATGAAAATGAGAAATTGACAATTAATATGTATCAACACGTCTAAGACCTCCAATGCAACATCTGGAGATGACTCACAGCTGGTGAAGAAAGAGTCGATGGGAGGGCCGGAGATAATCCTCCATGATGATGCCGTTCATCTACAATGGCTTTAAGGGCGAATTACATGGGACCTAGGTGAGTAATCTTTTCTTTTTTCGAATCATATATTCTTTGATACCACTCTAAAACTCTATCTTTTTTTTATTACGAGACTTCAACCTCTACCACATGAGAGTAATGGTGTTCTAAAAACATAGGGTTGTGTAGTTTTGTATGTTGAAGAGAAATAAATGTTTTTTAAAAAATAGTGAAAATTTGATATTGAAGCTAATTGTTCGTGTTTTTAAGATTTTTAATAGTTTGTATTGTAGATGGTCTAGGAGCACACCCATCGTATTCCATATCCTTGAAATTTTCGAAAATCATCTAAAAAGTATCCTATCCATATGTTTTTTTTATGTTACAGGAATCTACAAATTTACTATAGCTCCCAATCTCCAATTATACTTCTCCTGCCTCATATTCTCCCCTCAATTCCCATCTTAACCAAACCAATTTTGACAATTGTGTTGGTACTAATCGGGGACTTGGCGATTGGTAAATCACATATACTTGATGCTAGATTCGTCAAAAACGAGTTCTATTTGGATCCTAAAGTTGCAACCGGTGTCAAGTTTCAATCTATGACTCTCGTTATCCAACATGAGTCTATCAAACTTCATGTCTGGGACACCGTTGGTCAAGAACGATTAGAAACACTGCATCACGGACTTTTCAAGCCTTGATACCGTTCAAGGCACAAATTAGACACACTCTAAATTAAAAATAAAACTAAAAATTCTATAAGTACTTTTAGCAATATAAAGAAACCACAACCAAGCGAACATCAAGTCTTGGAACATTGTTGGGTGTCTATATAAATGGACACAAATATTTTTTGTTAATAACTAGGGAAAGTTAAAGGGTTAAATTAAAGTGGTGCGATATAAAGCAGAAAATTTCACACTCTTACTTGTTTTGAAACTATCTATTTTTCATTTCGATTTCTAAAATGTATTTTATTTGTTTATATACAGATTTGAGAATGCGAAAATTATGTGCCACTCAGTTGTAAAATGCAACTTCAAGTTCAAGCATTGTCGGTACATTTTAAAGAACCAACCTAAGTGGATTTCGCGTCCCTCAAAAGATGTCACAAGGCAAAGGAGGACGATGGTCCCAACAGTGACCTGACCACAATCCATTCCCAATGCAAAATGTGAGTATGCGACCGTAATAGAAGTTATCAAAATGGATCAACCAATGGGTATGATGGCTGAAAAAGAAAAACAAAAGGCCAAGGTATGAACGAGGAAGTATAACATTTTGAGGAGTCAGACACTTAAGAGAAAAACTTATATTGCCTTATAGCTGAGAAAATGGAGCATGACGAACAAAAGAGGAAACAAAAATAACATTTCGAAGAAGAAAGGTTGAAGCCGAGGGCATAAAGTTGAGGATTGAGGCTACGCAAAGGAAACATGTGAAGAAGAAACCAAACCAACAAGCTAGGGCTGACAATTTATACATGAGACACAAATACATGACACATACCTACACGACTTTAACAGGTAACATGTAGGCCTTAACAAGTTTTGTGAACTAAAAGGCAGACACAAAATTACTAGTTAATTTTCGTGTATAAATAGGAAAAATACATATTTACCTGTTAAGTACATGTTAAGCACCTAGTTATATATATATATATATATATATAGTTATACATTACCCTAAATCCTAAATTCCTAAAACACCCTCTCCGACTTTTGTTTAACTAAACAAGTTGTCAGATGTGTGTTTCTAAACAGTTCTTACCGTGTATTATCGTGTTTTATCATGTATACCAAGTAGTAACAGGTTCATGTCCGTGTTTGGGATACATGTACACGATAAGTTTTCATGTCGTATACAGGTATACACATTTCGTGTTCGTGTCTTATCGTGTACGAGTCTACACGATATTCCAACCCTAAAACGAACTATGATGATAAATGTGCGTGTCATGTTAGAATCGTAGTGACATATTTGAGGAACTTCGGAGATAAATAATAATAAAACATGATTAGGCTTTAGATATTCAAGTTTGACTAACGATGATTGGTACATATGATTTTGAATATCTAGTTCATTTCATGTTGACCTAATACTTTTTTGTGTTTTTGGTGTTACATGGAAGCATTGTTGACTATTTTTGGTGTTATAGTTTTAAACGTCATAAACTTAATCACAAATTAATGTGCAAATATGGATAATCGTTGGTTACAAAGGCAACAATCTCTCGTTTGCTGAATGTTCACCATCCCGTTCTACAAACCTTAAACTTTTACGTTGAGTTCCAGAGTTTAGTTAAAGAAATAAAAGAAAAGAAACAATTTTTTTCCTTTCCTTTCCATTTATTTCATTTACACTCTGTTCCCGAGTCCAGTTTAGTGAAAGAAAGGAAAAGAAAGTAAAAATTAGGAAAAAAGGGTGTTCATGAGTTTTCACTAAGGAGAGAAACAAAAAGAAAGGAATTAATTTGAAAGAAAAATTAACCATAATCTCAATCTTTTCAAATCGGAAAGAATTGGAGAGAAAGAAAAGTGGAATACGGATTAATCAAATTCAAATTATAAAGATACTCTCATCCTATTAATTTTAGGTCTTTGTTGTTTTTTTAACTGTAACCAAATTGCCGTCTACTCCGAAGCCTCAAGCACATCACCCCACCAATGAGATTACTTCAATGAGATTATGATTACCGATCAAAGCATAACTCTTCTTCTTGTTTTTTTTTATCTTGGAGACTGAGTTGTTTCAAACGATATATATCGATGACCTACATATATTTTGCATTTTATTCAACTCAGGTTATTATATATATGATTATTAATGATATTATTAGGTGGTAACTATTAGTATCATCATTATAAGATACGTACTAGAAGATATCTAATTAGGATATGGTTTATTGAAATTTCTAATACCATTTTTGGCTCGTCTGTGATATTGGAGCATAGTTTAATTTGCACCTTTTTTGTGTGTTAGCTCATAAACTAACTAAAGTTGGAATTATAGTTTTGCTGTGAAAGTTTGTATATTTTCGGATACAAAATTGAAAACCAGATGAGAGGTTGTTTAAGAATACAAAGGCAACTGTGAAGCTCATAGTATAACTAAATACTTATAAGAAACAAGGGTATAGTTGTAAAATTGCAAGTCTCATTTCTTTTCGTTTAAACTCGTGAATATATGAAAGCTTTAATTTCTTTTTATTTCTTCAAAATAAATTCGAGAAGACGACAGTAACTTCTATGTTTTCTTTTCCATCTCTTTCTTTTCTTTAATTCTCTTACCTTTCTTTTCCTTTATCTATTAGACCAGGAACAAAGTGTTAATTCAAAATATTTTTTTTCCATCCAATATTTTCTAAATTGGAAGAAAAAACATCCACTCATCAAAACATCCTATTTTCTTTTCATTTTTTTTCCTTTCATCTCTTAAATAAAACTTGAGAACATAAAGATTTTATGTTTCTTTTCCTTTATTTCCAAGATAAAACTTGGAGACACATATTTTATTCTTTTCAATCCTTTCTTTTATTAAGTGAAACTTAGAAACATTGTCAAGCTAGATAGAGCAAATGCCCATAGTTGGAGATGCCGTGTTCATTATCCCAAATTCAAACAGCCAATTACATCATAACACATAAGAATATTAATTAAATTATAGGGAAACAAAATAATAAAAAGAAAAGAATACAATGATAGACATGGGAAATGAGATGTGAGGGCATTCACATCATATTTATTTCATCTTATGAGGGGGTGTTTTTATAACACGGAGAGTGGTTTAGAAATTATTAGAGACAAGTTTAGCTGTTTAAAGAAAATGATTATTTTTAGTTGATATCAAAGGAATAAAGCTATCCATTGTGACTGGGTTAGTTAAAACGTCATGCCACTGCATCGTCACTAGTTTTAACCTTTTTTTAGACCGACGACTTTTTGTTATTAGGCTACCACACTATTCAAATTTGAAACTCACTATTTAATAAATGCGTTGTGGTTTAACTAAATATTAAGAAAACAAAAAAAAATGATTGAATAAAATGAGGTGGACTCCACTTTTTTTATGTTAGCGCTCATTAATGTGTTAACTAACACCGAGCACTTAACGCCAAGACGCGGTGTAGCCTGTGTTAAGGGCCGACCACCTCATCATAACACCTTGCATTTGGCATCCACAACGACCAATCTAAAGCGATGAATGAATTATGAAAGCACTAATAGATAAATTTAGAGAATAATAATTTATAGTCAATTTTTAAGAATACAAACACAGAATGAGATGTAAATACCCTAAAACAATCATACAATAAATATAGAAACACTTTCTTATGTATCAACACAACTATAAATTAAGGGTGTGGGTAGTGGGGCGCGGATGACATGGTCGCCGCGCACACCACTACCCCCAGCCGTGGACCGGTACGCGGGGCTCATAAGAGATGTTGGGCATGGGGTGGATCAATCAAGCCCCACTACATCTTATGGGGTTTGATCATGTGTCACGTCAGCGCCTACGTGTCGTAAATATATTGGATCACTTGGGGCTTGATCAAGCTCCACTACCCTTAGCCTAAATACAAGGTTTTTCAAGTATTCTACCTAGAGGTACTTCCAAAGTGAACATCCCTTTCGATTCACGCATGTAACGAAATGTAATGGTTTAATAATTTGTTATAACATAGCATTAAATGTTCACATGGTGTTAGTGTGTATGTGTTTTTGTGATATTTTTGTTGTGGTCTATAATGATCATGCTTTTTAAAACGAAAATAAATTATAAATTACTTGGTAAAGCACCTATTCATCACACAAAGTAACGGTATGACTTAATACCGATATCATACAATGAGTGAGTACAAACGGTGTCCCTTACTTGCGGCATAATGGTAGAAGGCTTGGTTCTTTATTGAAGACACACGTTCGAATTCCATTTGTATCACTTTTGAGTGGATATTGGTAATAAAGTTTTTGAGCTAGGTCTTATGCAAAGATTGTCAGTTCGAACACAGAGCCCACCGTGGTTTTCGTCACACTGTGTGTTAAGCTAGAGAGTTTTGCTCTTGTGGTGACACGACTGTCAAGTGGTAGTCAGGGGTATGGCTTCCCAGAGGAACGTCTAAGCCAAACTCTGAGGCCAACATGGGCCAGTTAAGACAACTTAGTTTGGCCAGAGTGGAGCATCGTATTTTATGATACTGGGACTGGTATTTACCAGTGATACCGCTTTAACAACAATTTAAAATATGTATGTTGGTTTTAAATAATTCAAACTTTTAAATTATGATTGTTGTTGGTCCTAACTAACGAAATGACTAGTAACAGTTCCACCTTTTAACATGTTTGATTTCCACGGTCCACGACTAACGTAAGCTTAACTCCGTTAATCTCCGGTCGCTGGAAAAAATGATTTTTTGATGGAAAACTCAATCTTTTCGTCCCAAAACCTCTTTCAAACCTTGGAACCTTTTTTTTAGTAAAATCCTCAATTATTGATGCCGCCGAAACCCTAGATGGTGATCGTCAGAAACCTTTTTTTATCGGAATACTTAATTTTTTCGTCCCAAATCTTTTTGTAACCTTAAAACGGACCTTTAGAAACATTTTTAGTAAAAGTCTCAAATATTGAGATCACCGGAACCTAGAGCTACCGTCTGTGGTGGTGTTCAGATAGTGGTGGTCAGCAGTGGTGTTTAGGTGGTGGTGTTCAGGTTTATTTTTCTGACAAAAAAGTAGTTTTCTGGCGATAAATGTTTTTCCGTGACCGGAGAATAACCGAGTTAAGCTTCCGTTCGTCGTGGACCGTTGGAAACATATTTGTTAAAAGATGGGATTGTTACCAGCTATTTCGTTAATTAAGAACGACATCGACTAAAATGTGATAGTTGAGATTGTTTAAAACTAATATAACTTTATAATAATGATAAAGTTTTTTTGGTATGGTCAATATGTCATAATACCGAAACTAACATGTGCATATTTGCATTATGTATAGTCAATATATAATTGATTGAACTTAATTTGACGATTCTTGTTCTACAAAAAGTGAATAAGCCTAAGAAAATATAATAGTTATACCAATTCGTTTTGGATTTTGTGTTGAAGCCAAAAATAAGCAAGCTGTGAAGTTCTGTTTTCCAAATTATTTCCATTTGTTATTATTACAATTTGGTCCAAATCTATAATAATTATAAAAAGTATAGATAATCAAATTAAATATTGACATTAAAAAAGAATAAAATAACAAAAAGTATATAAATAAGTAATTAATTTGAGGGAACAAAAACTTGGAATTATTTGGAATCACAAACCGACAACCCACGAGGAGGATGTATTTGTGACGAAATAATTGTTGTTTAATGTGACGAATGATTTATTTCCCAACAAGACAAGTGTTATGTACGTGCAATTACAGCAAAAGGTCTGGTTTTTCACTTCATTGACTGTGACTAGCGTTGAAAAGTTTAGAAAAAGGTTAGAAATTATTAGTTCAAATTTAACATCAATTAAATCACTAAAAAGTTGGGTGTTTACGGTTCAATTAACTACGGTTTTGGAGAACGACAAACATAACATGCTGTTAGGGTTTGTTAGTTACAACCCTGTTATATATCAATATACCATGGTTTGTTAAAAAAAAGACTTTAGAAAATTATACCAAGACTGAAAAACTTAATAAAAGGAAGGATATAAAATTTAAATAGTTGATACATACATTTATAGTGTATAGTATTGAATTTAGAAATAAATGGAAAGATAAGCTTAATAATGAAAATTGGACCACAAGAGAAGAGCTCACTGTTTAAGCGCATGCGTGGTGGTACTGTCTAACATGATCCGACCCACCCCTCTATTTTACTATTTATACAATTTGGCCCCCCACCTTCCTACTTTATGCCTACTATATTTAACACCTTCACGTCATACCACTTTATAAAAATCATCAATTTCATTTTTTTTAAATGTATTTTCCTATACATTTTCTATATACAAAACGATCAAACTATACATGTTTTAGGGGTGTGTGTGTACATACACAAAAAATAAAACCAAGTTGTTTATATATTCCATCTAGACATTTATAAGTTATATACATAACCAAACAATCAAATTAATTTATTTATATTTGATGATCATGTATGTTTCTATGTAAGGGTCAAATTATTCTACAAAATGGAATAAAAATAAGAAGGATGAGAACTCATAATTAGTTGACATGTGTCATGTAGGAACCAAAGGAAAAATGGTATAAAAGTAATATTACACATTTTCTCTCTCCACATGCAAGTCACATGTTAATTCCCCCATTATTTTTAGATGTCTATAACTTTTTCATATGATATTTAAAAAAAAAATAAAATTCACAAGCGTTTTTTTACCTTTTATATGAGTATAATTTTATTATATAAGAATAAAAAATAATTTACGTCATTGTGTCTTTTTTCTTACCATTGTGTCTTTTTTTGTCATTGTGTCTTTCTGTTTGTTATTGTGTTTTTTTGCCATTGTGTCTTCCATCTGATCATTGTGTTTTTTTAAAATACTAATAACACCGTTGTGCAATAGTATATATATATAATGAAAAATACTAACAAATTATTTAATACATAAAACACAATGATGAATGCATATTACACAATAACCTGAAACGTAAAACACAATAATAAATACATATAACAACACAATGGTAAATGCATATAACACAATGGCCTGAAACGTAAGACACAATGGTAAATGCATATAACACAATGGCATGAAACGTAAGACACAATGGTAAATACGTATAACACAATGGCCTGAAACGTAAGACACAATGGTAAATGCGTATAACACAATGGCCTGAAACGTAAGACACAATGTTAAATGCGTATAACACAATGACCTGAAACGTAAGACACAATGGTAAATGCGTATAACACAATGGCCTGAAACGTAAGACACAATGGTAAATGCGTATAACACAATGGCCTGAAACGTAAGACACAATGGTAAATACGTATAACACAATGACCTGAAACGTAAAACACAATGGTAAATGCGTATAACACAATGGCTGAAACGTTAGACACAATGGAATCTATATATTACAAAATGCCTTGAACGTAATACACAAACAACATAATACTACTTTTCTCAAATTAAGTGAATATTGATCACAATGACTAAAACACAAAGATAAGTATAGAGACAAATGTTGAGCACAAAGATACAATGACGCACGAAAGACACAATGACGTAATCTTTGTGTTAATTTTTATCTTTCATACGAGTATTAATTGAAAAACACAATGACCGAAATATATAACACAATGCATAGAAAACACAATTAAAAACACAATGAACAACCAAATAACACAATATAAAAAACCCACCAACTTTTTTTTATTTTTATATAACAATATGATATTCATATTAAAGATAAAAAAAACGCTTGTTATTATGATAAAAAAGTTTTCTAAAAAAATGTCGTATGAAAAAGTTATAGACGTTTTAAAATGATGGAGAAATTGACATGTGACTTGCATGTGAAGAGAGAATGCCTTCATAAGTAGGTTATTACCTTCATGCCATTTTCATATATTTTTATTCGATTTTTATTCTTGAATTAATCTCCACCATCTAAATCTAAGATCAATAGATTAGATTCCTTCTCATCATTCTCATTTTTGTTGTCCTTTGTATTTTAACTTTACTCTTCTATATAAATATAGTTTTTAGTTTTTAGGATTGAAAAATAAATAATGGTTTGGATTCATTTTTTATATTTTTGCAATAATTTTTTTATTTTTATTTTTAAACGTTATAAAGATTATTCCATGAAAGTGCTGGGTTAGGAATTAGGATAAGAGTCCAATCACAATGATATCGATTTCAAGATTTTGTAGTGATAATTTATCCAAACTCTTCTTTTACGGAGTATCTAATTTAATCCACAATTTTATAATAAGCATGTTGAATGTTCACTTTTCAAGTTTCTAACAACGTGTAATTAAAAAAGTTATATAATGTGGGAAAGCGTGTTTAAGAATACACATAGGCATAACATTAAATTATTATACTAAAACAAAATTAGATATTTAACGATTTATATTTTCTAAAATTTGTACTTCCTAATCTAATACACATGCACAGAATGTATATACAACAACATCAAAACAATTTATTCATATTTCATTTAAACTTACCACTTTATTTTCTCTTTAAATCTTCTAAGATTATAAAAGTGAGTCATGTTTATAGGTTGGTGGGTTAAACTGACACAAACCCGAATACGATACGAACCCAACACAAACTAAATACGACACGGACTTGTAAAACCTATCAGACACAAACTGTAACACATGACAAGTTTCAGCGAGTTGAGACGAGACGACCCCTTCAATAATAGTTCAACCCGATATTCTTTCTCATACTCGTAGTTTAAAATTACACCTTTATAACCAAAGATAAAATGTGTATAAAACAGGTGTGTTTAAACTCTTAAACTTGATATCCAAAGTATATAATGAATTATTTAAGTTGGGCCATTGAAGTATAAATCACTTAAAAAAACTAAGAATAGAAGCAAAACGCTTAAACATGTAAACCTGCGAACCCATCAATCCACCCGAACACGATCGTTTAGATAATCACGCTTGGTGGGGTATCACCCGAACCCATTTAGATTAAACCTAAACCATTGAGTTTAATGTTAAGTTCATGTAAGTAACTCACACCACTGTTCTATGGTATATTAATTAAACAAACATTCATGTAGCAATATATGAATGGCATCTAAAGCACATTCTAGGTTTCAGAATCAAAGACAAAGTGGTTATAGTTTTGATATCATTATGAATCTTTTGTAATCATATACCAATCAATAGTTAAATCCAAAGGGGACAAGCATATCCACCCGGATGATCTAATATCTATATTTGATGATCAGATGTGAAATTTGGGGCCAAACTTTTTTGCTTCTATAAAGCATGCCCTAAAAATCTTCAGTTCTGATTCTACTTTTACTAAATTAAATACAAGTAACATGTTGTTCATAATAGTCTACCATAGAATATAAATCTTTATACATCAAGTGACATTGTTTTATGGGTGGGTCCCTTGTTTAAGGACACAAATTTTATATTAAACCTTTAATTATTCAACTCGTGTAATCGATTATATCAATTCTGATAATGCCATAACTAATTAAAAATAAACACATCTAAAATAGAGATAAATGCAAAATATGATGATACATATACTATAAGTGGCAAACAATGCCAAACATTAGTAATATGGTTGGTAAATGGTTGGTATTTTACCTAAAAAAAGAATCCTAAATGTTGTAAGCATAAAGTTTCAAGTACAGATAGATGTGAAAGAACAGAACAATATTGATGCAGAGTCCAGTTGTGTTACACCTGATGTATATGCATATGCATACAGAGTAATAGCTGTCATGAGAGGTACTAAATGCTTTACCAGTTGTACCTATGATCTATCCATTTCAAAAGAAACTTACCTATTAAGTAGCAGTGTCAGCCCCCACATTTTCTGAACCACAAGTCAATGGCACACAAACTGGGCCTTTCCTCATTTTATAATCTCTGGAAAATTGGTGCACAGTTTCTTGTATTCCACCAAAAGCAACTAGAAACTCAGCAGCATCACTTTGACACAAGATTTTCTTAACCACTGTCTCCAATGCATTTCTCCTGTTAAATGTTAAATGAGCGAATTATAATTATTATGAACTAAATTACACATGTTTTTTGTGGTTTGATCATGTTGCAACTTTACAAATTTAGTTTCTATCTTTAAAACATTATAAGTCTCGACCAAATGTTTGTACGATTGTAACACCATTGGTTTCTAAAATGAATGGATGCTAACTTTTTCTTTAAGTGCATGTGAAATGATCAAAATACCCTTAACGTTCAATCTAACACAAAATTTCAAGTGAGGCCCACTTTTTTTATTTAATTTTAATTAAATAATTCGACCAAAAAATGTGGGCTTATCCAATATTCTTTAATTGAATTTACTATACTTAAATAAGAAAAGTGGAGACCACTCAAAATTCTTTATTAAGTTAATGTTAAGGGGTATTTTGGTAATTTCACACGCAGTAAGCGGAAAAGTTAATCTCCATTTATTTTAGGGACCAACGGTGTTATAATCATACAAACAGTTGGTCTAAATTTGCAATTTCTTCAAGTTAACGACTAAAGTCGCAATATGGTTAAACCACAAACACCATTCGTGTAATCGATTCTATTATAATTAGTGAACTCTACAAGGTATATGTGAGTTTTATTGGACCTGAAGTTTTGGGCCTTAACGATGAGACGATGGACCTTTTTGAGCTCAGAATTGACTTGGTCCAAAGTAGACCCATTGGGCTTTTCATGGGCCAGTGCAAAAGGGAGATTGAGTATGCAATTGGCTTGAATCTCAGTTAACTCTTCATCAATCACAGATTCCTCGATCCGCAAGTCATGGATCAGTTGTGAAATGGCCTTCTCGGTTGCACCAGCATGAGTCAAAGACGAGGCTAGGGTGGGCGATGACTTGGATAATGAGCTAAGGAGGCCCAAAATGGAAGACGGGCGCCAGTCACCGAGCCATGAGAGTGTGGCTAGTTCAAGTGGTGGGGTCGAACTTGGTACAAGAAGCTTAGCCACATCCTTGGGTTGGGTCGGGTCCAAGGCTTGTGAGTATCGGGTTTGAAACCGTTTTACTTGCTTATCGATTTGGTCTTCAAGGAACTTGAGTTGCTTTTCTAAACGGGCTGATCTGTGATAGGTTTCTTGTCTCCATGGTCTATAACTTCTCCAGCTGGACCTTTCACCTAATGAACATTACACCATAATAACAAATCTGAACTAAACTGAATATGTGAAAAATGGACACCAACATTACATATAGTTAAGTATATCAAGAATATAAGCTGTTCTTGTCAAATCAAGAACCCAAAAATTGACACAAAGTAGGTTTCATTTCTGTAGAGCTTTAAAAGTTCAATGATGTAAAAGAAGTTGAATACATTCAATTGATCAAAGCAGTAAAATATAAGTTGTTCTTCCCGTTTAATAACAAAACATTGATACATATTAGGTTTTAAACATTATAAGTTCAATAATTTAACAACTACATCATATCACATTGTAATCAAATTTAAACATGCAACTGATTTAAACAGTAATATAAGTTGTTCTTCTAGTTTAATAAAAAAAATATTGATATACAGATTAGCCCTAAGGTCGTCGTCGTCGTTGTCGTCGTCATCATCATCGTACTCAGTATATCCCACCAATAGCAAAGTTATGGTAGAGTCTGAGGAGGGTAAGATGTAGACAGCCTTACCTCTACCCCATAGGGATAGAGAGGCTGCTTCTAGTGAGACCCCCGGCTCGATAGTAGTTTTGCATCAAGCCTTGGACATAAGACACATAACACGCAACCATCGGGACACCGACCGATTGGTGCATGTACCCTTGCTTTCGGCTATCAACGCCACCACATGATGCCTGATTAACCATCCCTCACTTTTAACGTTATTTTCACGAGATTAGTAAAATAACGTCAAAATTAGTGCAATTTCACTTTTGCCCACCCGAGGGTTCACACATATATACATTATATGCGCGCACCGCAAGCATGGCGTTAACCTTATAAGTTCAATACTGTTAAACACCTACATCATATCACCATGCAATCAAATTAACATGCAACTGATGAAAACAGTAATACAAGTTGTTCTTCCTGTGTGATAAAAGCCCTAATTTCAGTAAAACATGCAGTGATCTTAACTGGAATCATCCTACCATAGTTCAACCAAGAAGTGAGATGACATTATTAATGTCTAAAACTTCATCATAATCACTTAATGTGAAGTTTAATAGAAACATCAAGAAGTGAATGAATAATCGGTATACCTAATTTAGGCGAATCCGGCTGGTGCGGCGCGAGGCATCGGATGCGTTTGATCGGCAACTCTCCGGATTCATCTTGATCGTCTAATAACGCCTTTCCACGCTCATCATGATTCGATACGCAGGGTTTCCTGAAAATATGTTAGGTTAGAATATTATTATTCAATTGGAATGTTTAATTAAACGAAGAACATAAAGATTTATTGAAAGAGGAATGGAGTTACGATCGGTATGAAGACTTCTTCGTATCTTTCAGTTTCTTCTCCGTCATTGTGCGTCTATTTTGGCGCCAAATGTTCTTTGGCACTGTTCTGCGTGTGTAGTTATGGGTGTTATAAGTTGGGTTCTAAACCAACTAAATACTGACCGAAGAAAAACTTTTTAAATGGTGAAGTTAATATTTCATCCAGATAGGAATAGTATTCGGAGTGAGAGTGTGATCCTTTTACCGTTGGTCAAGGGTCCTATCTACAGCCGGAATAGCCGGAGAGGTAGAGAAGATCTGATCAGGCTGTCACTATCAGTGGAACCTTTTATTACTTATGGGTGAGCACAAATATGGCCTCTTATGGTTGTAATAGCTGGTGGGTTAACAGTGTTTGGCGTTTTCTGATAAGCTCGTTGTGCATTCATTGTCCTTTATGTGTTGTCAGTCTTCTAGGAGGATCCCGACTATGATTGGCCTCGGGACTAGCCGTTATGTATTGTTTGTTCACTTTGTGAGTGATCATCATTTGGATTGTGATGTTATATTGGTGATTGGTCCATGGGGGTAAGAAGAGGTTGCGGATAGCTACAGTTGTATCCGAGTGAGTCTAGGACCCTATCTCTATACTGACCATCGAACCGAAACCAAACCGATTTATCGATCTCCAATTTGGTTTTAAACCGAAACCAAAGTGGTTAATTGGCTTTTGACGCTAGAAAACTCAATGTTGAAACCTAAAACCCAAATTACATGTGTTGGGCAATTGATTTTCTTATATGTACAACTCATTAAACATTTAGCCATTTATTTCCGATGAAATGAAACCGAGAAACTCACAAAACATAAGAGAGAAAACAAAAACTTAAAACTAAAGCAAATTATATATGTATAAAAAAAACTATGTCTGTTATAACTATTTGGATTTTCAGTTTCTTTCACCTTGAGTGTTTGATGATAAACTTGTATCATGGCCAATTTTTGAAATCTTTACTTTATGTTCGACCAACCCGTTTAAGAGTATCCCGGATGATCCAATTGTAGCTTAATTTCGGTATTTTGGAGTATACTTGAGGTCACTCCCCTATTTCCGTGAATGCAACAAGACGCCCAAGAAAATACCAAATTATCGTTTTGTCTCCTCTTTTTCTCTTATATGTGTCCCCTCTCTTCCCACACGAACATCACCACACTCACAAACACCAACAACCATATTCTTTCTTAGACAAATTACATATACATTATATGATTAGGATGCTTTAATGTTGATATATAATTAATCTGTCTTATGAGAAAGCAACCAATGATCTTAGATTGAGTCTCATTTCATATTTTGTATTCACTATTCAAAGATTTTATAAACGAGTGTAGCTAAGAAAAATGTAGAAGACAAGTTAACAAGTTATGTGAGTGAGTACCCTTTAAGCTAATGGAAACAGCCACATTATACTTATGTTTGACTATTTAATATTTATACAAATATATAATTAAACATAATCATAGACAGTTAAATGAATACTAATTTTTGTATCCTGCACAAATCCCATACTATTACAATACACTAACTTGATTTCATCATGTTTTACTTAATCCCATTAGTTAGCAAGGCGTTGATAGGGGCTATAAGTTCTGCAATAATGCGTTTCAGCAGTTACCAAACAAACAAAAAGAAAGATAGCAACATCACAAGGGAAGTTAATATTCCAAAGTTAAAGGCCTAATAATATCCAGAATGATTGAAGTCAAGTTAGTAGCATATTCTTGGGAAAAAAGTCAACTAATGCCTCCCAACTTCTCTCTAATAAGAGACCAAAGCAGTTTACACTAAAAACAGCTTTAAATTGAGCTAGCTAGTGGCCAAAATTTTTTGTTTGAGATGCAAATACACCTGTTTGAATCATCTATCATACCATACCATTACGAAATCTTCGGTATGAAAACCACCCTCTCAAAAAGTTGGTTAACTTCGACCCTGGCATTAAATCTGATTCATCTTCACATTGGCACTGATATATAGTGGTCTCTTGAACTCTAACAGAATCACAGTTACTGGCATCACCGGATTCTCCATCTTCATGACCTCTTGACCTAAACAACCACATGGTAATCAAATTAACCATTTTATTTTTTTATACAAGAGAGCTTTTTTAACCAAAAAGATTCAAAGTTTACGGTATTTTGGATGTTTTATACATTACGCAATGTTTCGGTTCATCACTTTGGTTCTTGATTTGCTGTCTTCCTGGTCGATAGTTGATTGTAACATGCCTTACAAATTTAATCTGCATGTGACAATGACTAGAAATTTAGAACCATTTATTGATCCAGTAATAAACAAGAAACACAGTTAGTTTGATTTGTAACAACCTGATCACCATCCTTGATTCCGAGTCTTTTTATGTAAGCTTTATCATCAAGCAGCTTCTCGCCTTCGTAACACAAACAAAAATGTCCCCAAACATGTGACCTGGCCCATTCAATAAAAAAACAAGTTTAGCTTGGTGTCATCTCACCATTAAAAGTATCTTGCAGTTGCAGTGTTAAGTGTTAACTAGTAACTACCACTTTGCATAAAGTAGATATTTATACACATATCTCACCAACTTAACTAACACATTACTGTTATGATGTGTTAGCTGAACTCTAAATCATCATAAAGACAAAAGAAGCACTCTTGTTCTATGCACAAGTGTTAACTAGTAACTACCACAATGCATAAAGTAGATACTTATACACATATCTCCTTAACCAACATTATGATGTGTTAGCGGAACTCTAAATCATCAATAAAGACAAAAGAAGCACCTCTAATTTTATGCACAATATATAATTTCAAGTTTTCAGCATACAGTTGAAGTCCAAATGAGTGTGAATCTTCGTATGCATTTACAAGCAATTATAAGCACATGTTTGTTCACTCAAGGCCAATCAGCTAATTTCTTAATCTCTTTTAAGCTGATTTCTTACTGCAATGTCACTTCCAATTAATCCAAAGGTGAAAAGCCGGTGACATGAGCTAAATTTAATAAAAAAAGTCGATATTCCTACAAATTATCACACTATGTAATAATAATAAGTTTTGCACATCAACTGAAAACTAAATCATATATCCAATCCGTTAACAAAACTTATACAGTCTCACATACTTTTATGATCAAACAACGTCAAATCAGTATGAATTTATGCAATTTGACCTAATTTTGCAGTCAAAGGACACATTTCGATGGCACAGCATCGATGATTCATAACTCAAAACCGTAACATTTAATCGAATCTCACCACGAAATAGTGCATCTCTGATCCTTAGGCAACATGTTAAAGAACTCTTCTAGTGCCAGCTTAAGCTCTGCTACAGTAGCACTCATAGGAACCTCAACTCCTACAATTGAACATCACACATTGAGCGGGAAACAAATTAAACACGAATGAACAAGTGAATCGAAGCTTACCGAACGTAGAACCATCCAATCTGAGAACAGAGAGCTTGAGGCGAGTTTTAGGAAGCTTGTGATAGGAACAGGATAGGCCACGGAAGATGAGTGCGTTGTGAATGAAAAGCCTTGGACTGCGGTTATCGTGACGGAAGCTGGGCATTATCTCCGACATGTGTGTGGTTGAATTTGAATCATATGGCGGTAATGAAACCCTAAACCCTAAATTGTGTGTATTTGGGTGAAATTGAAACGAGAGGGAATGAGAGATATGGAGGTTTTTTGGGCAGAGGGAAAGAATTGACGACCGTTGTAACTTGTACGGAGAGAGGTGGTTTGTTTTGTTGTGAATAAGTGGAAGTGTGTGAACTGGTTTGACTGAAAAGTGGAAAAGTTGAGTCATATTATTGTTTAATCATTCTTTTAATAAAAAGTAGTATTTTAACCCTTGTGTTGCGGCCCTTGCGGGTGTTTGTGAAACTATAGTGGAAGCTTAGATTTTGGTGATCGAGAGTCAATCGAATTTTCTCAATACACGTTGACCCGTGAAAAGGAAAAGTGGATAATATAATGAGCCATGATTCAATGAAAAATTAACTTGCCCAATCTGTTGTTAACATCCTTTCCAATAACTAAGGTATAACATACAAATCACAAAGTACAACCTTAGAAGCATAGAAAAGTTTCAAATTAATATATACAGTAATATGGATTGATAATACTGATCGGTTGAAAAGTCGATTAACCCCACTTAAAAAGCTCTGGAACCTGTAACTACCTTAGGGTTCATAGGGGCTTTTTTTTGTTGACGCCCATGCGTAATGGTTTTCTGAAAGTTGGGGCGCTTAAAGTGTAAGGTGGCTTGGGACACCACCCACAATACTTGGTCTTAAATTGTTTTTTTTTCTTTTTCTTTTTCACTTTAAAACCAACTATTAGATTATTATATACAAAAATATGTGACATACACACACCATTTAAGTTGGGGCACTAACCATAACAAAGTAACAATATATATGTATGTGTGTGTATGTATGTGCGTGTGTATCGTATATATGTATGTGCATGTGTGTCTATGTCTATCTAAACTTGTCACTTCTTGAGTCTTGTTTAGGGCCTTCCAATCAAACTACTCGACGCTCAATCTCGATAGGCCCTAGATCGAAAAATGCTTGGAAAAGTTTCGGCTCGGTTTTGGTTTGTAAACAAGCCGAGCACGACCAGACCCTCGCTCGGTTTGGTCCAGCTCGTGAGAAAACTTATGTGTGTTGTACATGTATGGTATGTGTATATATATGTGTGTGTATGATATGCGTTTGTGTGTACATGTATAGCGTTTAATTAAACATTGCTTATATGCATATGGTATATGTGTATGTGTATGTGTATGTGTATGTGTATGTGTATGTGTATGTGTATGTGTATGTGTATGTGTATGTGTATGTGTATGTGTATGTGTATGTGTATGTGTATGTGTATGTGTATGTGTATGTGTATGTGTATGTGTATGTGTATGTGTATGTGTATGTGTATGTGTATACTTTTTTATCTGTCTAAAACAAATCATCAGTGGGTGAGTACTTTTTTTTTTCTAAACAAAATGATTTTAACTCGGGGGTAGGGGTGGGGTTAGCTAGGTATGTAGTTCCCCCCCCCCCCCCCCCATAACGACTCTTTTTATCCCAATTGCATTTTAGCGATCATATTTTGACTCCAACCAAACTAATACGTTTTTAAAACAACACGGATTGACCTGGATTCACTTTGCTTATAACTCTTTCTTTGAACTCGATCTAATTTTGCTTAAAACAGAGTCCGACCCTAACTCATTTGATTGAATCCGCCCGACCCGACCCTTTTACAGGCCTATTGCTTCAAGGTGACAAAAAAGGCACCACTGCGTCACCGCCACATGTTGGCACCGCAAAGCCATTGTCAGACTGCCCACACGGCATTGTTGTTGCCTCCTCTGCTAGGTTCTCGGCGACGAATACCCGCTATATAAAATAAACATAGTTGGTCAACCTATTTGATACATTTTTTTCCTCTAAAAGTCTCACTTCAACTTCAACCCAAGCTAAATTTAGCCCGGACCCATTTTTGACACGAACCAAAGTGATGGTTTTTTAAATTCGTCCATTGTGACCCGAACTCTTTTTTACCCAAACTCGATCTAAGCCGACACCAATCCAAACAGCCCGTTTTGCGAGACATAATCATATTATTCAAAACATTTTAACAGAACCAACCATAATAAGGTTTACAACAGAGAGTTGCATGTAATAACTAATATTCTAATAATGCAGAATAATTGGCAAACAAATGCCTGAAACAGTTTACAATTCTATGTTACTTTCTTGTTTTTTCATATTTGTTCTCTCTTCTGGAATAAAACCCGAACTGTCATCTGCTGCCCGACCCGTTTTAAACATCTCATCGTTTTCAATATCAGCAAATCTTTCCTTCAATTCTCCCTTTAGCAACTCAACCACTTCAATCATCATTGGTCTTTTATCGGGCTTATTATGTGCACATATGAGCCCGATAAAAAACAACCCGTTTCAGCTCTTCTTCTATATACTCTCCTTTCAACTTTGGATCAGCAATTTCACTAAACTTCTTTTCACAAACTAATGGTAGAGCCCATTCTGTGATCTTTTCACTGGGCTTCTTGCCACTAACAAGCTCTAGTAACATAGCCCCGAAGCTGTAAACATCACAACTTCTTGATGCCTTACCTAATATGGCGTATTCTGGGGCTAAGTATCCGACGGTCCCTTTGACCCGTGTGGTTACATGGGTTGCACCGTCGGGTATTGGCTTAGGAAACTCAGAAACAGCCACCCAGGGTTTGGAATCCGACTCTAGTAAAACATTGCTTGCTTTAATATCTCTGTGCATTATGTTTGGTGTTGCATGATGGTGAAGATATCTGGATAATGTAATGAACTTAAGTCAAGATTCATATATGGTGGCAAAGGTGTGTGCATGAAACAGATATAACCGACACAACTGAACCAATATCAATGAACCCAACCCAAAACCGATGATTTGGTTCTATGTTTTTCCAAAAACTAATTTTCCAGTTCGGTTTTGGTTTTGCATGTACCGAAAGCTGTTAAAACCGAACTGAATTTTTATAACCGAATCGAAACCATAAAAACCGAAACAAATCAGACTCTTGTTTTTGAAATTATGTATTATAAAATTATATTTTTGAATGTTAAGTGATTTATACAAAAATATAAAAATGGTGTAGCCCAAATATTATATGTAATAACCATTTAACTTAATAATTAACAAAAAAATTTATGCCCAAAATTTCTGGCTCGAGTTCGTTATTTTGTGCCATTTTTTCCGGCCCAAAAGTTTCAAGCCTAAATGGTAAAACCGAAAAAACAAAACGAACCCATTGAGCCTGAAACCGACCCATGCACACCCGCACATTGAAATCCAATTGGGTGTCATTATTCTTGAAAGACTTACTCGATTCCTTCTGCAGATCCGATTGCAATACTCATTCTTCGTGGCCAATCAAGAAGGTTTTCAGAAGAGTGTTGGCCATGAAGGTGAGAAAGTAAACTATCATTAGACATGTAATCATACACGATTAATCGTTCCTGTCCTTCTGCACAATAGCCTCGCATGTTGAGCAAATTCTTGTGACTAACGCGTGCAAGTATTTCAACCTCGACAACAAATTCCCGTTCTGCTTCCTCGCTCCAAACATGTAACCTTTTCACCGCAACCTAAATATACACACTTATCAAATTAGAACCTGATTTGACCCGTTACTTAACAAGACCGGCACATATATAGTAACGGTAGGACACAAATCTTCTTTCATATAAAATATAGCGTGTACATCAAGACAGAAGGCAAACGTGCAACATTGAAATAAAAAATAAGTGATGATTTTATTTACTTGAGATCCATTCCATAGTTGACCCCAGTAAACACCGCGAGATCCACCTTCGCTAAGCTTGTTGTCGTAATTAAAATTGTTTGTAGCAGACTGTAATTCCCTCAATGAGAACATCCTCCATGTATCCTTCACTTTCCTGTGTAGTTCAGTAAGAAGACTTATAACAATAAAAGTCTATTAACTAGCCACAATCAATCACAAGAACCATAGCTATTCTCAAACCACTCATATTTTAGTGTAAAACGTGTAAATCATTAAATCGTAATGTTTTATATGCATTCAATAATATTATCTCATTTTAGAGCTTGTTATCTTTTTCGTGTTACATACCGATAGGAGTCGCTTGTGCAAAACAAGAAGGAGCGAAAACCCGTAAGTCCAAAACCTGAAATTTGTTCTCTAACTGGAAAACGAAACTGATACCCTTGTAACGAAATTAAGTTACGTGCTGTTTTCCCTGTCAACTGTAACTGTTAAGTTGTTACTTGTTAATAATCTTTGGCTAACAACGGAGTCAAACATTTGGTTTTATATATTTAAGTTTTTTTTCTTCGGGTTGGTGTTGACTGGTGACAGTATGTGGTTATTTAAAAATATACGTAATTATTTTGTCTCTTCTCTAGAAGGAAGAAAGTATGAGGGTTTGTTTAAAGACACTTATAATGACACCTTAAACTATGTTTCAAGTTTCAACTATGATCCGTCCATCAAGTATGTATTTTTATAAACTATTTGTGTTACTTACCAATTTTAATAATTCTTTTTGTAAATTACTTTATCCATTTGCGTTAAAGTGTATCACATTCATGTGTTCACAAGCTATATGTATTTGTAGAGTGTCATTAATATAAACACGGTACCCATGTGTCGGATAGATGTGTTCATATTCATGTCGTAAGAGTTCCAGTCTTATGATAGACAAAAAAATATAAATGTAAAAGTATGATTAGAGAATGCATGGATTTATCATTCTAAAAAGAACTAAAAATAAACATGAAATTTTATATACGATAACTTGTTTTCTACTTGACCAGTTCATTCAACAGAGAAGGGTTTTTCTTTTTTTCCTTTGTTTTTCATAAAAATCGGATTGACCATTAACTCATTAAGTCATCAACTGCTACTTATGTCATATTTTTTTAAAAAAGTTAAGAATAAACATATTATTATCCTAAAAGAAAGAATAACAAAATGATGAAGGGGTTTTCTTTAACAGCGTGTAAACACATTTAGGTTTTATATATTTTTATCAACAATGCTAAACGTCTAAACCTTTACCACACATATCTATTTCGAGCTTTCGACGCGTGTCAAATCAAAACCATGATCCATGATGGCCCAATATTATAAAATACTAAAAAGGTATAAGTCGGCCCAACACTGGCTCACTTTAGATAACTATCAAACCAAAGTATTACCACGTGTCACACAACCAATACACATTAACCTAGTCATCCACTTCCACCACCTTCTCATTTAACACAACAACAACGTTACTCACTTTACACATTACAATCTACACATTGCAACATACAACTCTAAGCAAGACTAATAATATATCCTACACATAAATATGCAAACATCAATATTGGGTCCGAAGAGCGACCACACACAAGCCACCATCGAGCCACAACGGTTAAAGGACAAAAAGGTTAAAGAACTAGTAGCCGAAAACAGGAGGCTAGTTGAGGTTCCGTACACTGCCACCCTAGCCCACACCTTGAATGCACTAGTGGCTAACCAGGTGGTGGCTGTGCCGGTGGCTGCACCACCGGGACATTGGATTGGGGCCGGTGGGTCAATGATATTGGAGTCGGATAAACACACGGGTGTTGTTAGGAAACATTATATAGGGATGGTGACCATGTTGGATATATTGTCGCATATTGCTGGGGATAAGCCAGATGGTGGTGGTGGTGTTGAAGAGTTGGATAATATGGAGCAGAGGATGTCGGTTCCGGTTTCGTCGGTTATCGGTCATTGTCTTGAAAGCCTTAGCCTTTGGACGCTTAATCCTACCACCAGGCATGTTGTTATAAATTTTGGTATTTATTTAAATAATACACAATATAGGTCGTTCGCATGCGAACAAATACGAATGAAATTAGCGTGTTAATGAAATTAAAGTGTTAATTGTGAGAATCAAGTAGAGAAACTATATAATTACATTATAGTGTAATTACAAATACTCTATGATATAATTAATCTACTTGTGTGTATATACATATAATTACCCTACTTGATTTTCACGTTAATTTCATTTGTATATATAATTATTTACATAATTAGCACGTTCATTTGTACCTTTAAAAATGTTTTCAAAGGTAAAAATGTTTGTACAATTTATTTTTCATTGCACTTGCTATTATTTAGGCATCTTTTTAGTTTAAATAAGCTACCTATAATATTAATTTCTTATGAACTTTTAAATTTTAGGGGGCTTCTTATTTTTTCTTTAGGTGCCTGATCAAAGGGGTTCACATGTGAACAAGCTTTATAAATTTTATTTTTCCTTTATAGCCTAAACTTGGTATGTTTGTTCTTTAAAACCTACCGCTAATGTGCACAAATACGCACATAAGAAAACTTATTATTATGCTCAAATGGTAATTATGGTTCTCATCAACAAAATAAATTATTCCTTTGACCGGTATCAACTCGAGTTAAATGAGTAGAATTGTAGAAATTGTGTTATAATTGTGCAGCATTCTCGACTGTATGGAAGTGTTTAGCAAAGGAATCCACCGCGCACTAGTACCACTGGATAGCAACATGGAGAACCTAGCTGGAGTGGAGCTCGTGGAGTCCGCCTCAACATACCGAATGCTCACACAAATGGACCTCATCAAGTTCCTAAAAGGACTTGAGCCCGAACTCAAACATGTATTCAACCGAACCGTGCATGATCTGTCTGTATTAGTAGAACCCGTATTTGGAGTCACTAATCACACCAAAGTCATAGATGCCATCAAGTCAATGAGAGCCGGTGCCCTTAACGCTGTCCCTATAGTTGAATCTACGAATCCCGCTACAGAAGATCACACACAACTCGTAAACGTAAGCCGGACAGTACTCTAAATACCGCTTGTTATTCCTTAACGTGTTGGGTCGACTTTGGGCTCTAACCGGACCAAAAACTGAAAGTCGGTTTTTGCATTTTAAAACCATTCGGTTTGGTTTTTATTGGTTTCATTTTTTTCTATTTTGATTCGGTTTTTCATTGTTACATTTTCGGTTAATAACTAATTGATTCCTACAAAGTTTATAAATATTTCAAATAATGAAATTCTATGAATTTGGGTAGCTTCGGTTTTCGGTTATGATTACATGCTAAACCGAAACCGAACTGAAAACTCAGTTTTGTCGAACACATTAAACCAAACCGTTGGTTTTTGTTATGGTTCAATTATTTCGGTGGGTTTTATTCGGCTACTAATAAGTTTTTTTAGTTTCATGCACACCCTTGTAATAAGTAACGGTTCCTCGGGTTTTCATTTTTGTAGGGAAAAGGAAGAAAGGTTATTGGTACATTTTCGGCTACAGATTTGAGAGGGTGCCCGGTTTCTCAACTGCAGTCATTTTTGCCGGGAAGTGTCATGGACTTCACAAAGGGCTTGCTGTCCGTGTCGGCTAATATGGCGGGATCGAGCCCTAGGGAGCTTGTGACTTGCTACTGTGAATCGCGACTAGGTGAGGTGGCGAATAAGTTGGTGGCGAACCGTGTTCATCGTGTTTGGGTTGTGGACCGTAACGGGCTGCTCGAGGGGCTTGTTTCACTTACGGATATAATTAGAGTGATTAGAAGTTCTTTGTTAGAGTAGGTTACGGGACTATGCAGGTTTTGGGTGTTTTTTGGTTATGTATTTCCTGAACGTGTGGAGTGGAGTTTGTGTTGTTGCATTAGATGATGTGTTTGTTAAAACGGTTCTGTATAAAAATATGACCTGAAAAAGACGAACCGGTTTGAACCTAGATGATGCCATACTGGAAGGCGCGGATGGATCCTCTAATGCTTGTTGGGTATTTTGTCGGAGAGCTAATGCTGGGTGATTTGGCCGAGCAGGTTTTGTTTGTAACTCGGCTCCACTTTTTTTTCTAAAACAAACGGAGCATGAGCCAGGGTTGGCTCGGCTGTTGGGGTGGGGGCGGCTTGGGTTTCACCGTTTGGCTCATTTGATTTATCCTAAATTTTAAACACTATTTAAAAGAATTGCGAAGAAAGAGAATAACATCATAATTTCTAGTTTACGAAAGTTTCATTATGTGTAGAAATAACACATTACAAAATTAACGAGCCACATTTGGAGCGTAACTTTTCAGCTCATTAAAATAATAAACGAGTGAGTAACAATGCAGTTAATGAGTGAGCCAGCTAATTAACAAGCCACAATTGGAGCGTAACTCATTAAAATAATAAATGATTGAGCTAACAAGGCAGTTAATGAGTGAACCGAGCTGAGCTTACAGACCAGATCGGCTAAAGTTGTTTATTTTAGCGATCTAAAATGTTGGCTTGAACTCGGCTCATAAAAAGCTCAAAATGTTTCGTTATATTTTTATGTTTTACATCTTTTACATATACCCATTAATTGTTTTTATATAAAATACACAATATTTCAAAATTTATAAACCAAAGACGTTATAATATTACATGTATTAGTTTTCTCTTCACAGGTTTTTTATACCGTTATCTTTTACACGGTGTGTTAGTTAGTTGGACTGAAAAAATTGCAAATTACATGTCTAAAAAGAGGAGATAAAAAAAGTTGTACATATTTTTTCTTTCCACATATAAGTCACATGTTAATACCCCAATCATTTTAGAACGTCTATAACTTTTTCGTATGTTGTTTTTTTTTAAAAAAAAATTATCATAATAACAAGCGTTTTTTATCTATAATATGCGTATGATTTTTGTTATATAAAATTTAAAACAAAAATTGTGTCTTTTCGCACGCCATTGTGTCTTTTTTTGTCATTGTGTTTTTTCGTCATTGTCTTTCAGTTCATCATTATGTTTTTTTAAATACTAATAACACTGTTGTGTATAATAATATGTAAAAATAATGATAAAATAACAAAAAATTATCTAATACATAAAACACAATGATTAATACATGTTACGCAATAACTTGAAACGTAAAACACAGTGGTGAATACGTATAACACAATGACCTAAGACATAAGACACAATGGTGAATACGTATAACAGAATGACTTAAGACGTAAGACACAATGGTGAATACATATAACACAATGACTTGAAACGTAAAACATAACGTAAACAACATATTACATGATAACTTGAACGTAATATACAATAAACGCAATACTATTTTTCTCAAAATAAATGAATGTCATATGTCAATCTGAATAAAAGACAATGAACGTATTACACAATGACTACAACTTAATGAGGAACAAAACGACACAATGACGTAATCTTTGTTTTTAATATAAGTACCAATTGAAAAATATAATGATAAAAATCTATAATACAATGCATATGAAAACTAAACTAAAAGACACAATGAACAACAAAAAAACACAATTAAAAAACCAATCTTTTTTTTTTATTTTTATGTAACAATATGATACTCATTTTAAAAATCAAAAAACGCTTATTATTATGGTGAATTTTTTAGAGAAAATTACCATTTGCCTCCCTGGAAAATAGGATCGCGAGATGGATTGACTACTAAAAATAATTTGTGCATGTTGTGCCCTTGTATTTCTCGGGCGGGTTTTTTTGGCTCCTACCGTTAGTTGACCTTCCTTTGACCTGTTAAAAAATATTGAAATGACCCATTTACCCCTATATCTTCATCTTCATCATCTAACCCATAAATCTTCATCATCTAACCTATAAATCTTGTTTAAAATCTCAAGAACCCTATTTTTAAAATTTGAGACTTTCTCAAATCTTGTCCAAAATCTACAATTCTAATTTCAAATCTTGTTTTACAATATTATAGCATATTTGTGATACATACAAGAATTTAGAAAAAGAAAATTATAGATTTGTTCTTGGCATCTTCTCTCACACACAGTGTGTGTTCTTGGTGTTTTAACCTAATATTTTTAAAGAATACACTTAAGAGGTTATACCAATCATTTAAAAAATCATCACATCTTTATTTAACCCATCATCTTCATCTTCATCGTCCCACCCACCACTCATTGTCCCACCCTAGTCATCATCATCATCATCATCATTATCACCGCCCTACTCATCGTCCCACCACCACCTTCGTCACACTCTCCGCCGTACAACCGTACCATAAATTGAATCACCATCATCATTATCAGATCTAACCCACATCCAATTTCACCTTTCTCGTCGGATTCATACGAATAATTACCTCTCAGGCGGCCGGACTTGACAACCGTCGTGCCAGAGATGCTGTCGCCGCCGTCGTCGGTGTCCACGACGGCGCCGAAATCCTTTGGATCTTCATCTTCGTCATCATCTTTACACAAGATTGTGGAGTCTTTAGGGTTTGTTTGTGGTAGGTTATTGTCATTGTTATGGTTTGTTGGTCTTCGTCTTTGTCACTGTGGACTACGAAGGTGGAGTATATGTCTGGTTTTGTTGGGCTTTTTGGCCGGCCGACGAGTCGCCGGAGAGAAAGCCATGTCTCCGGTTTTGTTCGGTCCTCGTCTTCGTCGATGTGGTTTATGTTGTTGTTGGTATGAACGATGATGATAAGATTATTATTATTATTATTATTATTATTATTATTATCAATCTGTTGGTTATAAGATGATGATTATTATTATGATGATTATTATTATTATTATTATCCATCTATTATTAAAATACCATTGCCATCTAACAGTCAACTGACGGAAGGAGCCAAAAAAACCCGCTCGAGAAATACAAGGGCACAACATCCGCAAATTCTTTTTCAGTAGTCAATCCATCGTGCGATGATATTACCCAGGAAGGCAAATGCTAATTTTCTTTTTTAAAAAAAATGTTGTATGAGAAAATTATGGACGTTTAAAAATGATGGAGGAATTGACATATGCATTACATGTGAAGAGAGAAAGTCAACAAATGTGAGTTATTATATTAACGCCTTCCCACTAATTTTTATTTATTAAATTAATCTCAATTATTCAAATCTATGATCAATTGATTGGATTCCTTCTCACTCTTCTTATTTTTGTTGTCCTTCGTATTTTAACTTTACCCAAATAATATTATTTTGTTAAATCAGTAAAGATTGCTGTTTGATCTTTATATTTGGTTCAATCAGTGAATCAGTAAATCCCTCTGTTTAAAGAAACCTCTTTGATTCAAGGTCTTTGATTGAAGAGGTTGAATATGTGTATATTTGTTTTCATTTATGTTTGTTCACAATTTCGCATATTAAGCATAGATATTTCAATAGTTGCCTATTTTTGCAAATTGGATTTTTATAATCTCAACTTAATATCATTGTTTGATACTAATTCCAACGCCGAATATTCTCGTTGGTGGTCTCAAATTTAAAAGATTTACTCTCATTGGTTCTCTGTTAACAAATAAACAATAACGACGTAAGTTTTTTTCGAATTTAAAATTGATGTTTTAAGCTTTTGATCGGAAGAATGATAACAGTTATTTTTAGAACGGTGATTTTCTTTTTTTGTGTGCAGGCCACCGCACTCTCCAATTTTGAGAGCCTCGTTGCCTCACTTCGGCCAAACTATGTGTCCTGGCTCACGCTTGCTTCAGAGTTTGGATTGGGCGTTCATTCTAGAAACCATACCGTCGGTTGCTACTTGACATAAAACTTATCTCAAAGCGGTGATCCAAATGGCTTAAGTTTTGTTAACGGGAAGTTCAAACACCCAAATTGAAGCACTGTTTCGTCGTTTAGACACCGTTACGAGCTAAATTTTACATTTTAACCATCTTATCACCCAATCAGAACGAAAATAAAATCGATGAGGATACTTGGTGATTTTAGAGAGATCACATATTTTGGTGAGTCTCATCATGTAGTTGATGAGTTGACATGGGGCAACAACCCCATGTCAAAGGACCAACATGCCCCATGCCTCTAGTACCACGCCCTCGTTGTTCCACGGCCTTGATTTACGTGTCATTAAATGTTATGATATCAAAGAATATTAAAGCGGTACTTATTCATGCTAATAATAGCATAATGGATTTAAATTCCATTAAAAAAAACTATAAAATCTGTTCAATAAAAATTGCGGCCCATGTTAGCTTTTATTAAACAGAAACAATAATGCCAAAAATCAAGAAAATGCGTTGTCACCATCAAGTTACAAATTTAAAGCATTTAACATGCCTAGAGAGGTGGATGTGCATGTGGAAACGATACGATAAGGGTGATGGGCGCCGTATGATTGTCGATGAAACCAATATACATATTACTTATATTATATAGTTGTATTTCATATCATTGTACAACCTATAAAATTAAGTGGTGTTGAGAATATAAAAGATAACGATTTATATGGTTTATGAAAAAATAATATGATGATGATGTGGAAAAAATAGATCATCCGAATAGTTTGGGATGTTAAGGACGACGCCGACCACCCTTAACATATGTTCAATTTGAGAAAAAAAAAAGATAGGCTAGTGTGTTATTAAGAAGAAGGTAGGACTAATCATTAAATAACATGGTCGGAAAGAAGTGTTGGGTTGGAGTCAAGGGGATGATGGTATATAGTAACATTAAACACGTTTTAACATGGGACACCTAGCCTATGCTATCACGACTCTTTCATGTCATTATGTCAAACTATTCTAACCTAACAATTTCAGCTATTCATTAATGCAACCAATTATACTTTTGCAACTCTGTTTGGAGATGTTGCATCTAACGCTCATTATCATTGCTTTTTAAAGTTATGAATCTTTTTTAAAACATGGTATATTTATAAACCTCAAACAGTAAAAGATAGGAAAAATTATGGGTAGAAAAAAACAGAGCCTTGAAGGGGGTTTACTAATAGTTGATTCAAGTTTATAAAAAAATTATGTCATAACTAATTAAAGGATTTTCATTACTCTTGTAAAAAAAGTGTGCGGTTCATGAGTTCTTTAAATATGAGGAACATGGTTGATAATGGGTGTTTATAAAGCGTTAAAATAGACTGAACAATCCAAATCAAAGCAAGTTGGTTTGACCAGTTGGAAGTTTATACGGTCCGCGTTTGACGAACGTTTTTATTTACCCTTTGAAACTTGAAACATACCATGTAAATAGACGTGACCATTTAACATCTATTATTATCTATTATTTATAGTTTTCATTTAAAAAATATTCACTTATGCATATGTATAATATTCATAACCATGCTTATCATTTATAAAAATACACGTTTTATGCTATGTGTTACATTAAAAGAAAATTGTTTCAACACCAATCGCCACTAAACCGTAGGAGTGTCTATGGTTGGATTTTGACGGTTTTTAGATAAGACCGTTAATAATAACTTTTATCATTGTAAACCAAAAATCAAACTGTTAAAAGTTAATGCTGAATCAAATCAAACTTTTATAAATGGTTTGACCTCAAAGTAGATACAGGGCTACACGGGTAAAACAATTTCATGTTATGCTTTTTAAACTAGTGTCCTTATTTTCTTCATGTTATGATTTTTGAACTGCTGTCCAATTCTCATAGTCTAGCCTGTTTTTTTTTCCAGTTTTTGTTCGAAATTGTAAACCAAACCATTAAGTATAGTTTGAATATTTTTATGCCAATCGAGCAAACTTAAAAGACGGCCACAAAACCAAATCAATGATTGGTTGGGTGGTTTCATTTTCTAAACCGAGCCATGAACACGCTTGCTAAACCATTAAAACGTCAAAAGCGACCGAAACAACCTGCCAATTTGGTTGTTTTGGAAACTGTAAAATTTGGTCGAGATTTTTTAAAATCTACGTAACTAGGAAAAAGCAATGATAACATTAGAAAAGTCTAAAGAAATCATCCATATCAATACACTTATTAATTATATAACAATGATTTATACTATTTGTTAATTATTAAGTGTTAATTGGTAAAGAGCCTTGTATTTTACACCTTTTGATCCGATCATTTCTACAAGTTAATATCAAAGGACCCTTCTACTTCACCTAACTTCATTTGTGTCAAAAACTAATTTCATTTTGTTGACTATCGTAAGTAAAATATAAAAAAGTTTTAAATTTTAATACAAAAATATAATATACATAAAATTTTGTTTAATTAAATATAGGAATTTTTGTTTATTAGCCATACCCTTGTATTAAATTATTTACGAAGTTAATAAATGAGAGACTTGCTTCTCAATTTAATTTCATGATGTTTGATGTTACTTTTTTATGATAAAAGTTATAGTTCTGGAATAGTTAAATACGAAAGTATACCAATTTGTTGATTGTTATCGTATATAATGCATTTCTAAAATTATCTTTTAATACGATAATTTTTTTAATATTTTATGGTTTAGTGTAAGTGATCTTATAATAAGTAATGTGTAATGAATGACCTTAATTTTGAAATCTCCTAACATGTTCCAACGATGTTCGTAAGATTTAGCCTTGTATCCATATGGTAGGTGTTGGATTAACATCGTGTCATGTGTCTTTGCTAGATCTTCGATTATTTTGTGTGAAACGAATAGATTGATTTTGAGTGTATGTTGTATAAGGGTGGGTGTGTACGAACTAGTTCGTTGATTACCTACAAATATCATCATCTCTCATCCTTAGGTAGTTGATAATGATACTTAAGTCTTGTAAAAACATTACATTTCTCCTGTTTCTTCTGGTTATAAATGTTTCTTTGTTGGGCTCTTGTAACTAACAAGTTGCCCTTTTTCAGTTTTTAATATTTGGTCTTTTAAAAAAAGTTAATCTCGGGAGGTGACGTGTGAACCATATGTTTTCATCAACAATTATTGAAGTAATAGATTTTAATTTTTAACTATTGTGATGTTTTCTTAATCAGACTGGATATTGTACATGTAGTTTTACTGGGTGACAAATTGGACCAGATAAATGAGATAATAAAGAAAATACATCAAGAAGTTCAATGAAAATTGATAATCAAACATAAACATGTTTAAAAACATAAACAAACTTTAGTGACCTGGTTGGAACAAAAAGTTTTATAAGGAACCTAATTAGAACAGTTTCAAAACTTGATTACTATTTTATAGAGTAATCCCAATCTAAAAATGGCTAAAAGCATCTGCAAGCCAAAGTGCTCAAGGACATCTCCATGCTGGCATGTCACTATTCCCGAGTTCATTTAAGAAAAGAAAGGCAAGGAAAAGAAATTTTTCTCTTATTATATTTTCTTTTGGTATCTTCTCTTTTGCTTCAACTTATTTTCCTTCCTAATCTTTCCAATTTGGAAAGATACAAATTCTTTTATTTTACTCATCATGTTCTCTTCCCTCCCCTCCTTTTATTTCTTTAAATGAAACTCGGGAACATTTTTTATAAATTTTCCTACATTTTCCTTTCTTAAATGAAACTCGGAAACACAACATATTTTTTCCATCCCTTTCCTTAGTTAAATGAAACTTGGGAACATAGTGTAAGAAACTCAGTGAGGTTCCCTCTTTCAGAATCCCCTTTCTATGGTATAGCGTCGTTTGTAGCGACGTACTTTTGTCTTGAAACCACGTTGCGTCATTGGCGTCTCCACGTACTTTTCCACCTTCGTTGAGGACGTCCTTGAATGCTTCATTCTAGATACAGTCCACATTTTAGTATTGATATGGTTTATTTGTTTTATAAATTTTGCAACTGTTATGTTGATAGACTTGAAAAAAATTTCAGCCATTAACCATTTTGATAATATACGTTCATTAAAATGACTATCCTCGTAAGTTTCTAAAAGTAAGTGAAGTATTAACATCATCAATGGTTGATATTAAATAGGTAAAAAAAACAAGAAACAAACAGTTTGTAAATGTTTGATGAGAAGTTCGTTTATGTTTGTTCATTAAAAATGAGCGAACATAAATGAAAAAAATTTGTTCGGTTAATTAAAAAAACGAGCATGAACAAAGTCATCGTGTAAGACCCCGTTACTGGTGCCTCACATTTGGACGTTGGATTTACTCATAAACGCAGTTCTAAATATCAGAGTTAATTAAACATTTGCGGAACATAAAAACTTTTATAAAACATTTCATAACAATCCTTCACTTGTCTTAAACAAACAACTTGTATTCCAAAAACTAAGTAATTAAAACATAACACGTCTTGAGTCTTTCGATGCCAGCCTCTTATTCAATGTCACGTGTCCCCTCAAGCTAGCTGTCACATTCTACTCACCTGCGTGCATACTAAAAGTCAGCTACGTTGAGTGAGTTCTAGTTAATCACATAACATACAATACCTTCATAACTACGTACTTCATACTTTCGTTTATAGTATACTTACTTACCTTCGCACTTTCTTTCTTTCATATACTTACCTTACGTTTTAAAGAGCATTACGCCCTATAACCTTCGCATATATTATTAGGGTATGCAACCTTTTATCCTTTGCATATATTATTAGGGTATGAAACCCTTTATACTTCGCATATATTATTAGGGTATGCAACCCTTTATCATTCGCATATATTATTAGGGTATGCAACCCTTTAACCTTACCTTACCTTTCATTATCATATTCGTTCAATTAATACCATACACAACATAATCGTACATACTCCCTTATTCACATACACATTTCATACATACTATACTATACTTATCTTAACAATACGTGCAATACCCGAAGGTCGTTCACGTACTATCAAGTATACATACATAACTATCACAATCGTCAATAAGACATACACTTACCATTTAAGGTAAGTGTATTAACATTCACATCGAGTATGCACACAGCCCCGAAAACATAACAAGGAAATAGGGCTAGAAACTCACCTGAGTGCGGTTACGTTCACCGTTAATGATAATCCCTTTCTTCAGTTGTGCACGGTTGACTGTATAATAATTACACGTATCAATTAACTATCACTACTAATATCATCTTTCTAGTCTTAGTTATTACCCACAACGAACGTGGTCTGGGGCAGCGCCCCGGCGGCAGCCCCTAGCAGGGTCCAAGGGGCAGAGCGCTGGGGTCGAGCTGCCAGGTCAGCTTGGAAAAATTTTATTTACCTTAACCGTTATAACACATTTTTCACTAGGAATTTAATTTATTTTCTAATTCGCTCACTCATTCTTCCTAACGAATTAAGTCTGATTTGCTATCTGATTCGTTGCCTTTTATGCATGGGCGGGCATAAATGTAAGCGAACATACGCGTTAAGCGAACTTAACTTAAGCGAACTTAACTTAAGAGAACTTAGCTTAGGCGAACATATCAGTGGGCGAACTTAGCTGATGGCGAACTTAGCCTTCAGCGAAGTTTACAAATGGGCGAACTTGACTGGCGAACTTATTTCAAGCGAACTTGGTCAGCTGGCGAACTTGTTGATAGGCGAACTTAACAACCAGCGAAGTTATAGCCAGCGAACTTAGTCAGCAGGCGAAGTTGACGGGTTTTATTTTTGTAACACCGTGAAAATTTCGAGTTCAAAGTACAACTTTCCAAAGTCTAGGGACTAAAATTGCTAAATTCCAAACTTGAGGGTTAAAAATGAAAATTATGGTTTCCTAACCCATCACGCTACGCGATGAGTCAGAAGAGACACCCATCGCGTACCACGATGGGATGTCTGACAATATGTGACACGTGTGCCACGTGGCACACGGTGGCACCATGTGCTGCCACGTGGCAACACTGCCACCACGTGTCGCCACGTGGAGCGGCGACTGCCACGTGTCAACACGTGGCAGGTCTATATAGGTGACTCGACAGACCTATATCGCGGTACGAGATAGGTCTGTCCAGGGACCCATCGTGTACCGCGATGGGGTCCAAAATATTGCCTATAAATAGCGGCCATGGGATCTCATTCCAGGCATCCCAAACACAACTCCTACATCTCTCTACTCTCTCACTAGAATACCTCGAAGTTCGTGCCTCGTTTTCTCTATAAGCGTGCCTCGAATCTTTCGTTTGTGTACCGAAGTTTCCTTGAAGTTCATACCATCCTCCACCCTCATTCATCAAGAAGGTTTTGTTATGGCAAGGAGTCCCGAAAGACGTGCCGACAAGTGTTGAAGTTGGCATATCAAAGTTGATCGAGAAAAGTAAAGCGGTCTCGGAGTGCTGCTCATTTCTCTAGAGTTTTCATACGCCACTAAGGTTAGGCGTAATAATGAATTCAATATAACTATGGGTATGAACCTAGCCCACAGGCTGTGGTATACATATGTCTGGATCCTTACATAGGTGGTACTATGCGATGTATGGGCATGATCGCACCACCCTTGGTCGTAGGACGCTCTCCTGCAGGGAGTACGACCGTTGTGTATATTTACGGGTACTTAACTAAGTCAAACGTTGCGGTGTTTGTGAGGTGACCTAGTGTAAAGGCTCTAGTTTATAATGTGTTATTTGACTTTGTTATTCCAAAGTCACGTTGGGCCGAGGCAGGAGTAATCTCGAGGAGTAATAAAGTAAAAGAAGTTGTTTTGCGTCAGCGTGTTCACCAGCATTCGTTGCTGACATATTTTATTACATTTTGCAGGTGATGTCACACCCCCGTCTAGGGCCTAGGAGCGTGACTCAATATTTGGTATCGTGATTGTAAATAAATCAGAGTTACGTTTAATTGCGGAAGACTTGTAAACTTTAAGGATCGAAAATGTAATATTCATATATTCAAAAGACGGGATGATAACACCCGCTTAAGTTACAAAATATTTATGTGTTTAATATTTACAAACCACCATGTTTATATATTAAGTTACAAAAGAAATCCGATCCATCGGATATATCAATAGCACTTCGACATTCCAAGTGCTAATCTTGTTCACCTGCAAAATGTAATAAAATACGTCAGCAACGAATGCTGGTGAACATGCTGACGCAAAAATAACTCTTTTACTTTATTACCCCTCGAGACTGTCGGCCCAACGTGGCTTAGGAATAACAAAGTCAAATAACACATTATGAACTAGAGCCTCTACACTATGTCACCTCACAAACACCGCAGCGTTCGACTTCATTAAGTACCCGTAAATATACACATACGGTCGTACTCACTGCAGGAGAGCGTCCTACGACCAAGGGTGGTGCGATCATGCCCATACATCGCATAGTACCACCTATGTAAGGATCCAGACATATGTATACCACAGCCTGAGGGATAGGTTTATACCCATAGTTATAACGGTTTTAGGAACACATAGTTCCTTGTAAACAATTTCATATAACAAGTTGACTCTTTTGAAAACAAGTTTAAAAGTTTGGGGGCGTATTTACCTTGTCTCATTAGGATCGGCTTCACTCACCGTCCAAGGGTCTTTCCCTTTCTTTTATCTCGAACCTATAGTTACGAGTATAAATATTTGTTAGTCGGATACACGATCCGGCTTAAGACCTTTAGTCTTATATCTCAATCCTCGATTGAACCTCTAGTTCAATTCTTATTTACTTGAAACCTCTTGTTTAAAAGTAAATTTATAAACCTTTAGTTTATATTCAAAACCCGACGTTTCTTCTTCTCCAAGAAACGTAATCATTTTATTTTATTATTTAAGAATACTCTTTATTTTTTAAATAATATTTTCATAACAAAGATTATAATCATATATACTTACACACATATATATGTTATCACTATATTCATCAATCATATTTTCATTCATTTCTTTGTTATGTTTTTCTTTTCTTTTATCGAGGCATCGAGTATAACCTCGACTTAAAGCTTAAGCCTTGTATATAATATTCAGTTATATTGAATTTGATATTACGCCTAACCTTAAGTGGTGTATAGAAACTCTAGAGAAATGAGCAGCACTCCGACGCCGCTTTACTTTTCTCGATCAACTTTGATATGCCAACTTCAACACTCGTCGGCACGTCTTTTGGGACTTTTTGCCATTACAACAACGCCTTCTTGATGAATGAGGGTGGAAGGCGGCACAAACTTCAAGGAATCGTTGATACATAATTGAAGGTTCGGGACACGTTTTACGAGGAAACAAAGCACGTTTATCGAGGCAAATCGAGTATATGATTGTGGTATTGTAGAGAGATGTTAGAGAGAGAAAGGAGAGCAGGTTTTGGTGTGCCAAGTGTGAGATCCCGACCTTGCTATTTATAGGCAAAATCTGGTTTCCAATCGCGGTACGTGTTGCGCTTCTGGGCACCCATCGCGTACCGCGATGTAGCCCAGGTGAGTCACAACATAGGTCTGCCACGTGTCGACACGTAGCAGACGTTGTGCCATGTGTTGACACATGGTGGACGTTGCGCCACGTGTCGGGACACGTGGCGACCGATGTGCCACGTGTGGACACGTGGCATACCACGTGTCTCGCTGTCAGACACCCCATCGCGGTACGCGATAGGTCTTTCTGATGACCTATAGCGTAGCACGATGGGTAGAAAAATCAGAATTTTCATTTTAACCCTCAACTTTGGAATTTGGCAATTTTAGTCCCTAGACTTTGGAAAGTTGATACTTTTGAACTTCGAAATTTTTCACGGTGTTACATCCTCCCCACCTTGAAACAAATCTCGTCCTCGAGATTGCTTTACTTGAACAAGTGTGGGTATTTTCTTTTCATTTCCGATTCGAGTTCCCAAGTATATTCGGGCCCTCTACGCGAGTCCCATTTAACTTTCACAATTTTCAAAGTTCTTCTTTTCAATTTCTTTGTTTTCGAATCTTCAATTTTAATTGGACGTTCTACGAATTTTAAATTTTTGTTTATTTCTACGTCTTTCAATGGCATAGCCAAAGATTCATCGGTCAAACATTTACGCAGATTCGAAATATGGAACACATCATGTATTCCTTGTATTTCCTCAGGCAGTCGCAATCGGTATGCAATAGTGCCGATTCTTTCATGTACCTCGAAAGGTCCAACGAATCGAGGACTCAATTTTCCTTTCTTTCCGAAGCGAACAACGACTTTCCAAGGCGAGACTTTTAATAACACTTTGTCACCGACTTGAAATTCTAACAGCTTACGACGAACATCAGCGTAGTTGTTTTGGCGATCACGCGCCGTCTTAAGTCGTTCTCGGATTTGGAGAACTTTGTCGGTTGTTTCTTGGACAATCTCAGGTCCAAACAATTGGTTTTCTCCGGTTTCAGACCAACACACGGGCGTTCTACACTTACGACTATATAACGCCTCAAATGGTGCAGCTTGAATAGTTGTGTGATAACTATTATTGTACGAGAATTCCATTAGGGGTAAGTGGTCATCCCAACTTCCACCTAAATCGATCACACAAGCTCGGAGCATGTCTTCCAACGTTTGAATCGTTCTTTCGCTTTGCCCATCGGTTTGCGGATGATAGGCAGTGCTAAGATTCAACTTCGTACCAAGAGCTTGTTGGAAGCTTTTCCAGAAATGAGACGTAAAACGACTGTCTCAATCAGATATTATAGACAGAGGTATTCCATGCAAAGCGACAATGGTGTTTACATAGATACGCACTAGTCTATCCATAGAGTGCGACTCATTGATGGGTATAAAGTGTGCGGATTTCGTCAATCGATCCACAATCACCCAAATATCATTGTGTTGTCGAGTCGTCTTCGGGAGTTTGGTAATGAAGTCCATAGTAATTAACTCCCACTTCCAAACAGGAAGTTCGGGTTGCTGAAGCAATCCCGAAGGCTTTTGGTGTTCAGCCTTAACTTTTAAACAAGTTAAACATTTCGCAACATGCGAAGAGACATCCCTTTTCATTCCATTCCACCAATAGTTCACCTTTAGATTGTGGTACATCTTATCACTTCCGGGTTGCATCATGTATTTTGACTTATGAGCTTCGTTCAAAATTTTCTCATGCAATCCTCCAACGATTGGTACCCAAATCCGGTTTCCCATTCTAAGGATACCATCATTACCTTTGACTAACGAGTCAATGGTGCCATTACATTTTTCGTCGGAGATTTGGTTTTCATTGATAGCTTGAGTTTGAGCTAACTTGATTTGCTCGATAAGATCAATTTGGAGCTCTAAACGCAATGCTCGAACTCTTTTTGGTTTCTCGTGTTCTTTACGACTTAAGGCATCGGCTACAACGTTAGCCTTGCCTTCATGATAAACAATTTCGCAATTATAGTCGTTGAGCGTTTCCATCCATCGCCGTTGGCGCATATTAAGCTCTTTTTGATCGAAAATGTGTTTCAAGTTCTTATGATCAGTGTACACGGTAAATCTTACTCCATAGAGATAGTGCATCCATATCTTAAGTGCAAAGATTATGGCACCTAACTCTAGATCGTGAGTCGTGTAATTCTTTTCGTGTACCTTGAGTTGACGAGAGGCGTAAGCTATTATTTTCTTACGCTTCATTAGTACACATCCCAAACCTAAGTGAGACGCGTCACTAAAGACTACAAAATCCTCAGTACCTTCTGGCAAAGCCAAGATAGGTGCTTGGGTGAGTTTTTGTTCAAGTATATCGAACGCCTCTTGTTGCTTCGTTCCCCATTCATATTTGATATTTTTACGAGTTAAGGAAGTTAAGGGAACGGCGATACAAGAAAAGTTCTCAATGAACCTACAGTAGTAGCCGTCCAAACCTAAGAAACTTCGGATCTCAGTTGGCGACTTAGGTACCTCCCACTTAGAGATAGCTTCAATCTTAGCGGGGTCCACTTGAATACCGTTAACGTTAATGACGTGACCAAGAAATTGCACTTCGTGTAACCAGAACTCGCATTTCAAGAACTTGGCGTACAACTTCTCGGTTTTAAGAATTTCAAGCAAAGTTCGAAGGTGAACTTCATGATCAGCCTTTGACTTAGAGTAAATAAGTATGTCGTCGATAAAGACGATAACAAACTTATCCAAGTAAGGATTACAAATATGGTTCATCATGTCCATGAACGCAGCTGGGGCATTAGTGAGTCCAAACGGCATAACCGTGAACTCATAATGTCCATAACTTGTTCGAAATGCGGTTTTCAGAATATCTTCGGTTTGGAATTTGAGTTGGTGATAGCCGGAACGAAGATCAATTTTAGAAAAATAGCTAGCACCTTGAAGTTGGTCGAAAAGATCATCGATACGAGGGAGTGGATATCGGTTTTTGATTGTGACTTTGTTCAACGCACGATAGTCGATACACATCCTCATGGAACCATCTTTCTTCTTGACGAACAGGATTGGTGCTCCCCAAGGCGACGAACTTGGTCGAATGAAACCTTTCTCCAATAACTCATCGAGTTGTTTCTTTAACTCTTTCATCTCGGTTGGCGCTAAACGATACGGAGCTTTGGCGATCGGAGCAGTACCGGGAACAAGATCAATCCTAAATTCTACTTCACGATCGGGAGGAATACCAGGAAGTTCATCAGGAAAGACGTCAGAAAAGTCAGAAACGATAGGGACATCTTTGATTTCTTTTGGCTTTGATTCTTCAGTGACGTAGGCCATGAATGCGAGGCATCCTTGATTCAAACATTTGTTAGCCCTAATCATAGAAATTATGCTAACTTGGCCAGCGTCTTTGTCCCCTTCAATTTGAATCGTTCATTTATCGGGGGCTTGAAGTTCAATGGTTTTGCTATTGCAAATGATATGTGCATGGTTATCAGATAACCAGTCCATACCAAGTACAATATCAAAACCAGCCAGACTCATAGACGATAAACAGATAGGCAAGATATAACAAGCTAAAAGGATTTTCCCGTTTTCAAGAGCTTCGGAGATCTTAACGATTTCGCCACTAGCAGTCTCGACGCTTAGAGTTTTATTTAATTTTGTTAATGGTTCGTTTAATAGACTACAGAAACTATAATCTATAAAACTCAAATTGGCACCCGAATCAAATAAAACTCAAGCATATGTTTCGTTGACTAGAAACGTACCGGTGATGGTTTCCGGCACATCAACGGCTCTTTTTGTGTCGAGTACAAAGACTCGAGCGTTTCCTTTTCGGTTTTGGCCACTTCCACCCGCACCACCAGCATCAGGCTTGTTCATTGGGCACTCGAAACTCAGATGGCCCATCTCCTTGCAATTAAAGCAAGTCATCTTCTTCTTCCAACAATTAGCAGCATCATGTCCCGTACGATTACAGGACTCACAGACTTTAGGAGATGGGGCGAAATTGCATCGGCCCTTGTGGTATCTCCTACAAGTTTTGCACGGCGTAGAGTTGTTTCGGTTTACGCCCTTGCCTCTAAAGTTGGAACTTCCACCAGTCCTTCCTTGAGCAGTCGTTGGAGTCACCTTCTTGTCCTCTTCCTTGTTGCGGACCATGCCTCCCATCAAGTACCCAGCCAACTCCATAGCAGAGTCAGCGGTTTGAGGTAGGTGAGACCTCACCATGTCGCGGATTTCCCGCGGCAATCCCCATATGTATCGAGTGACTTTGCTGGACTCAGGGTTAACCAGCTGGGGAACAAGGCGACACTACTCAGGAATTTGGTATTGTATTCTCGGAGGTTTGTCCCTACGACCTTATGGTTAAGGAACTTAGTTTGGATTTGATCAGTTTCGTGCTTGATTCTGAAGATCCCTTTCCACCATTAGCGTAGATTTTTGCTTTTGTATAGCTTCTTTTGTATGCGGGTATGCACCCAGCAATCTTTGTAATATTTGAATTTGATGGAATAAAGATTGTGTTAGTTCTTTGCCTTGTTTATTTTACGCATGTTTTGATCTAACTTAGCAATTTCTTTAGTACTTAGATAAGTTAACTTTTTAACGTGGTAAATTATAAGTTTGTTTCGCTTCCTCTTTCATGATTGTGCGGGTATGACCGTCACTTACACTTAGTAGGATGGCTTAACTTTACTTATATCTGACCTGCGTGGAAGTTTTCCTCATCTTTTCCTTTGAAATTTTCTAAGTGTTCAGAATAAGTTAACCTTTGGACGTGGTAGATGATAGGTCGAAGTTTTGCCTCCTTGTTCGTGATTGTGCGGGTAAGACCGTCACTTGCACTTACAAGGATGGCTAAACTTTACTTACATCTGACCTGCGTGTAGGTTTTCCTTAAAACTTGAAATTTTTACCGTTGTGTTTATGCGGGTTTTGCCGCCTTCTACACGTAACGACTTACTTCTTCCCCCATTTATGCGGTGAATACCGGCACATCAGTGTGGGAAGTTCATAAGTATAAAGGTAAGGCTATCAACACATTGTGAAAGGAGAATCATTTCCATTAGAAGTGGCTCTAGGCCTTTTCTTTACAAGTTTGGAATTGATCTACATATAACATTTGCGTAATTGAGCTCCATTCCATGTTCTTGGGATGGGAGTGCCATCGAGCCTTTCGAGCCGGTACGCGCCCTTTCCCAGAACTTCTTTGATAATGTATGGCCCTTCCCAGACCGGGGCCAGCTTTCCTGGGCGTTCTTGGTTCGAAGCCTCGTTGTTACGCAGTATGTAGTCTCCTACATTGAAGTTGCAGAGTTTTACCCGCGTGTTGTAGTACTTTTGCATTTGTCGCTTGTAGTTCTCTTCACGCACTGCGGCTAAGTCTCTGCGTTCCTCGGCTAGCATAAGATCTAACCGTCTTTCCGCATCATTGTCTTCTGGCTGAATCAAGACCCTTGGTGAGGGTAAACCAATTTCGACCGGGACCATGGCTTCAGTGCCATAAGTGAGACTGAACGGGGTTTCTCCCGTACTGGCCTTCTTCAGCGTTCTGTTTGCCCAAAGGACGTGCGGAAGCTCGTCCACCCAGCCGGATCTGTGTTCCAAGAGTCTTTTCTTTATGCCTTCGACGATGCTCTTATTTGCTCTTTCCACCTCACCATTACCTTGCGGGTGTGCCACTGAGGTAAAGGTGTGGGTAATTTGAAGTTCTTTCAGCCACTGTTGTAGCTTCTTGTCAGCAAAGTTGGTGCCGTTATCGCTCACCAAATTCTGTGGAAGTCCAAAACGACAAATAATAAATTCCCAAATAAATTTTTTGATATGTTTCGCGGTTGTTTGGGCTAAGGGTTTTGTTTCTATCCACTTGGTGAAGTAGTCAATGGCTACCACTAGGAACTGAACATTTCCTGCTGCTGTAGGAAATGGGCCTGTCACATCGATGGCCCACTTCTGAAATGGCCATGAAGAGGTGACTGGAACAAGTTCATTCTTCGGGCGGTGCGTGTTGGGTGCGTAGAGCTGGCAAGACCTGCATTTTCTGATGTATGCCAGCGCATCCGTATGCATCCCCGGCCAAAAGTATCCCGCGTTGTTTAGCTTAGCTACAACAGCGCGGGGACCTGCGTGTACTCCACAGATGCCTTCGTGTACTTCCCTTAGGAGGTAGTCAGCATCTTGGTTGTCCACGCATCTTAAGAGTGGGCCAAGAAAGTTACGTCTGTAAAGGATGTCATCGATGAGTTGATAATTCAGTGCTTTACAGCGTAGTTTTCTTGCCTGTGTTTTTGACTCTGGTAGTGTACCTGCCGCAAGGTATTTTATTATTGGTGTCATCCACGTTTCTGTGCCGGTTTGGATGACACAAATTTCCTTGTGTGGGACCGAAGGTGTCTCGAGGAGTTCAATGCGAATGTCCTTTCCTAAGTGGGTGAAGGCTAATGATGCAAGCTTGCTTAACGCATCCGCAGATTTGTTTTCACTTCGCTTGACGTGTATGACTTTGCAGTCGTTGAAATCGCGCATAAGGGATTTTGCTTGTGCGAGGTACAGGGCCATTGTGTCGTTCACGGCCGTGTACGTCCCGTTGATTTGATTGGCTACTAACATGGAATCCACGTGGGCTTCCAAGTTTTTCACTCCCATCTTACGCGCAATTCTCAGCCTAGCCAAGAATGCCTCATACTTGGCTTCGTTATTCGTACTTGGAAAATCCAGTCGAATAGCGTAAGTGTATTCTTGGCCTGCTGGGTTGGTTAGTTTCAGCCCTGCGCCTGAACCCTCGTTACTGGCTGCTCCATCAGTGTAGAGTCGCCAGACATCACTGATGTCTTGTGCTGGAGAGGGTTGAGCCTCTTCCCGGCACTCTTTTTCCCGCGATGCAGGTACTTCTGCAATAAAGTCGGCCAAAACCTGGCCTTTTATGGCTGGTCTTGGCTTATACTTTATCGCGTACTCCCCCAACTCAATTGCCCATTTAGCTAGGCGTCCCGATAACTCGGGTTTGCCTAGAACGTTTGCAAGTTTGAAGTTGGAGAGAATGGTGATTGGGTGACCCTGGAAATATCGTCTTAACCTGCGTGAAGCGTGTATAAGTGCTATGACTAATTTTTCGAGGGTAGAGTACCGGGTTTCTACGTCTGTTAGGATACGGCTGACATAATAGATTGGCATCTGGATGCCTTTTCGCTTTACTAGCAGGACTGCCCCGGTTGCTCTATCTGTTGCGGAAAGGTATAGGATTAACTCCTCTCCCGCTTTTGGTGCTGTGAGCGTTGGGAGTTCGATCAAGCGTGACCGAATCTCCTGAAAAGCTGCTTCCGCTTCTGGTGTCCAGCGGAAGTGCGTTTTCTTTAAACAGTTTCTCAACGTTGACACGAAAGGAAACGACTTATCCGCGTGGTTTGCCAAAAAGCGATTAAGTGCCGCTAGTCGTCCATTCAGTGTCTGAGCCTGTTTGATGGTAGTAGGTGATTCCATTTTGATAATGGCTTCGACCTTTTCAGGGTTCGCTCTGAAGCCATCTTTAGTGACGATGACCCCCAAGAACTTCCCTTCTTCCATTCCAAAGGCACACTTGCTCGGGTTGAGCTTCATGTTTATCTTCCTGAGCGTGTTGAAAGTTTCTTCGATGTCTTTCAACATCGCTTCTGCGTTAGGGCTTTTGATGACCAAGTCATCCATGTAGACTTCCAAGTTCCTCCCAATTTGGGCATGAAACTGGTTGTCCATCAGGCGTTGGTATGTGGACCCGGCATTCTTAAGTCCGAATGGCATCATTTGGTAACAAAATGTGCCATCGGGCGTCCGAAAAGCGGTTTTGTCCTGATCATCAACGGCCATGTGGATTTGATGGTACCCCTTATACGCGTCCAGGAAGCATTTAAGGCGAAACGGTGCCAACGAATCCACCTTAAGATCAATTTCGGGTAACGGATAACAATCTTTGGGGCATGCTTTGTTCAAGTCCTTGAAATCTATGTACATGCGCCATTGTTTGTTATTCTTCGGTACCATAACGGGATTTGCAACCCATGTTTGATATCTACTAACGCGTACGATGCCTGCGTCAAGGAGTTCCTTGACTTGGGTTCTACACGCGTTAGTTTGTTCTGGCCCCATTACTCTGCGCTTTTGTACGATTGGCGTAACAGCCGGATCGCATTTGAGCTTATGCTATGCCTTACTTCGGGGTACACCAGTCATGTCAGCTGGTGTCCACGCGAAGATGTCAGCGTTTTTCTGTAATAAGCGCTTGAGTAAGGTGCGTGTGGGATCAACAACTGTTGGGCCAATGGAAACGGCCTGGTCAGGGTACTTGCCGTTGAAGGCCCATCTTTCTGGTTCGGTGATGGTTGGGTTAGCCATCTTTGGTTTGGGTTTAGATGAGACAGATGCGATGCATACCTGGGGAATGCCGGTGATCATCGCTACACCCTCAGCTGTTGGCCATCCCATCATGCCGTGGACTGAGGATACCACGGCGTTGAATCTTGCCATCCCGTCTCTTCCGAAGAGAATGTCGTATGTGTGGTGTGGCTTCCTCATTACGACAAAATCCACGTCTTCTGTGCGTGAGTGATTCCCGTCCGTAAGAGTGACGGGGAAAGATAGGATACCCAGGGGGGTGTTTGTGCTGCCATCGAACCCTTCCATCGAGGCGCAGATCGTTTCCAGGCGTTCCTTGTCTTCGTCATCTAGCTTGTCGAAGAACTGCCTGTACATCACCGTTGACGAGGCGCCGTTGTCAGCAAGAGTACGAGAAGTGATGTAGTGCCCCAGCTGGCTTTTGATGACGATAGGGCCTTCTTTGCTGGGTCCTCCTGGCACTCGCGGGAAGCGCACCTCAGCTTCCTTCCACGCGCATGGTTCTGTCGTTCGCCTTTTTCTTCCTCTGATCTTACCATGGACCATGTTGATGCTGATGTCAACGGGCTTTCGTCCGTTGCCTCGGTACCGGTTGTCGTTCCTTCCTCCCTTCTTGATTGATGCCACCAGGTGTGCCAGTCTTCCATCCTTGACGAATGCTTCAACAATATCCTTCAAGGATGTACACTCTTTCGTACTATGACCTTTTGTCCCGTGGAAGTCACAGGATTTACTCTGATCCGCATTAGGTCGCTGCTGGATCATTGGAGCTTTTGGCCATGGTAGCTTTTCAGTGGCAAATATCTCCGTGACGCTTTTGGTGAGTGGCGTCCACCGGTGTTTTTGGCTTGAAGGGTGTGTGTTATTTCTTCCGCCAACAAGAGGGTGAGAGCTGGATGAGGTGTCAAAGTTTACCCTTGACTGCCAAATACCTAGCTTCCTCTTTTTGTTCTGCCGGGCGAACCGAACATTGTTTTCTCTAGTCCTTTGCGTGTAGAGGTGTGTACTCTGGGGAAGATCCCTTCCCAGTTGCTTCTCCGTCTCGGCAAAGCGCTTGGCCGCCATCATGATGGCATCCCATGTGAATGGCATGCCGTCCTTACCCGTCAATGTGCGGATAAGCTCTGGGTATTCGGCGCCCTGGATGAAAGCGGCGCGAACAAGATCTTCACTTATGTTGCCCAGACTTAGCTTTTTGGAGTTGAAGCGAGTGATGAAGTCTAGTAAAGATTCATCCTCCTCTCTGACGCAGTTGAGGATCGTCCACTGTTCTTCAGTATATTTCCTTTGTTGGCTGAAGTGTTGGCTGAACTTGTTTTGAAAGTCCGCCCAATCATATATGTGGTGGACCGGTAAACGATCGAACCATGCCCTGGCCGCTCCAACCAGAGTCATCTGGAACATATAACACCACGTGGGTTCCGTCCAGTTACTGACGGTTGCCCCCGCAATGAATCTGTTCAAGTGGTCGTCTGGGTCGGATAGACCATCATAAGTGCCAATGTTGGACATTTGTTTGGCACTTCTCGGGGCGATTGCTTCCGCAATGTCCCTTGCGAACTTTGACTTTCCTGCATTTGTAGCAGTTGGTCTAAAGGTTTTGGAGAAGTCACGCGGGTTTCTCTCCGCATTCGTTGGTTTAAAGGCTTCCCCAAAATTCCTTTTCGGTTGGAAGTCCGTTTCCTTACGCTTCCCTTTTGCCTTATGGCGAGGGTTTGCGTCGGTATCGGATTCTTCCCGCTCATCGTCTGAGTACTCGCACTCACTGTTCATATTGAGATGTTGGCGAGTACTGCCGAATTCGTCAGCCTGTTGAACTGAACGCAAGCGTTCATCCAATTCAGCTTGGAACTCTTTCTGACGTGCTTCGGCCCACGCCTTAACTTGATCTAGTGTTTGGCGAGGGACCCTCGTTCGTTTTTCCAACTGGGCATCAGTGAACCCTAGTGGAATATTGTTTACTGCACTTGCCCCGGCTTGGGTAACCGGGGTAGTGTTCGTAAAATTTGTATAACCGCCGGTGTTCCCAGTTGCTGGGGTTGTGGTCACCGGGGTTTCTTGGTCACTTACTGGCCTTGGGACCGGAGTAACGTTAACCATTTCTTCAGAAATTTTGAAAAAACTAAGAATTAGTTCTAGCTTTTAGGCACGGATGGCGCCAATGAAGAAACACTAAGTGACCAGGGGCAGATTACGGATAATCTGGGGGTTAAGTAATGTTTCCCACGAGTATGAGGTCCAGCAGAGAAGGTTGTTCTTCAGGTGACCTGCAAAACAGACACCGTAAGCTCGTCACTGAGAAGGGGGGGTTCCTCCTTGTGACCACCCTCCGGCGTGAGAATCAGACTAGATTGCTCTAAATATAAGTGTATATTAAGAGATTGCTAGATAAGATAATGAGATATCAGATGATGTCCTTACCATTCCAAGGTGTTGGAGTATTTATAGCCGAAGGTAGGTTTCCTAGAAGGTACAGCCAGCTGAATAGTATTCCTGTTCTACCAACAGTGGACTACGCACAGGCCATGCTGGTTGGTGGATAGACTACGGCCGACAGTAACAAGGTCGGCTGTACACTGTTCCTTTACTGCCGGCTATGCACTGTTCCACCAACTGTAGGCTGCGCAAGTCCCATAGTAAGGGTTGGTGATTAGGCATCGGCTAATAGTGACAAACAGTACTAGAGGGTGCTCCTCCTCGTACTGTTGTCGGTGAGCTGTCACCCTATGATTGGTTCATGGGCTGTTCTGGTCAGATCGTCTGTTCTACCCATACCTTAGTAGGTATAGTACAAAAGATCTTCCAGAAGCATACGGACTGGCTCATTTAGGCGGGAGTATTCCCGCCTTGCTCATTCCTTCATGTGACTACTGAAGTAGCTAGTGCCTTGTGCGTGTAGCCTTGCTGTTAGTGCGGGTAGCCTTCCCTGATGGCGTGTATCCGCAACTGCGGGAACAGGCGGGGTACTTCACCATTGGGAGGCTTTCCCTGCGGGTAAAGCTGGCGTACTGCGCGTAAGGTTTTCTCTGAGCATGGTGGGTCCTGCGGGAGCTGTTGGTCGTTGCGCAGACGTCCCAGTTCAAGGTGAGTCTTGCGGGTCCAACTGAGCTCTGCTGGGACCTACCTCTTCAAACATTAAACACGTTTTAACATGGGACACGGGTAAAACAATTTCATGTTATGCTTTTTAAACTAGTGTCCTTATTTTCTTCATGTTATGATTTTTGAACTGCTGTCCAATTCTCATAGTCTAGCCTGTTTTTTTTTCCAGTTTTTGTTCGAAATTGTAAACCAAACCATTAAGTATAGTTTGAATATTTTTATGCCAATCGAGCAAACTTAAAAGACGGCCACAAAACCAAATCAATGATTGGTTGGGTGGTTTCATTTTCTAAACCGAGCCATGAACACGCTTGCTAAACCATTAAAACGTCAAAAGCGACCGAAACAACCTGCCAATTTGGTTGTTTTGGAAACTGTAAAATTTGGTCGAGATTTTTTAAAATCTACGTAACTAGGAAAAAGCAATGATAACATTAGAAAAGTCTAACCTTGTTTAGAAATCATCCATATCAATACACTTATTAATTATATAACAATGATTTATACTATTTGTTAATTATTAAGTGTTAATTGGTAAAGAGCCTTGTATTTTACACCTTTTGATCCGATCATTTCTACAAGTTAATATCAAAGGACCCTTCTACTTCACCTAACTTCATTTGTGTCAAAAACTAATTTCATTTTGTTGACTATCGTAAGTAAAATATAAAAAAGTTTTAAATTTTAATACAAAAATATAATATACATAAAATTTTGTTTAATTAAATATAGGAATTTTTGTTTATTAGCCATACCCTTGTATTAAATTATTTACGAAGTTAATACATGAGAGACTTGCTTCTCAATTTAATTTCATGATGTTTGATGTTACTTTTTTATGATAAAAGTTATAGTTCTGGAATAGTTAAATACGAAAGTATACCAATTTGTTGATTGTTATCGTATATAATGCATTTCTAAAATTATCTTTTAATACGATAATTTTTTTAATATTTTATGGTTTAGTGTAAGTGATCTTATAATAAGTAATGTGTAATGAATGACCTTAATTTTGAAATCTCCTAACATGTTCCAACGATGTTCGTAAGATTTAGCCTTGTATCCATATGGTAGGTGTTGGATTAACATCGTGTCATGTGTCTTTGCTAGATCTTCGATTATTTTGTGTGAAACGAATAGATTGATTTTGAGTGTATGTTGTATAAGGGTGGGTGTGTACGAACTAGTTCGTTGATTACCTACAAATATCATCATCTCTCATCCTTAGGTAGTTGATAATGATACTTAAGTCTTGTAAAAACATTACATTTCTCCTGTTTCTTCTGGTTATAAATGTTTCTTTGTTGGGCTCTTGTAACTTACAAGTTGCCCTTTTTCAGTTTTTAATATTTGGTCTTTTAAAAAAAGTTAATCTCGGGAGGTGACGTGTGAACCATATGTTTTCATCAACAATTATTGAAGTAATAGATTTTAATTTTTAACTATTGTGATGTTTTCTTAATCAGACTGGATATTGTACATGTAGTTTTACTGGGTGACAAATTGGACCAGGTAAATGAGATAATAAAGAAAATACATCAAGAAGTTCAATGAAAATTGATAATCAAACATAAACATGTTTAAAAACATAAACAAACTTTAGTGACCTGGTTGGAACAAAAAGTTTTATAAGGAACCTAATTAGAACAGTTTCAAAACTTGATTACTATTTTATAGAGTAATCCCAACCTAAAAATGGCTAAAAGCATCTGCAAGCCAAAGTGCTCAAGGACATCTCCATGTTGGCATGTCACTATTCCCGAGTTCATTTAAGAAAAGAAAGGCAAGGAAAAGAAATTTTTCTCTTATTATATTTTCTTTTGGTATCTTCTCTTTTGCTTCAACTTATTTTCCTTCATAATCTTTCCAATTTGGAAAGATACAAATTCTTTTATTTTACTCATCATGTTCTCTTCCCTCCCCTCCTTTTATTTCTTTAAATGAAACTCGGGAACATTTTTTATAAATTTTCCTACATTTTCCTTTCTTAAATGAAACTCGGAAACACAATATATTTTTTCCATCCCTTTCCTTAGTTAAATGAAACTTGGGAACATAGTGTAAGAAACTCAGTGAGGTTCCCTCTTTCAGAATCCCCTTTCTATGGTATAGCGTCGTTTGTAGCGACGTACTTTTGTCTTGAAACCACGTTGCGTCATTGGCGTCTCCACGTACTTTTCCACCTTCGTTGAGGACGTCCTTGAATGCTTCATTCTAGATACAGTCCACATTTTAGTATTGATATGGTTTATTTGTTTTATAAATTTTGCAACTGTTATGTTGATAGACTTGAAAAAAATTTCAGCCATTAACCATTTTGATAATATACGTTCATTAAAATGACTATCCTCGTAAGTTTCTAAAAGTAAGTGAAGTATTAACATCATCAATGGTTGATATTAAATAGGTAAAAAAAACAAGAAACAAACTGTTTGTAAATGTTTAATGAGAAGTTCGTTTATGTTTGTTCATTAAAAATGAGCGAACATAAATGAAAAAAATTTGTTCGGTTAATTAAAAAAACGAGCATGAACAAAGTCATCGTGTAAGACCCCGTTACTGGTGCCTCACATTTGGACGTTGGATTTACTCATAAACGCAGTTCTAAATATCAGAGTTAATTAAACATTTGCGGAACATAAAAACTTTTATAAAACATTTCATAACAATCCTTCACTTGTCTTAAACAAACAACTTGTATTCCAAAAACTAAGTAATTAAAACATAACACGTCTTGAGTCTTTCGATGCCAGCCTCTTATTCAATGTCACGTGTCCCCTCAAGCTAGCTGTCACATTCTACTCACCTGCGTGCATACTAAAAGTCAGCTACGTTGAGTGAGTTCTAGTTAATCACATAACATACAATACCTTCATAACTACGTACTTCATACTTTCGTTTATAGTATACTTACTTACCTTCGCACTTTCTTTCTTTCATATACTTACCTTACGTTTTAAAGAGCATTACGCCCTATAACCTTCGCATATATTATTAGGGTATGCAACCTTTTATCCTTTGCATATATTATTAGGGTATGAAACCCTTTATCCTTCGCATATATTATTAGGGTATGCAACCCTTTATCATTCGCATATATTATTAGGGTATGCAACCCTTTAACCTTACCTTACCTTTCATTATCATATTCGTTCAATTAATACCATACACAACATAATCGTACATACTCCCTTATTCACATACACATTTCATACATACTATACTATACTTATCTTAACAATACGTGCAATACCCGAAGGTCGTTCACGTACTATCAAGTATACATACATAACTATCACAATCGTCAATAAGACATACACTTACCATTTAAGGTAAGTGTATTAACATTCACATCGAGTACGCACACAGCCCCGAAAACATAACAAGGAAATAGGGCTAGAAACTCACCTGAGTGCGGTTACGTTCACCGTTAATGGTAATCCCTTTCTTCAGTTGTGCACGGTTGACTGTATAATAATTACACGTATCAATTAACTATCACTACTAATATCATCTTTCTAGTCTTAGTTATTACCCACAACGAACGGGGTCTGGGGCAGCGCCCCGGCGGCAGCCCCTAGCAGGGTCCAAGGGGCAGAGGGCTGGGGTCGAGCTGCCAGGTCAGCTTGGAAAAATTTTATTTACCTTAACCGTTATAACACATTTTTCACTAGGAATTTAATTTATTTTCTAATTCGCTCACTCATTCTTCCTAACGAATTAAGTCTGATTTGCTATCTGATTCGTTGCCTTTTATGCATGGGCGGGCATAAATGTAAGCGAACATACGCGTTAAGCGAACTTAACTTAAGCGAACTTAACTTAAGAGAACTTAGCTTAGGCGAACATATCAGTGGGCGAACTTAGCTGATGGCGAACTTAGCCTTCAGCGAAGTTTACAAATGGGCGAACTTGACTGGCGAACTTATTTCAAGCGAACTTGGTCAGCTGGCGAACTTGCTGATAGGCGAACTTAACAACCAGCGAAGTTATAGCCAGCGAACTTAGTCAGCAGGCGAAGTTGCCCAGCAGCAGCTACGGGTTTTATTTTTGTAACACCGTGAAAATTTCGAGTTCAAAGTATCAACTTTCCAAAGTCTAGGGACTAAAATTGCTAAATTCCAAACTTGAGGGTTAAAAATGAAAATTATGGTTTCCTAACCCATCACGCTACGCGATGAGTCAGAAGAGACACCCATCGCGTACCACGATGGGATGTCTGACAATATGTGACACGTGTGCCACGTGGCACACGGTGGCACCATGTGCTGCCACGTGGCAACACTGCCACCACGTGTCGCCACGTGGAGCGGCGACTGCCACGTGTCAACACGTGGCAGGTCTATATAGGTGACTCGACAGACCTATATCGCGGTACGAGATAGGTCTGTCCAGGGACCCATCGCGTACCGCGATGGGGTCCAAAATATTGCCTATAAATAGCGTCCATGGGATCTCATTCCAGGCATCCCAAACACAACTCCTACATCTCTCTACTCTCTCACTAGAATACCTCGAAGTTCGTGCCTCGTTTTCTCTATAAGCGTGCCTCGAATCTTTCGTTTGTGTACCGAAGTTTCCTTGAAGTTCATACCACCCTCCACCCTCATTCATCAAGAAGGTTTTGTTATGGCAAGGAGTCCCGAAAGACGTGCCGACAAGTGTTGAAGTTGGCATATCAAAGTTGATCGAGAAAAGTAAAGCGGTCTCGGAGTGCTGCTCATTTCTCTAGAGTTTCCATACGCCACTAAGGTTAGGCGTAATAATGAATTCAATATAACTATGGGTATGAACCTAGCCCACAGGCTGTGGTATACATATGTCTGGATCCTTACATAGGTGGTACTATGCGATGTATGGGCATGATCGCACCACCCTTGGTCGTAGGACGCTCTCCTGCAGGGAGTACGACCGTTGTGTATATTTACGGGTACTTAACTAAGTCAAACGCTGCGGTGTTTGTGAGGTGACCTAGTGTAAAGGCTCTAGTTTATAATGTGTTATTTGACTTTGTTATTCCAAAGTCACGTTGGGCCGAGGCAGGAGTAATCTCGAGGAGTAATAAAGTAAAAGAAGTTGTTTTGCGTCAGCGTGTTCACCAGCATTCGTTGCTGACGTATTTTATTACATTTTGCAGGTGATGTCACACCCCCGTCTAGGGCCTAGGAGCGTGACTCAATATTTGGTATCGTGATTGTAAATAAATCAGAGTTACGTTTAATTGCGGAAGACTTGTAAACTTTAAGGATCGAAAATGTAATATTCATATATTCAAAAGACGGGATGATAACACCCGCTTAAGTTACAAAATATTTATGTGTTTAATATTTACAAACCACCATGTTTATATATTAAGTTACAAAAGAAATCCGATCCATCGGATATATCAATAGCACTTCGACATTCCAAGTGCTAATCTTGTTCACCTGCAAAATGTAATAAAATACGTCAGCAACGAATGCTGGTGAACATGCTGACGCAAAAATAACTCTTTTACTTTATTACCCCTAGAGACTGTCGGCCCAACATGGCTTAGGAATAACAAAGTCAAATAACACATTATGAACTAGAGCCTCTACACTATGTCACCTCACAAACACCGCAGCGTTCGACTTCATTAAGTACCCGTAAATATACACATACGGTCGTACTCCCTGCAGGAGAGCGTCCTACGACCAAGGGTGGTGCGATCATGCCCATACATCGCATAGTACCACCTATGTAAGGATCCAGACATATGTATACCACAGCCTGAGGGATAGGTTTATACCCATAGTTATAACGGTTTTAGGAACACATAGTTCCTTGTAAACAATTTCATATAACAAGTTGACTCTTTTGAAAACAAGTTTAAAAGTTTGGGGGCGTATTCACCTTGTCTCATTAGGATCGGCTTCACTCACCGTCCAAGGGTCTTTCCCTTTCTTTTATCTCGAACCTATAGTTACGAGTATAAATGTTTGTTAGTCGGATACACGATCCGGCTTAAGACCTTTAGTCTTATATCTCAATCCTCGATTGAACCTCTAGTTCAATTCTTATTTACTTGAAAACCTCTTGTTTAAAAGTAAATTTATAAACCTTTAGTTTATATTCAAAACCCGACGTTTCTTCTTCTCCAAGAAACGTAATCATTTTCTTTTATTATTTAAGAATACTCTTTATTCTTTAAATAATATTTTCATAACAAAGATTATAATCATATATACTTACACACATATATATGTTATCACTATATTCATCAATCATATTTTCATTCATTTCTTTGTTATGTTTTTCTTTTCTTTTATCGAGGCATCGAGTATAACCTCGACTTAAAGCTTAAGCCTTGAATATAATATTCATTTATATTGAATTTGATATTACGCCTAACCTTAAGTGGTGTATAGAAACTCTAGAGAAATGAGCAGCACTCCGACGCCGCTTTACTTTTCTCGATCAACTTTGATATGCCAACTTCAACACTCGTCGGCACGTCTTTTGGGACTTTTTGCCATTACAACAACGCCTTCTTGATGAATGAGGGTGGAAGGCGGCACAAACTTCAAGGAATCGTTGATACACAATTGAAGGTTCGGGACACGTTTTACGAGGAAACAAAGCACGTTTGTCGAGGCAAATCGAGTATATGATTGTGGTATTGTAGAGAGATGTTAGAGAGAGAAAGGAGAGCAGGTTTTGGTGTGCCAAGTGTGAGATCTCGAACTTGCTATTTATAGGCAAAATCTGGTTTCCAATCGCGGTACGTGTTGCGCTTCTGGGCACCCATCGCGTACCGCGATGTAGCCCAGGTGAGTCACAACATAGGTCTGCCACGTGTCGACACGTAGCAGACGTTGTGCCATGTGTTGACACATGGTGGACGTTGCGCCACGTGTCGGGACACGTGGCGACCGATGTGCCACGTGTGGACACGTGGCATACCACGTGTCTCGCTGTCAGACACCCCATCGCGGTACGCGATGGGTCTTTCTGATGACTTATAGCGTAGCACGATGGGTAGAAAAATCAGAATTTTCATTTTAACCCTCAACTTTGGAATTTGACAATTTTAGTCCCTAGACTTTGGAAAGTTGATACTTTTGAACTTCGAAATTTTTCACGGTGTTACATCCTCCCCACCTTGAAACAAATCTCGTCCTCGAGATTGCTTTACTTGAACAAGTGTGGGTATTTTCTTTTCATTTCCGATTCGAGTTCCCAAGTATATTCGGGCCCTCTACGCGAGTCCCATTTAACTTTCACAATTTTCAAAGTTCTTCTTTTCAATTTCTTTGTTTTCGAATCTTCAATTTTAATTGGACGTTCTACGAATTTTAATTTTTCGTTTATTTCTACGTCTTTCAATGGCATAGCCAAAGATTTATCGGTCAAACATTTACGCAGATTCGAAATATGGAACACATCATGTATTCCTTGTATTTCCTCAGGCAGTCGCAATCGGTATGCAATAGTGCCGATTCTTTCAAGTACCTCGAAAGGTCCAACGAATCGAGGACTCAATTTTCCTTTCTTGGAAGCGAACAACGACTTTCCAAGGCGAGACTTTTAATAACACTTTGTCACCGACTTGAAATTCTAACAGCTTACGACGAACATCGGCGTAGTTGTTTTGGCGATCACGCGCCGTCTTAAGTCGTTCTCGGATTTGGAGAACTTTGTCGGTTGTTTCTTGGACAATCTCAGGTCCAAACAATTGGTTTTCTCCGGTTTCAGACCAACACACGGGCGTTCTACACTTACGACTATATAACGCCTCAAATGGTGCAGCTTGAATAGTTGTGTGATAACTATTATTGTACGAGAATTCCATTAGGGGTAAGTGGTCATCCCAACTTCCACCTAAATCGATCACACAAGCTCGGAGCATGTCTTCCAACATTTGAATCGTTCTTTCGCTTTGCCCATCGGTTTGCGGATGATAGGCAGTGCTAAGATTCAACTTCGTACCAAGAGCTTGTTGGAAGCTTTTCCAGAAATGAGACGTAAAACGACTGTCTCAATCAGATATTATAGACAGAGGTACTCCATGCAAAGCGACAATGGTGTTTACATAGATACGCACTAGTCTATCCATAGAGTACGACTCATTGATGGGTATAAAGTGTGCGGATTTCGTCAATCGATCCACAATCACCCAAATATCATTGTGTTGTCGAGTCGTCTTCGGGAGTTTGGTAATGAAGTCCATAGTAATTAACTCCCACTTCCAAACAGGAAGTTCGGGTTGCTGAAGCAATCCCGAAGGCTTTTGGTGTTCAGCCTTAACTTTTAAACAAGTTAAACATTTCGCAACATGCGAAGAGACATCCCTTTTCATTCCATTCCACCAATAGTTCCCCTTTAGATTGTGGTACATCTTATCACTTCCGGGTTGCATCATGTATTTTGACTTATGAGCTTCGTTCAAAATTTTCTCATGCAATCCTCCAACGATTGGTACCCAAATCCGGTTTCCCATTCTAAGGATACCATCATTACCTTTGACTAACGAGTCAATGGTGCCATTACATTTTTCGTCGGAGATTTGGTTTTCATTGATAGCTTGAGTTTGAGCTAACTTGATTTGCTCGATAAGATCAATTTGGAGCTCTAAACGCAATGCTCGAACTCTTTTTGGTTTCTCGTGTTCTTTACGACTTAAGGCATCGGCTACAACGTTAGCCTTGCCTTCATGATAAACAATTTCGCAATTATAGTCGTTGAGCGTTTCCATCCATCGCCGTTGGCGCATATTAAGCTCTTTTTGATCGAAAATGTGTTTCAAGTTCTTATGATCAGTGTACACGGTAAATCTTACTCCATAGAGATAGTGCCTCCATATCTTAAGTGCAAAGATTATGGAACCTAACTCTAGATCGTGAGTCGTGTATTTCTTTTCGTGTACCTTGAGTTGACGAGAGGCGTAAGCTATTATTTTCTTACGCTTCATTAGTACACATCCCAAACCTAAGTGAGACGCGTCACTAAAGACTACAAAATCCTCAGTACCTTCTGGCAAAGCCAAGATAGGTGCTTGGGTGAGTTTTTGTTCAAGTATATCGAACGCCTCTTGTTGCTTCGTTCCCCATTCATATTTGATATTTTTACGAGTTAAGGAAGTTAAGGGAACGGCGATACAAGAAAAGTTCTCAATGAACCTACAGTAGTAACCGTCCAAACCTAAGAAACTTCGGATCTCAGTTGGCGACTTAGGTACCTCCCACTTAGAGATAGCTTCAATCTTAGCGGGGTCCACTTGAATACCATTAACGTTAATGACGTGACCAAGAAATTGCACTTCGTGTAACCAGAACTCGCATTTCAAGAACTTGGCGTACAACTTCTCGGTTTTAAGAATTTCAAGCAAAGTTCGAAGGTGAACTTCATGATCAGCCTTTGACTTAGAGTAAATAAGTATGTCGTCGATAAAGACGATAACAAACTTATCCAAGTAAGGATTACAAATATGGTTCATCATGTCCATGAACGCAGCTGGGGCATTAGTGAGTCCAAACGGCATAACCGTGAACTCATAATGTCCATAACTTGTTCGAAATGCGGTTTTCAGAATATCTTCGGTTTGGAATTTGAGTTGGTGATAGCCGGAACGAAGATCAATTTTAGAAAAATAGCTAGCACCTTGAAGTTGGTCGAAAAGATCATCGATACGAGGGAGTGGATATCGGTTTTTGATTGTGACTTTGTTCAACGCACGATAGTCGATACACATCCTCATGGAACCATCTTTCTTCTTGACGAACAGGATTGGTGCTCCCCAAGGCGACGAACTTGGTCGAATGAAACCTTTCTCCAATAACTCATCGAGTTGTTTCTTTAACTCTTTCATCTCGGTTGGCGCTAAACGATACGGAGCTTTGGCGATCGGAGCAGTACCGGGAACAAGATCAATCCTAAATTCTACTTCACGATCGGGAGGAATACCAGGAAGTTCATCAGGAAAGACGTCAGAAAAGTCAGAAACGATAGGGACATCTTTGATTTCTTTTGGCTTTGATTCTTCAGTGACGTAGGCCATGAATGCGAGGCATCCTTGATTCAAACATTTGTTAGCCCTAATCATAGAAATTATGCTAACTTGGCCAGCGTCTTTGTCCCCTCAATTTGAATCGTTCGTTTATCGGGGGCTTGAAGTTCAATGGTTTTGCTATTGCAAATGATATGTGCATGTTTATCAGATAACCAGTCCATACCAAGTACAATATCAAAACCAGCCAGACTCATAGGCAATAAACAGATAGGCAAGATATAACAAGCTAAAAGGATTTTCCCGTTTTCAAGAGCTTCGGAGATCTTAACGATTTCGCCACTAGCAGTCTCGACGCTTAGAGTTTTATTTAATTTTGTTAATGGTTCGTTTAATAGACTACAGAAACTATAATCTATAAAACTCAAATTGGCACCCGAATCAAATAAAACTCAAGCATATGTTTCGTTGACTAGAAACGTACCGGTGATGGTTTCCGGCACATCAACGGCTCTTTTTGTGTCGAGTACAAAGACTCGAGCGTTTCCTTTTCGGTTTTGGCCACTTCCACCCGCACCACCAGCATCAGGCTTGTTCATTGGGCACTCGAAACTCAGATGGCCCATCTCCTTGCAATTAAAGCAAGTCATCTTCTTCTTCCAACAATTAGCAGCATCATGTCCCGTACGATTACAGGACTCACAGACTTTAGGAGATGGGGCGAAATTGCATCGGCCCTTGTGGTATCTCCTACAAGTTTTGCACGGCGTAGAGTTGTTTCGGTTTACGCCCTTGCCTCTAAAGTTGGAACTTCCACCAGTCCTTCCTTGAGCAGTCGTTGGAGTCACCTTCTTGTCCTCTTCCTTGTTGCGGACCATGCCTCCCATCAAGTACCCAGCCAACTCCATAGCAGAGTCAGCGGTTTGAGGTAGGTGAGACCTCACCATGTCGCGGATTTCCCGCGGCAATCCCCATATGTATCGAGTGACTTTGCTGGACTCAGGGTTAACCAGCTGGGGAACAAGGCGACACTACTCAGGAATTTGGTATTGTATTCTCGGAGGTTTGTCCCTACGACCTTATGGTTAAGGAACTTAGTTTGGATTTGATCAGTTTCGTGCATGGGACAAAACTTTCCCATCACCATGGCCTTAAACTCTTCCCACGTCAGGCCGTACATCACTTCTCTTCCCTTTCTCATCAACAGAGCATTCCACCATTCGTGTGCGTCACCTCACAAACACCGCAACATTCGACTTCATTAAGTACCCGTAAATATACACATACGGTCGTACTCCCTGCAGGAGAGCGTCCTACGACCAAGGGTGGTGCGATCATGCCCATACATCGCATATTACCACCTATGTAAGGATCCAGACATATGTATACCACAGCCTGAGGGCTAGGTTTATACCCATAGTTATAACGGTTTTAGGAACACATAGTTCCTTGTAAACATTTTCATATAACAAGTTGACTCTTTTGAAAACAAGTTTAAAAGTTTGGGGGCGTATTCACCTTGTCTCTTTAGGATCGGCTTCACCCACCGTCCAAGGGTCTTTCCCTTTCTTTTATCTCGAACCTATAGTTACGAGTATAAATGTTTGTTAGTCGGATACACGATCCGGCTTAAGACCTTTAGTCTTATATCTCAATCCTCGATTGAACCTCTAGTTCAATTCTTATTTACTTGAAAACCTCTTGTTTAAAAGTAAATTTATAAACCTTTAGTTTATATTCAAAACCCGACGTTTCTTCTTCTCCAAGAAACGTAATCATTTTCTTTTATTATTTAAGAATACTCTTTATTCTTTAATAATATTTTCATAACAAAGAATATAATCATATATACTTACACACATATATGTGTTATCACTATATTCATCAATCATATTTTCATTCATTTCTTTGTTATGTTTTTCTTTTCTTTTATCGAGGCATCGAGTATAACCTCGACTTAAGGCTTAAGCCTAGAATATAATATTCAATTATATTTAATTTGATATTACGCCTAACCTTAAGTGGCGTATAGAAACTCTAGAGAAATGAGCAGCACTCTGACGCCGCTTTACTTTTCTCGATCAACTTTGATATGCCAACTTCAACACTCGTCGGCACGTCTTTTGGGACTTTTTGCCATTACAACAACGCCTTCTTGATGAATGAGGGTGGAAGGCGGCACAAACTTCAAGGAATCGTTGATACACAATTGAAGGTTCGGGACACGTTTTACGAGGAAACAAAGCACGTTTATCGAGGCAAATCGAGTATATGATTGTGGTATTGTAGAGAGATGTTAGAGAGAGAAAGGAGAACAGGTTTTAGTGTGCCAAGAGTGAGATCCCGACCTTGCTATTTATAGGCAAAATCTGGTTTCCAATCGCGGTACGCGATGGGCTTCTGGGCACCCATCGCGTACCCCGATGTAGCCCAGGTGAGTCACCACATAGGTCTGCCACGTGTCGACACGTAGCAGACGTTGTGCCACGTGTTGACACGTGGCGGACGTTGCGCCACGTGTGGCCATGTGTCGGGACACGTGGCGACCGATGTGCGACGTGTGGTTACTTTTGCGTTGAGTCCCACTTGTGTGGATTCTCCATGGGGTTTTGGTAGTTTTCAACATAGTGATCAATTATGCTAAAACCACCAATTCCATCTTGGAGTTTCGAACAATATAGTTCTCGACGTTCCCGTCATGCGGGGATGTTATTCCCGTTTCCGCAAGCATGGCCCAGAAGATCCTTCTTGGTTTGAATTCCCTGCAGAGTGCTAAGTATGTGAAGGGTTTTGCCTTGACACTGTACCCGCACTTGTCTTACGGTTACTTCACTTCCAAGGTATTCCTGGTGTCAATTCCCTGCGGGTGCTAAGTATGTGAAGGGTTTTGCCTTGACACTGTACCCGCACCCGTCTTATGGTTACTTGGTTGCCAAGGTAAGGGGTATTTTCCCGCTTACTTTTGAATCTTTTTGAATTTTTTTTTTTTTTTTTTTTGAAATTCGAAGAGTTGGTGAAAGGATAAGAACAGTCCAAACTGCTGAAACGTCGTGCGACGGTTTCTTCTGACTGTGTCAGGACGTGCAGGAAGTTATGGTGACGTGACAGTACCTGGTCATTTCAGACGCTTTTTCAGGCGCGTGGGGGCGATTTTTCGGGCGCGTGGCCGCGAAATTAATGGTACGCGTCCTTTCAACAGCTGTTGCCAGCTTGCTTTTTGCCACGTGTCATAGTTTCATTGCACCTTCGATTTCTCTCTCTTCCGCATTAAATTCATCGCATTAATTGCGATTAGTATATAAAGGGGGAGAGGGTTCTTTGTAATCCACACTTTCACTTCTCTCTTCATCTTTCAAACGATTTCCGGCGAATACTCATCTTTTTAGTCGAGCATTCTCTTGAAATCGTTTTCTTCTTTCATCTGCAAGATGTCTTCTCGTGATCTCGAATCTACAGCCCAGGAGGCTGGGGTGTTTGCCGATGACAAGAGTACTGCTGGCGAGTGCCAGTGTGCTCTGCCTGTCGATCTATATCAGTACATCGTCAGGAAGTTCATGCTCGAGTCTCTCGAGCCTGAGTTTCCTGAACCCCATCAGACGGTGTATGATGCCCCCTGTGGCAAGATCGGGGTATATGCTGCATTCTTTGTTTATGGGAATCTTAGGTTCCCATTGACAAAGTTTGTGTACCGTGTCCTGGAGAGGCACGGTGTGCACCTGACCGAGGTGCACCCGATGGCGATCGCGAAGATTCGCCACTTCGAGTGGGTGTGCCGGATTCTGGGCATTGAGCCCTATGTCGACCGCCTGATGACCTTCTACTCTTGGAGGTGCATCCAGGGGTGGTATACGCTGATAACCCGGATTAAGGGTTTGAAGATTTGCGCAACCGAGCGCAGTCTTCGCTCGTGGAAGCGGGAGTTCTTCTACATCTCCGCTCGCGCCATCCCCCTTGCCATGAAATTCAAGAATGGGCAAGCACTTCCCAGCCTTCACGCCTCCAACTACCAGGAGGCGGAATGGTTCTCGAAGATATCCTGAGTCCAATATCCGGTTTACCGGTTTGCGGAGTCCGGGATGGTGATGCTCGGGATGAGCCGGGTGTGGAAGGATGCGGATGCGCAAAAGATCCCAATCGTCCTTGAATACGGTTCGAACTCTGTTCCTTACGGTATGCTCTGTTTCTTTTTGTTGATTTAGAATCTCTTCTAACTTCTTTCCTGTTTATTTCAGAGGGGAACGACTTGCAGTCGCTCATGTATCCGCGGGAGGCTGACAGTCCCGCTCGGATGGGTACTCGCGCTCTAGACGAGAACGAGTTGCCCATCCTAGAACAAACGGCGGATCGGTTCGTGGAGGTCTACCCGCTAGGCCACGAGATCCTGAGCGCCAGGCGGCCAGGTAAGGCGCTATTCAACCCTCGACCCCTCAATGTTGAAACCTCTGCTGGAATTCCTCTAATCGTATGTTCTGATGAGGAATCCGCAGATGGTCCTCCGTTGGTGCGGAAGAAGAAGGCTGCCGGCGGGAAGGGGAAGGAGAAGGTAGCCTCCACTGCCGATCCAGTGCCTCGGTCTGACTCAGAGGCCGAGAGCGAGGAGGTGGCGGGGAACCCCGGTGGTGATAAGACCACTGCTCCGGAGGCTGCGACGATTGTCACCTCCGGAGAGCCTAGGATGACAACGGTAACCGGCGTGAAGAGGCCGGCTCCATCGGGTTCATCCCCGCCTGTCCGCACTTTTAGGCTCAAGAAAACCCGTAAGTACAAACTATATTTTTAACTGCATAGCTTTCCATCATTAATACTTCTTCTTTGTGCAGGCGTGGATGTTGACGCATTCCAGGGTGGAGCGAGGAGGAGTACCCCCCCGCCCATGACGGTAGGCTTGGTCAGCCTACCTGAGGCGACGACCCAGGCGGCTGCGCCTGCCTCCGCTGGTTCAGTTGCTCATTCCATTGAGCCAACTGTTCCAGCTGTGACATCACCGCCGGCTGTCAGTGCCATTTTTACCGCATCTTTCACTGAGCCGGCGGTTACTTTTGCTGCGGACTCCGCAGCGGCGACCGCGGCGGACTTCACCATGCCTCCTCCGTCATCGGCATCGACGGCCGATCCTTCAGGTATGCATGGGGCTTCTCGCCAACCTCTGTCTCCTTCCCATCTACCTGACCTGTTGGACGGATTTCCCTTGGGTTCAGGTGACGGGTTTGGCGGCTATCGGCCTGTTATTGACCCTACAGGTGCGTAGGGTTCTTTTGGCCTATTATTATATTTTTTTTTATATATCATCTTTTCCTAACTGCTTTTTTTTTTGCAGTGTCGGATTCCAATGAAGTGTATGTTCCACGATGGAACATCCGCCGAGGGACAACCCTTCGCACACCTGTGGAGTGCGTGGATTGGGCTCGTCACGCAGCTCCCAGTGGTGCGTTGGGGGAAGCCATGGCTAGCTACCAGGAGGGTAGGCTAACCAATGAGCTTCGGGTTCTCCTGGCCCGGATGCAGCCCCGCGTCGAGCTGCTTTGTCGTGAAAACGACAAGTTAAAAGCAGCTCGCATTCAAGAAGTAGCTCAGGCGCGGGCTGTCCGGGAGGAGAATAGGAGGCTCTCCGCCGCGGCTGCGGAGAAGGAGAAGGCGTTCAAGGCCCTTGAAGTTGAGGTTCAGGCCCGTCTCGAGGCCCGTTCCAAGGCTGCCCAAGCTGTTAACGAACAGCTTCGGCTGGCTAAGGAAACTGCTAGGAACGCAACTGAAAGGGCCACCAAGGCTGAAGCTGTTGCTGAGCCTCTACGCCTCGAGAATGAGGAACTTAAAGCTAAATTAGAGGCACTCCAACAGGCTCATGATGCCTTGGCGATGGAGGACGCGAAGAAGCTCCAAGAGATCCTGGACCAGAGGGGCGTGCTTGACCACACTGAGCGGAAGCTAAAGGGCGTCGAAGAGGCTGCTGCAAAGGAAGTGTTGCTTGCCAACCTCAATAAAAGTGAAGCCGAACGCGCCTGTACCCAAGCTCAAGCCGACCTCCAAGAAGCTCTGGTTGCCAAGGAATGGCTTCTTCGAGAAGCGTTGTCTCAGGTAAGCGTTTCATGTCTTTACGCTTTTCTTTGTAAATAGAAAAGGTTTTGATACTTGTATTTTTTCTTTTTTGTAGGTTGTGCATCGGGTCTTCTCAGAGACGTCTTATGACAATGCTATGAGCGCAGCCCTCAACGCTTCTCATGAGGATGGGGAAAAGGCCGGCTTCCTGCTTGGTCTAGGGTTCGTTGAGAAAGGCATCCCGCCTTCCAACTTCCCTTTGTATGGTGTGGACACTGAAGCTGTTTATGACCAAGCAGTGAACCAGTATGCCGCCTTCCCGCATCCGGTGGTGGAGAAGGTGAACGAAGTCGCTGCTGCTGATGATGGGCTAGCTATCCTTAAAGCTTTCCTTGAACCACCACGCTCTACTGATGGAGCGGGTCCAAGTGGAAGTGGTCCTGAAGCTTGATTCTGAAGATCCCTTTCCACCATTAGCGTAGATTTTTGCTTTTGTATAGCTTCTTTTGTATGCGGGTATGCACCCAGCAATCTTTGTAATATTTGAATTTGATGGAATAAAGATTGTGTTAGTTCTTTGCCTTGTTTATTTTACGCATGTTTTGATCTAACTTAGCAATTTCTTTAGTACTTAGATAAGTTAACTTTTTAACGTGGTAAATTATAAGTTTGTTTCGCTTCCTCTTTCATGAATGTGCGGGTATGACCGTCACTTACACTTAGTAGGATGGCTTAACTTTACTTATATCTGACCTGCGTGGAAGTTTTCCTCATCTTTTCCTTTGAAATTTTCTAAGTGTTCAGAATAAGTTAACCTTTGGACGTGGTAGATGATAGGTCGAAGTTTTGCCTCCTTGTTCGTGATTGTGCGGGTAAGACCGTCACTTGCACTTACAAGGATGGCTAAACTTTACTTACATCTGACCTGCGTGTAGGTTTTCCTTAAAACTTGAAATTTTTACCGTTGTGTTTATGCGGGTTTTGCCGCCTTCCACACGTAACGACTTACTTCTTCCCCCATTTATGCGGTGAATACCGGCACATCAGTGTGGGAAGTTCATAAGTATAAAGGTAAGGCTATCAACACATTGTGAAAGGAGAATCATTTCCATTAGAAGTGGCTCTAGGCCTTTTCTTTACAAGTTTGGAATTGATCTACATATAACATTTGCGTAATTGAGCTCCAATCCATGTTCTTGGGATGGGAGTGCCATCGAGCCTTTCGAGCCGGTACGCGCCCTTTCCCAGAACTTCTTTGATAATGTATGGCCCTTCCCAGACCGGGGCCAGCTTTCCTGGGCGTTCTTGGTTCGAAGCCTCGTTGTTACGCAGTATGTAGTCTCCTACATTGAAGTTGCAGAGTTTTACCCGCGTGTTGTAGTACTTTTGCATTTGTCGCTTGTAGTTCTCTTCACGCACTGCGGCTAAGTCTCTGCGTTCATCGGCTAGCATAAGATCTAACCGTCTTTCCGCATCATTGTCTTCTGGCTGAATCAAGACCCTTGGTGAGGGTAAACCAATTTCGACCGGGACCATGGCTTCAGTGCCATAAGTGAGACTGAACGGGGTTTCTCCCGTACTGGCCTTCTTCAGTGTTCTGTTTGCCCAAAGGACGTGCGGAAGCTCGTCCACCCAGCCGGATCTGTGTTCCAAGAGTCTTTTCTTTATGCCTTCGACGATGCTCTTATTTGCTCTTTCCACCTCACCATTACCTTGCGGGTGTGCCACTGAGGTAAAGGTGTGGGTGATTTGAAGTTCTTTCAGCCACTGTTGTAGCTTCTTGTCAGCAAAGTTGGTGCCGTTATCGCTCACCAAATTCTGTGGAAGTCCAAAACGACAAATAATAAATTCCCAAATAAATTTTTTGATATGTTTCGCGGTTGTTTGGGCTAAGGGTTTTGCTTCTATCCACTTGGTGAAGTAGTCAATGGCTACCACTAGGGACTGAACATTTCCTGCTGCTGTAGGAAATAGGCCTGTCACATCGATGGCCCACTTCTGAAATGGCCATGAAGAGGTGACTGGAACAAGTTCATTCTTCGGGCGGTGCGTGTTGGGTGCGTAGAGCTGGCAAGACCTGCATTTTCTGATGTATGCCAGCGCATCCGTATGCATCCCCGGCCAAAAGTATCCCGTGTTGTTTAGCTTAGCTACAACAGCGCGGGGACCTGCGTGTACTCCACAGATGCCTTCGTGTACTTCCCTTAGGAGGTAGTCAGCATCTTGGTTGTCCACGCATCTTAAGAGTGGGCCAAGAAAGTTACGTCTGTAAAGGATGTCATCGATGAGTTGATAATTCAGTGCTTTACAGCGTAGTTTTCTTGCCTGTGTTTTTGACTCTGGTAGTGTACCTGCCGCAAGGTATTTTATTATTGGTGTCATCCACGTTTCTGTGCCGGTTTGGATGACACAAATTTCCTTGTGCGGGACCGAAGGTGTCTCGAGGAGTTCAATGCGAATGTCCTTTCCTAAGTGGGAGAAGGCTAATGATGCAAGCTTGCTTAACGCATCCGCAGATTTGTTTTCACTTCGCTTGACGTGTATGACTTTGCAGTCGTTGAAATCGCGCATAAGGGATTTTGCTTGTGCGAGGTACAGGGCCATTGTGTCGTTCACTGCCGTGTACGTCCCGTTGATTTGATTGGCTACTAACATGGAATCCACGTGGGCTTCCAAGTTTTTCACTCCCATCTTACGCGCAATTCTCAGCCCAGCCAAGAATGCCTCATACTCGGCTTCGTTATTCGTACTTGGAAAATCCAGTCGAATAGCGTAAGTGTATTCTTGGCCTGCTGGGTTGGTTAGTTTCAGCCCTGCGCCTGAACCCTCGTTACTGGCTGCTCCATCAGTGTAGAGTCGCCAGACATCACTGATGTCTTTTGCTGGAGAGGGTTGAGCCTCTTCCTGGCACTCTTTTTCCCGCGATGCAGGTACTTCCGCAATAAAGTCGGCCAAAACCTGGCCTTTTATGGCTGGTCTTGGCTTATACTTTATCGCGTACTCCCCCAACTCAATTGCCCATTTAGCTAGGCGTCCCGATAACTCGGGTTTGCCTAGAACGTTTGCAAGTTTGAAGTTGGAGAGAATGGTGATTGGGTGACCCTGGAAATATCGTCTTAACCTGTGTGAAGCGTGTATAAGTGCTAAGACTAATTTTTCGAGGGTAGAGTACCGGGTTTCTACGTCTGTTAGGATACGGCTGACATAATAGATTGGCATCTGGATGCCTTTTCGCTCTACTAGCAGGACTGCCCCGGTTGCTCTATCTGTTGCGGAAAGGTATAGGATTAACTCCTCTCCCGCTTTTGGTGCTGTGAGCGTTGGGAGTTTGATCAAGCGTGACCGAATCTCCTGAAAAGCTGCTTCCGCTTCTGGTGTCCAGCGGAAGTGCGTTTTCTTTAAACAGTTTCTCAACGTTGACACGAAAGGAAACGACTTATCCGCGTGGTTTGCCAAAAAGCGATTAAGTGCCACTAGTCATCCATTCAGTGTCTGAGCCTGTTTGATGGTAGTAGGTGATTCCATTTTTATAATGGCTTCGACCTTTTCAGGGTTCGCTCTGAAGCCATCTTTAGTGACGATGACCCCCAAGAACTTCCCTTCTTCCATTCCAAAGGCACACTTGCTCGGGTTGAGCTTCATGTTTATCTTCCTGAGCGTGTTGAAAGTTTCTTCGATGTCTTTCAACATCGCTTCTGGGTCAGGGCTTTTGATGACCAAGTCATCCATGTAGACTTCCAAGTTCCTCCCAATTTGGGCATGAAACTGGTTGTCCATCAGGCGTTGGTATGTGGACCCGGCATTCTTAAGTCCGAATGGCATCATTTGGTAACAAAATGTGCCATCGGGCGTCCGAAAAGCGGTTTTGTCCTGATCATCAACGGCCATGTGGATTTGATGGTACCCCTTATACGCGTCCAGGAAGCATTTAAGGCGAAACGGTGCCAACGAATCCACCTTAAGATCAATTTCGGGTAACGGATAACAATCTTTGGGGCATGCTTTGTTCAAGTCCTTGAAATCTATGCACATGCGCCATTGTTTGTTATTCTTCGGTACCATAACGGGATTTGCAACCCATGTTTGATATCTACTAACGCGTACGATGCCTGCGTCAAGGAGTTCCTTGACTTGGGTTCTACACGCGTTAGTTTGTTCTGGCCCCATTACTCTGCGCTTTTGTACGATTGGCGTAACAGCCGGATCGCATTTGAGCTTATGCTCTGCCTTACTTCGGGGTACACCAGTCATGTCAGCTGGTGTCCACGCGAAGATGTCAGCGTTTTTCTGTAATAAGCGCTTGAGTAAGGTGCGTGTGGGATCAACAACTGTTGGGCCAATGGAAATGGCCTGGTCAGGGTACTTGCCGTTGAAGGCCCATCTTTCTGGTTCGGTGATGGTTGGTTTAGCCATCTTTGGTTTGGGTTTAGATGAGACAGATGCGATGCATACCTGGGGAATGCCGGTGATCATCGCTACACCCTCAGCTGTTGGCCATCCCATCATGCCGTGGACTGAGGATACCACGGCGTTGAATCTTGCCATCCCGTCTCTTCCGAAGAGAATGTCGTATGTGTGGTGTGGCTTCCTCATTACGACAAAATCCACGTCTTCTGTGCGTGAGTGATTCCCGTCCGTAAGAGTGACGGGGAAAGATAGGATACCCAGGGGGGTGTTTGTGCTGCCATCGAACCCTTCCATCGAGGCGCAGATCGTTTCCAGGCGTTCCTTGTCTTCATCATCTAGCTTGTCGAAGAACTGCCTGTACATCACCGTTGACGAGGCGCCGTTGTCAGCAAGAGTGCGAGAAGTGATGTAGTGCCCCAGCTGGCTTTTGATGACGATAGGGCCTTCTTTGCTGGGTCCTCCTGGCACTCGCGGGAAGCGCACCTCAGCTTCCTTCCACGCGCATGGTTCTGTCGTTCGCCTTTTTCTTCCTCTGATCTTACCATGGACCATGTTGATGCTGATGTCAACGGGCTTTCGTCCGTTGCCTCGGTACCGGTTGTCGTTCCTTCCTCCCTTCTTGATTGATGCCACCAGGTGTGCCAGTCTTCCATCCTTGACGAATGCTTCAACAATATCCTTCAAGGATGTACACTCTTCCGTACTATGACCTTTTGTCCCGTGGAAGTCACAGGATTTACTTTGATCCGCATTAGGTCGCTGCCGGATCATTGGAGCTTTTGGCCATGGTAGCTTTTCAGTGGCAAATATCTCCGTGACGCTTTTGGTGAGTGGCGTCCACCGGTGTTTTTGGCTTGAAGGGTGTGTGTTATTTCTTCCGCCAACAAGAGGGTGAGAGCTGGATGAGGTGTCAAAGTTTACCCTTGACTGCCAAATACCTAGCTTCCTCTTTTTGTTCAGCCGGGCGATCCGAACATTGTTTTCTCTAGTCCTTTGCGTGTAGAGGTGTGTACTCTGGGGAAGATCCCTTCCCAGTTGCTTCTCCGTCTCGGCAAAGCGCTTGGCCGCCGTCATGATGGCATCCCATGTGGATGGCATGCCGTCCTTACCCGTCAATGTGCGGATAAGCTCTGGGTATTCGGCGCCCTGGATGAAAGCGGCGCGAACAAGATCTTCAGTTATGTTGCCCAGACTTAGCTTTTTGGAGTTGAAGCGAGTGATGAAGTCTAGTAAAGATTCATCCTCCTCTCTGACGCAGTTGAGGATCGTCCACTGTTCTTCAGTATATTTCCTTTGTTGGCTGAAGTGTTGGCTGAACTTGTTTTGAAAGTCCGCCCAATCATATATGTGGTGGACCGGTAAACGATCGAACCATGCCCTGGCCGCTCCAACCAGAGTCATCTGGAACATATAACACCACGTGGGTTCCGTCCAGTTACTGACGGTTGCCCCCGCAATGAATCTGTTCAAGTGGTCGTCTGGGTCGGATAGACCATCATAAGTGCCAATGTTGGACATTTGTTTGGCACTTCTCGGGGCGATTGCTTCCGCAATGTCCCTTGCGAACTTTGACTTTCCTGCTTTTGTAGCAGTTGGTCTAAAGGTTTTGGAGAAGTCACGCGGGTTTCTCTCCGCATTCGTTGGTTTAAAGGCTTCCCCAAAATTCCTTTTCGGTTGGAAGTCCGTTTCCTTACGCTTCCCTTTTGCCTTATGGCGAGGGTTTGCGTCGGTATCGGATTCTTCCCGCTCATCGTCTGAGTACTCGCACTCACTGTTCATATTGAGATGTTGGCGAGTACTGCCGAATTCGTCAGCCTGTTGAACTGAACGCAAGCGTTCATCCAATTCAGCTTGGAACTCTTTCTGACGTGCTTCGGCCCACGCCTTAACTTGATCTAGTGTTTGGCGAGGGACCCTCGTTCGTTTTTCCAACTGGGCATCAGTGAACCCTAGTGGAATATTGTTTACTGCACTTGCCCCGGCTTGGGTAACCGGGGTAGTGTTCGTAAAATTTGTATAACCGCTGGTGTTCCCAGTTGCTGGGGTTGTGGTCACCGGGGTTTCTTGGTCACTTACTGGCCTTGGGACCGGAGTAACGTTAACCATTTCTTCAGAAATTTTGAAAAAACTAAGAATTAGTTTTAGCTTTTATGCACGGATGGCACCAATGAAGAAACACTAAGTGACCCGGGGCAGATTACGGATAATCTGGGGGTTAAGTAATGTTTCCCACGAGTATGAGGTCCAGCAGAGAAGGTTGTTCTTCAGGTGACCTGCAAAACAGACACCGTAAGCTCGTCACTGAGAAGGGGGGGTTCCTCCTTGTGACCACCCTCCGGCGTGAGAATCAGACTAGATTGCTCTGAATATAAGTGTATATTAAGAGATTGCTAGATAAGATAATGAGATATCAGATGATGTCCTTACCATTCCAAGGTGTTGGAGTATTTATAGCCGAAGGTAGGTTTCCTAGAAGGTACAGCCAGCTGAATAGTATTCCTGTTCTACCAACAGTGGACTACGCACAGGCCATGCTGGTTGGTGGATAGACTACGGCCGACAGTAACAAGGTCGGCTGTACACTGTTCCTTTACTGCCGGCTATGCACTGTTCCACCAACTGTAGGCTGCGCACGTCCCATAGTAAGGGTTGGTGAGTAGGCAGCGGCTAATAGTGACAAACAGTACTAGAGGGTGCTCCTCCTCGTACTGTTGTCGGTGAGCTGTCACCCTGTGATTGGTTCATGGGTTGTTCTGGTCAGATCGTCTGTTCTACCCATACCTTAGTAGGTATAGTACAAAAGATCTTCCAGAAGCATACGGACTGGCTCATTTAGGCGGGAGTATTCCCGCCTTGCTCATTTCTTCATGTGACTACTAAAGTAGCTAGTGCCTTGTGCGTGTATCCTTGCTGTTAGTGCGGGTAGCCTTCCCTGATGGCTTGTATCCGCAACTGCGGGAACAGGCGGGGTACTTCACCATTGGGAGGCTTTCCCTGCGGGTACAGCTGGCGTACTGCGCGTAAGGTTTTCTCTGAGCATGGTGGGTCCTGCGGGAGCAGTTGGTCGTTGCGCAGACGTCCCTGTTCAAGGTGAGTCTTGCGGGTCCAACTGAGCTCTGCTGGGACCTACCTCTTCAAACATTAAACACGTTTTAACATGGGACACCTAGCCTATGCTATCACGACTCTTTCATGTCATTATGTCAAACTATTCTAACCTAACAATTTCAGCTATTCATTAATGCAACCAATTATACTTTTGCAACTCTGCTTGGAGATGTTGCATCTAACGCTCATTATCATTGCTTTTTAAAGTTATGAATCTTTTTTAAAACATGGTATATTTATAAACCAACAGTAAAAGATAGGAAAAATTATGGGTAGAAAAAAACAGAGCCTTGAAGGGGGTTTACTAATAGTTGATTCAAGTTTATAAAAAAATTATGTCATAACTAATTAAAGGATTTTCATTACTCTGGTAAAAAAGTGTGCGGTTCATGAGTTCTTTAAATATGAGGAACATGGTTGATAATGGGTGTTTATAAAGCGTTAAAATAGACTGAACAATCCAAATCAAAGCAAGTTGGTTTGACCAGTTGGAAGTTTATACGGTCCGCGTTTGACGAACGTTTTTGTTTACCCTTTGAAACTTGAAACATACCATGTAAATAGACGTGACCATTTAACATCTATTATTATCTATTATTTATAGTTTTCATTTAAAAAATATTCACTTATGCATATGTATAATATTCATAAACCATGCTTATCATTTATAAAAATACACGTTTTATGCTATGTGTAACATTAAAAGAAAATTGTTTCAACACCAATCGCCACTAAACCGTAGGAGTGTCTATGGTTGGATTTTGACGGTTTTTAGATAAGACCGTTAATAATAACTTTTATCATTGTAAACCAAAAATCAAACTGTTAAAAGTTAATGCTGAATCAAATCAAACTTTTATAAATGGTTTGACCTCAAAGTAGATACAGGGCTACACGGGTAAAACAATTTCATGTTATGCTTTTTAAACTAGTGTCCTTATTTTCTTCATGTTATGATTTTTGAACTGCTGTCCAATTCTCATAGTCTAGCCTGTTTTTTTTTCCAGTTTTTGTTCGAAATTGTAAACCAAACCATTAAGTATAGTTTGAATATTTTTATGCCAATCGAGCAAACTTAAAAGACGGCCACAAAACCAAATCAATGATTGGTTGGGTGGTTTCATTTTCTAAACCGAGCCATGAACACGCTTGCTAAACCATTAAAACGTCAAAAGCGACCGAAACAACCTGCCAATTTGGTTGTTTTGGAAACTGTAAAATTTGGTCGAGATTTTTTAAAATCTACGTAACTAGGAAAAAGCAATGATAACATTAGAAAAGTCTAACCTTGTTTAGAAATCATCCATATCAATACACTTATTAATTATGTAACAATGATTTATACTATTTGTTAATTATTAAGTGTTAATTGGTAAAGAGCCTTGTATTTTACACCTTTTGATCCGATCATTTCTACAAGTTAATATCAAAGGACCCTTCTACTTCACCTAACTTCATTTGTGTCAAAAACTAATTTCATTTTGTTGACTATCGTAAGTAAAATATAAAAAAGTTTTAAATTTTAATACAAAAATATAATATACATAAAATTTTGTTTAATTAAATATAGGAATTTTTGTTTATTAGCCATACCCTTGTATTAAATTATTTACGAAGTTAATACATGAGAGACTTGCTTCTCAATTTAATTTCATGATGTTTGATGTTACTTTTTTATGATAAAAGTTATAGTTCTGGAATAGTTAAATACGAAAGTATACCAATTTGTTGATTGTTATCGTATATAATGCATTTCTAAAATTATCTTTTAATACGATAATTTTTTTAATATTTTATGGTTTAGTGTAAGTGATCTTATAATAAGTAATGTGTAATGAATGACCTTAATTTTGAAATCTCCTAACATGTTCCAACGATGTTCGTAAGATTTAGCCTTGTATCCATATGGTAGGTGTTGGATTAACATCGTGTCATGTGTCTTTGCTAGATCTTCGATTATTTTGTGTGAAACGAATAGATTGATTTTGAGTGTATGTTGTATAAGGGTGGGTGTGTACGAACTAGTTCGTTGATTACCTACAAATATCATCATCTCTCATCCTTAGGTAGTTGATAATGATACTTAAGTCTTGTAAAAACATTACATTTCTCCTGTTTCTTCTGGTTATAAATGTTTCTTTGTTGGGCTCTTGTAACTTACAAGTTGCCCTTTTTCAGTTTTTAATATTTGGTCTTTTAAAAAAAGTTAATCTCGGGAGGTGACGTGTGAACCATATGTTTTCATCAACAATTATTGAAGTAATAGATTTTAATTTTTAACTATTGTGATGTTTTCTTAATCAGACTGGATATTGTACATGTAGTTTTACTGGGTGACAAATTGGACCAGATAAATGAGATAATAAAGAAAATACATCAAGAAGTTCAATGAAAATTGATAATCAAACATAAACATGTTTAAAAACATAAACAAACTTTAGTGACCTGGTTGGAACAAAAAGTTTTATAAGGAACCTAATTAGAACAGTTTCAAAACTTGATTACTATTTTATAGAGTAATCCCAACCTAAAAATGGCTAAAAGCATCTGCAAGCCAAAGTGCTCAAGGACATCTCCATGTTGGCATGTCACTATTCCCGAGTTCATTTAAGAAAAGAAAGGCAAGGAAAAGAAATTTTTCTCTTATTATATTTTCTTTTGGTATCTTCTCTTTTGCTTCAACTTATTTTCCTTCCTAATCTTTCCAATTTGGAAAGATACAAATTCTTTTATTTTACTCATCATGTTCTCTTCCCTCCCCTCCTTTTATTTCTTTAAATGAAACTCGGGAACATTTTTTATAAATTTTCCTACATTTTCCTTTCTTAAATGAAACTCGGAAACACAATATATTTTTTCCATCCCTTTCCTTAGTTAAATGAAACTTGGGAACATAGTGTAAGAAACTCAGTGAGGTTCCCTCTTTCAGAATCCCCTTTCTATGGTATAGCGTCGTTTGTAGCGACGTACTTTTGTCTTGAAACCACGTTGCGTCATTGGCGTCTCCACGTACTTTTCCACCTTCGTTGAGGACGTCCTTGAATGCTTCATTCTAGATACAGTCCACATTTTAGTATTGATATGGTTTATTTGTTTTATAAATTTTGCAACTGTTATGTTGATAGACTTGAAAAAAATTTCAGCCATTAACCATTTTGATAATATACGTTCATTAAAATGACTATCCTCGTAAGTTTCTAAAAGTAAGTGAAGTATTAACATCATCAATGGTTGATATTAAATAGGTAAAAAAAACAAGAAACAAACAGTTTGTAAATGTTTGATGAGAAGTTCGTTTATGTTTGTTCATTAAAAATGAGCGAACATAAATGAAAAAAATTTGTTCGGTTAATTAAAAAAAACGAGCATGAACAAAGTCATCGTGTAAGACCCCGTTACTGGTGCCTCACATTTGGACGTTGGATTTACTCATAAACGCAGTTCTAAATATCAGAGTTAATTAAACATTTGCGGAACATAAAAACTTTTATAAAACATTTCATAACAATCCTTCACTTGTCTTAAACAAACAACTTGTATTCCAAAAACTAAGTAATTAAAACATAACACGTCTTGAGTCTTTCGATGCCAGCCTCTTATTCAATGTCACGTGTCCCCTCAAGCTAGCTGTCACATTCTACTCACCTGCGTGCATACTAAAAGTCAGCTACGTTGAGTGAGTTCTAGTTAATCACATAACATACAATACCTTCATAACTACGTACTTCATACTTTCGTTTATAGTATACTTACTTACCTTCGCACTTTCTTTCTTTCATATACTTACCTTACGTTTTAAAGAGCATTACGCCCTATAACCTTCGCATATATTATTAGGGTATGCAACCTTTTATCCTTTGCATATATTATTAGGGTATGAAACCCTTTATCCTTCGCATATATTATTAGGGTATGCAACCCTTTATCATTCGCATATATTATTAGGGTATGCAACCCTTTAACCTTACCTTACCTTTCATTATCATATTCGTTCAATTAATACCATACACAACATAATCGTACATACTCCCTTATTCACATACACATTTCATACATACTATACTATACTTATCTTAACAATACGTGCAATACCCGAAGGTCGTTCACGTACTATCAAGTATACATACATAACTATCACAATCGTCAATAAGACATACACTTACCATTTAAGGTAAGTGTATTAACATTCACATCGAGTATGCACACAGCCCCGAAAACATAACAAGGAAATAGGGCTAGAAACTCACCTGAGTGCGGTTACGTTCACCGTTAATGGTAATCCCTTTCTTCAGTTGTGCACGGTTGACTGTATAATAATTACACGTATCAATTAACTATCACTACTAATATCATCTTTCTAGTCTTAGTTATTACCCACAACGAACGGGGTCTGGGGCAGCGCCCCGGCGGCAGCCCCTAGCAGGGTCCAAGGGGCAGAGGGCTGGGGTCGAGCTGCCAGGTCAGCTTGGAAAAATTTTATTTACCTTAACCGTTATAACACATTTTTCACTAGGAATTTAATTTATTTTCTAATTCGCTCACTCATTCTTCCTAACGAATTAAGTCTGATTTGCTATCTGATTCGTTGCCTTTTATGCATGGGCGGGCATAAATGTAAGCGAACATACGCGTTAAGCGAACTTAACTTAAGCGAACTTAACTTAAGAGAACTTAGCTTAGGCGAACATATCAGTGGGCGAACTTAGCTGATGGCGAACTTAGCCTTCAGCGAAGTTTACAAATGGGCGAACTTGACTGGCGAACTTATTTCAAGCGAACTTGGTCAGCTGGCGAACTTGTTGATAGGCGAACTTAACAACCAGCGAAGTTATAGCCAGCGAACTTAGTCAGCAGGCGAAGTTGCCCAGCAGCAGCTACGGGTTTTATTTTTGTAACACCGTGAAAATTTCGAGTTCAAAGTATCAACTTTCCAAAGTCTAGGGACTAAAATTGCTAAATTCCAAACTTGAGGGTTAAAAATGAAAATTATGGTTTCCTAACCCATCACGCTACGCGATGAGTCAGAAGAGACACCCATCGCGTACCACGATGGGATGTCTGACAATATGTGACACGTGTGCCACGTGGCACACGGTGGCACCATGTGCTGCCACGTGGCAACACTGCCACCACGTGTCGCCACGTGGAGCGGCGACTGCCACGTGTCAACACGTGGCAGGTCTATATAGGTGACTCGACAGACCTATATCGCGGTACGAGATAGGTCTGTCCAGGGACCCATCGCGTACCGCGATGGGGTCCAAAATATTGCCTATAAATAGCGTCCATGGGATCTCATTCCAGGCATCCCAAACACAACTCCTACATCTCTCTACTCTCTCACTAGAATACCTCGAAGTTCGTGCCTCGTTTTCTCTATAAGCGTGCCTCGAATCTTTCGTTTGTGTACCGAAGTTTCCTTGAAGTTCATACCACCCTCCACCCTCATTCATCAAGAAGGTTTTGTTATGGCAAGGAGTCCCGAAAGACGTGCCGACAAGTGTTGAAGTTGGCATATCAAAGTTGACCGAGAAAAGTAAAGCGGTCTCGGAGTGCTGCTCATTTCTCTAGAGTTTCCATACGCCACTAAGGTTAGGCGTAATAATGAATTCAATATAACTATGGGTATGAACCTAGCCCACAGGCTGTGGTATACATATGTCTGGATCCTTACATAGGTGGTACTATGCGATGTATGGGCATGATCGCACCACCCTTGGTCGTAGGACGCTCTCCTGCAGGGAGTACGACCGTTGTGTATATTTACGGGTACTTAACTAAGTCAAACGCTGCGGTGTTTGTGAGGTGACCTAGTGTAAAGGCTCTAGTTTATAATGTGTTATTTGACTTTGTTATTCCAAAGTCACGTTGGGCCGAGGCAGGAGTAATCTCGAGGAGTAATAAAGTAAAAGAAGTTGTTTTGCGTCAGCGTGTTCACCAGCATTCGTTGCTGACGTATTTTATTACATTTTGCAGGTGATGTCACACCCCCGTCTAGGGCCTAGGAGCGTGACTCAATATTTGGTATCGTGATTGTAAATAAATCAGAGTTACGTTTAATTGCGGAAGACTTGTAAACTTTAAGGATCGAAAATGTAATATTCATATATTCAAAAGACGGGATGATAACACCCGCTTAAGTTACAAAATATTTATGTGTTTAATATTTACAAACCACCATGTTTATATATTAAGTTACAAAAGAAATCCGATCCATCGGATATATCAATAGCACTTCGACATTCCAAGTGCTAATCTTGTTCACCTGCAAAATGTAATAAAATACGTCAGCAACGAATGCTGGTGAACATGCTGACGCAAAAATAACTCTTTTACTTTATTACCCCTAGAGACTGTCGGCCCAACATGGCTTAGGAATAACAAAGTCAAATAACACATTATGAACTAGAGCCTCTACACTATGTCACCTCACAAACACCGCAACGTTCGACTTCATTAAGTACCCGTAAATATACACATACGGTCGTACTCCCTGCAGGAGAGCGTCCTACGACCAAGGGTGGTGCGATCATGCCCATACATCGCATAGTACCACCTATGTAAGGATCCAGACATATGTATACCACAGCCTGAGGGATAGGTTTATACCCATAGTTATAACGGTTTTAGGAACACATAGTTCCTTGTAAACAATTTCATATAACAAGTTGACTCTTTTGAAAACAAGTTTAAAAGTTTGGGGGCGTATTCACCTTGTCTCATTAGGATCGGCTTCACTCACCGTCCAAGGGTCTTTCCCTTTCTTTTATCTCGAACCTATAGTTACGAGTATAAATGTTTGTTAGTCGGATACACGATCCGGCTTAAGACCTTTAGTCTTATATCTCAATCCTCGATTGAACCTCTAGTTCAATTCTTATTTACTTGAAAACCTCTTGTTTAAAAGTAAATTTATAAACCTTTTGTTTATATTCAAAACCCGACGTTTCTTCTTCTCCAAGAAACGTAATCATTTTCTTTTATTATTTAAGAATACTCTTTATTCTTTAAATAATATTTTCATAACAAAGATTATAATCATATATACTTACACACATATATATGTTATCACTATATTCATCAATCATATTTTCATTCATTTCTTTGTTATGTTTTTCTTTTCTTTTATCGAGGCATCGAGTATAACCTCGACTTAAAGCTTAAGCCTTGAATATAATATTCATTTATATTGAATTTGATATTACGCCTAACCTTAAGTGGTGTATAGAAACTCTAGAGAAATGAGCAGCACTCCGACGCCGCTTTACTTTTCTCGATCAACTTTGATATGCCAACTTCAACACTCGTCGGCACGTCTTTTGGGACTTTTTGCCATTACAACAACGCCTTCTTGATGAATGAGGGTGGAAGGCGGCACAAACTTCAAGGAATCGTTGATACACAATTGAAGGTTCGGGACACGTTTTACGAGGAAACAAAGCACGTTTGTCGAGGCAAATCGAGTATATGATTGTGGTATTGTAGAGAGATGTTAGAGAGAGAAAGGAGAGCAGGTTTTGGTGTGCCAAGTGTGAGATCTCGAACTTGCTATTTATAGGCAAAATCTGGTTTCCAATCGCGGTACGTGTTGCGCTTCTGGGCACCCATCGCGTACCGCGATGTAGCCCAGGTGAGTCACAACATAGGTCTGCCACGTGTCGACACGTAGCAGACGTTGTGCCATGTGTTGACACATGGTGGACGTTGCGCCACGTGTCGGGACACGTGGCGACCGATGTGCCACGTGTGGACACGTGGCATACCACGTGTCTCGCTGTCAGACACCCCATCGCGGTATGCGATGGGTCTTTCTGATGACCTATAGCGTAGCACGATGGGTAGAAAAATCAGAATTTTCGTTTTAACCCTCAACTTTGGAATTTGGCAATTTTAGTCCCTAGACTTTGGAAAGTTGATACTTTTGAACTTCGAAATTTTTCACGGTGTTACATCCTCCCCACCTTGAAACAAATCTCGTCCTCGAGATTGCTTTACTTGAACAAGTGTGGGTATTTTCTTTTCATTTCCGATTCGAGTTCCCAAGTATATTCGGGCCCTCTACGCGAGTCCCATTTAACTTTCACAATTTTCAAAGTTCTTCTTTTCAATTTCTTTGTGTTCGAATCTTCAATTTTAATTGGACGTTCTACGAATTTTAAATTTTCGTTTATTTCTACGTCTTTCAATGGCATAGCCAAAGATTCATCGGTCAAACATTTACGCAGATTCGAAATATGGAACACATCATGTATTCCTTGTATTTCCTCAGGCAGTCGCAATCGGTATGCAATAGTGCTGATTCTTTCAAGTACCTCGAAAGGTCCAACGAATCGAGGACTCAATTTTCCTTTCTTGCCGAAGCGAACAACGACTTTCCAAGGCGAGACTTTTAATAACACTTTGTCACCGACTTGAAATTCTAACAGCTTACGACGAACATCGGCGTAGTTGTTTTGGCGATCACGCGCCGTCTTAAGTCGTTCTCGGATTTGGAGAACTTTGTTGGTTGTTTCTTGGACAATCTCAGGTCCAAACAATTGGTTTTCTCCGGTTTCAGACCAACACACGGGCGTTCTACACTTACGACTATATAACGCCTCAAATGGTGCAGCTTGAATAGTTGTGTGATAACTATTATTGTACGAGAATTCCATTAGGGGTAAGTGGTCATCCCAACTTCCACCTAAATCGATCACACAAGCTCGGAGCATGTCTTCCAACGTTTGAATCGTTCTTTCGCTTTGCCCATCGGTTTGCGGATGATAGGCAGTGCTAAGATTCAACTTCGTACCAAGAGCTTGTTGGAAGCTTTTCCAGAAATGAGACGTAAAACGACTGTCTCAATCAGATATTATAGACAGAGGCACTCCATGCAAAGCGACAATGGTGTTTACATAGATACGCACTAGTCTATCCATAGAGTACGACTCATTGATGGGTATAAAGTGTGCGGATTTCGTCAATCGATCCACAATCACCCAAATATCATTGTGTTGTCGAGTCGTCTTCGGGAGTTTGGTAATGAAGTCCATAGTAATTAACTCCCACTTCCAAACAGGAAGTTCGGGTTGCTGAAGCAATCCCGAAGGCTTTTGGTGTTCAGCCTTAACTTTTAAACAAGTTAAACATTTCGCAACATGCGAAGAGACATCCCTTTTCATTCCATTCCACCAATAGTTCGCCTTTAGATTGTGGTACATCTTATCACTTCCGGGTTGCATCATGTATTTTGACTTATGAGCTTCGTTCAAAATTTTCTCATGCAATCCTCCAACGATTGGTACCCAAATCCGGTTTCCCATTCTAAGGATACCATCATTACCTTTGACTAACGAGTCAATGGTGCCATTACGTTTTTCGTCGGAGATTTGGTTTTCATTGATAGCTTGAGTTTGAGCTAACTTGATTTGCTCGATAAGATCAATTTGGAGCTCTAAACGCAATGCTCGAACTCTTTTTGGTTTCTCGTGTTCTTTACGACTTAAGGCATCGGCTACAACGTTAGCCTTGCCTTCATGATAAATAATTTCGCAATTATAGTCGTTGAGCGTTTCCATCCATCGCCGTTGGAGCATATTAAGCTCTTTTTGATCGAAAATGTGTTTCAAGTTCTTATGATCAGTGTACACGGTAAATCTTACTCCATAGAGATAGTGCCTCCATATCTTAAGTGCAAAGATTATGGCACCTAACTCTAGATCGTGAGTCGTGTAATTCTTTTCGTGTACCTTGAGTTGACGAGAGGCGTAAGCAATTATTTTCTTACGCTTCATTAGTACACATCCCAAACCTAAGTGAGACGCGTCACTAAAGACTACAAAATCCTCAGTACCTTCTGGCAAAGCCAAGATAGGTGCTTGGGTGAGTTTTTGTTCAAGTATATCGAATGCCTCTTGTTGCTTCGTTCCCCATTCATATTTGATATTTTTACGAGTTAAGGAAGTTAAGGGAACGGCGATACGAGAAAAGTTCTCAATGAACCTACAGTAGTAGCCGTCCAAACCTAAGAAACTTCGGATCTCAGTTGGCAACTTAGGTACCTCCCACTTAGAGATAGCTTCAATCTTAGCGGGGTCCACTTGAATACCGTTAACGTTAATGACGTGACCAAGAAATTGCACTTCGTGTAACCAGAACTCGCATTTCAAGAACTTGGCGTACAACTTCTCGGTTTTAAGAATTTCAAGCAAAGTTCGAAGGTGAACTTCATGATCAGCCTTTGACTTAGAGTAAATAAGTATGTCGTCGATAAAGACGATAACAAACTTATCCAAGTAAGGACTACAAATATGGTTCATCATGTCCATGAACGCAGCTGGGGCATTAGTGAGTCCAAACGGCATAACCGTGAACTCATAATGTCCATAACTTGTTCGAAATGCGGTTTTCGGAATATCTTCGGTTTGGAATTTGAGTTGGTGATAGCCGGAACGAAGATCAATTTTAGAAAAATAGCTAGCACCTTGAAGTTGGTCGAAAAGATCATCGATACGAGGGAGTGGATATCGGTTTTTGATTGTGACTTTGTTCAACGCACGATAGTCGATACACATCCTCATGGAACCATCTTTCTTCTTGACGAATAGGATTGGTGCTCCCCAAGGCGACGAACTTGGTCGAATGAAACCTTTCTCCAATAACTCATCGAGTTGTTTCTTTAACTCTTTCATCTCGGTTGGCGCTAAACGATACGGAGCTTTGGCGATCGGAGCAGTACCGGGAACAAGATCAATCCTAAATTCTACTTCACGATCGGGAGGAATACCAGGAAGTTCATCAGGAAAGACGTCAGAAAAGTCAGAAACGATAGGGACATCTTTGATTTCTTTTGGCTTTGATTCTTCAGTGACGTAGGCCATGAATGCGAGGCATCCTTGATTCAAACATTTGTTAGCCCTAATCATAGAAATTATGCTAACTTGGCCAGCGTCTTTGTCCCCTTCAATTTGAATCGTTCATTTATCGGGGGCTTGAAGTTCAATGGTTTTGCTATTGCAAATGATATGTGCATGGTTATCAGATAACCAGTCCATACCAAGTACAATATCAAAACCAGCCAGACTCATAGGCAATAAACAGATAGGCAAGATATAACAAGCTAAAAGGATTTTCCCGTTTTCAAGAGCTTCGGAGATCTTAACGATTTCGCCACTAGCAGTCTCGACGCTTAGAGTTTTATTTAATTTTGTTAATGGTTCATTTAATAGACTACATAAACTATAATCTATAAAACTCAAATTGGCACCCGAATCAAATAAAACTCAAGAATATGTTTCGTTGACTAGAAACGTACCGGTGATGGTTTCCGGCACATCAACGGCTCTTTTTGTGTCGAGTACAAAGACTCGAGCGTTTCCTTTTCGGTTTTGGCCACTTCCACCCGCACCACCAGCATCAGGCTTGTTCATTGGGCACTCGAAACTCAGATGGCCCATCTCCTTGCAATTAAAGCAAGTCATCTTCTTCTTCCAACAATTAGCAGCATCATGTCCCGTACGATTACAGGACTCACAGACTTTAGGAGATGGGGCGAAATTGCATCGGCCCTTGTGGTATCTCCTACAAGTTTTGCACGGCGTAGAGTTGTTTCGGTTTACACCCTTGCCTCTAAAGTTGGAACTTCCACCAGTCCTTCCTTGAGCAGTCGTTGGAGTCACCTTCTTGTCCTCTTCCTTGTTGCGGACCATGCCTCCCATCAAGTACCCAGCCAACTCCATAGCAGAGTCAGCGGTTTGAGGTAGGTGAGACCTCACCATGTCGCGGATTTCCCGCGGCAATCCCCATATGTATTGAGTGACTTTGCTGGACTCAGGGTTAACTAGCTGGGGAACAAGGAGACACTACTCAGGAATTTGGTATTGTATTCTCGGAGGTTTGTCCCTACGACCTTATGGTTAAGGAACTTAGTTTGGATTTGATCAGTTTCGTGTATGGGACAAAACTTTCCCATCACCATGGCCTTAAACTCTTCCCACGTCAGGCCGTACATCACTTCTCTTCCCTTTCTCATCAACAGAGCATTCCACCATTCGTGTGCGTCACCTCACAAACACCGCAACATTCGACTTCATTAAGTACCCGTAAATATACACATACGGTCGTACTCCCTGCAGGAGAGCGTCCTACGACCAAGGGTGGTGCGATCATGCCCATACATCGCATAGTACCACCTATGTAAGGATCCAGACATATGTATACCACAGCCTGAGGGCTAGGTTTATACCCATAGTTATAACGGTTTTAGGAACACATAGTTCCTTGTAAACATTTTCATATAACAAGTTGACTCTTTTGAAAACAAGTTTAAAAGTTTGGGGGCGTATTCACCTTGTCTCTTTAGGATCGGCTTCACCCACCGTCCAAGGGTCTTTTCCTTTCTTTTATCTCGAACCTATAGTTACGAGTATAAATGTTTGTTAGTCGGATACACGATCCGGCTTAAGACCTTTAGTCTTATATCTCAATCCTTGATTGAACCTCTAGTTCAATTCTTATTTACTTGAAAACCTCTTGTTTAAAAGTAAATTTATAAACCTTCAGTTTATATTCAAAACCCGACGTTTCTTCTTCTCCAAGAAACGTAATCATTTTCTTTTATTATTTAAGAATACTCTTTATTCTTTAAATAATATTTTCATAACAAAGAATATAATCATATATACTTACACACATATATATGTTATCACTATATTCATCAATCATATTTTCATTCATTTCTTTGTTATGTTTTTCTTTTCTTTTATCGAGGCATCGAGTATAACCTCGACTTAAGGCTTAAGCCTTGAATATAATATTCAATTATATTTAATTTGATATTACGCCTAACCTTAAGTGGCGTATAGAAACTCTAGAGAAATGAGCAGCACTCCGACGCCGCTTTACTTTTCTCGATCAACTTTGATATGCCAACTTCAACACTCGTCGGCACGTCTTTTGGGACTTTTTGCCATTACAACAACGCCTTCTTGATGAATGAGGGTGGAAGGCGGCACAAACTTCAAGGAATCGTTGATACACAATTGAAGGTTCGGGACACGTTTTACGAGGAAACAAAGCACGTTTATCGAGGCAAATCGAGTATATGATTGTGGTATTGTAGAGAGATGTTAGAGAGAGAAAGGAGAACAGGTTTTGGTGTGCCAAGAGTGAGATCCCGACCTTGCTATTTATAGGCAAAATCTGGTTTCCAATCGCGGTACGCGATGGGCTTCTGGGCACCCATCGCGTACCGCGATGTAGCCCAGGTGAGTCACAACATAGGTCTGCCACGTGTCGACACGTAGCAGACGTTGTGCCACGTGTTGACACGTGGCGGACGTTGCGCCACGTGTCGGGACACGTGGCGACCGATGTGCCACGTGTGGACACGTGGCATACCACGTGTCTCGCTGTTCACCTGTAGCGCGATGGGTTGAAAAATTAGAATTTTCATTTTAACCCTCAACTTTGGAATTTGGCAATTTTAGTCCCTATACTTTGGAAAGTTGATACTTTTGAACTTCGAAATTTTTCACGGTGTTACAGGTGAACAAGTTTAGCGCTTGGAGTGTCGAAGCACTATTGATATATCCGATGGCTCGGATTCTTTTTGTGAACTTAAAATGTATGGTGGTTTTTAAATTATAAACATGTAAACATTTTGTTAACTAGAACGGGGGTTATATGATTCCCGTCTTTTGAATATATATATAAATATTACATTTTCGATCCTTAAAGAATTATAAGTCTTCCGCAAATAAACATAACTCTGATTTAATTACAATTACGATACCAACTTATAGGTCACGCTCCTAGGCCTTGGATGGGGGTGTGACAGATTGGTATCAGAGCCATCGATCTTAGCGAATTGGATATCATAAAACAATACCCAAGTTTCGATCCAAGTATGAGAAATAATTGTTTATGTGTTTAGGGATAAGATAGGCTGGTAACCTTTCTTTCCCACTCCACACTCTAAACCACCCATATTATAGATGTCGTTTAAAGCTCACATCGAAGACTTTATGCGCAAGGCAAAGGAGACCGGAATTGCCGAACCTTATCCCGAGGACAATATGAGCGAAGGATACTGTGAAGCGTTTTTCGACCAAGATGTGGAACACGACTTGACCAAACCAGTATATTACCCCGGAAGTCGACACTACACAATAGATGTTCCCGATAGTCCACCGAAGCAAGGAATGGAGCCACCAAGACATTCAAGCTACCATCCACCAACCCTACCGATGTATAATCCTTCAGAAATACCAATGTACCATCCAACAGAGATCCCCACTTACCAACCCTTTGAAATACAACAATGCTATCCAGCCGGATACCTACCGAACTCTCAACCATCCTCCGAATGGATGAAATACCTCTCTGAACAACAAGAGTGGCATGACGGAAGCTCTACTTTCAATGAAGTCAACTCCCAACCAACCAATAAGGAAGGGCCGTCCTGTAGACCCAAGATGAGAATAATGATACCTTCCGAGACTTTTCAGATGATCCCAATAAACAATGAAACCACACAACCCATGGAGGAAGATGAAACGGAAGAGGAGGAATCAGAAGAGGAAGAGGAACCAGAAGAGGAGGAATATCCCGAAGAAGGAGAGGAACCCGAGGAAGAGATTGAAGAGGAACCGGAAGAAGAGCATCCTGAGAATCCTAATGAGATGTCGAGCTCAATGAACGGATCACTCACTTCCCAAAATGCAAGCTATGGTTCTATGGATCCATATGTCCAGCATCTTGAGAAACTTAGGAATCAAGCTTCATCAAGCTTCTCACCATTTCAAGTAAGGATTCCGTCAATCCAAGAACAAGCTGATGAGATCCGTGAGCAGAATCAAGCTGCCAAGACCTACCTCTATCTTTCATCCAACATGGATTACGTTCCGTATCCAGAACCGACAAATCACTACGAGATGGTGACGCTGGGTTACCGTGACCCACCTCCGCAGTATGGATACCCCAATGTAATCCCACAATCGTATGAAGAACATCTGGATCGTGCATTGCACGAAACCGACGATTGGAGGAAGAAGGTAGACGAGGAAGAGAAAAAAAAGAAGAAAATTGGGGAAACAATCCTTCGAAAATGCAACAAAATATCGAAGGTTGTGAAGAAATTCCTGAAGAACTGAAGACGGTGGTCATATGAAAACTGTGTGTAAAATAGTCTTGTATACTATGTGTATAAATAAAGAACGTTTGAAACGTTCTCTTGTAATGATAGGACGATATATATATATATATCGTTGAAGCGATATATATATATATATATATATATATATATATATATATATGTAATATAAAATATACATATCCTTTTTTGATATGTATATATGAAATAAAAAGTGTGTTAATAAGAAATGTTGTTAAAAATTTTCAGACTAATTGAAAAGAAAGAAAATGTCTGAACAAAGTAACAATATTGAGAACGCTCGAAGAGAGAGAGAGAGAGAGATAAAAGACAAGGGGAAAGGCCCCGAGAATGAGAACGAACGAGAGGAAGAAATTCCTGAAAAATATATGAACAAAATTCAAAAGATGATAAAAGATGCTGTTAGGGAAGAATCAGCGTTTAGATCTCAATCTAGGCATTCTCGAACTGCTAATCCTTCCATTCATCCCTCTCGAAAAATCGAAAGATCCCGTCCAAATCCATCTCATGATGAAGAAAGCGATCATGGGTCTAATGCCGACGAAGGTGTTAGACAAAAGTTTAAAAAGTTGAAAGTTAGTGGGTGTACGTTCAAAGATTTTAAATACTATGGACCGAAAGAGTTCCATGGTGACAAAGGAGCCATCACAACCGTGAAGTGGCTTGAGGAGATGGAGACTCTTGTTATAACAAGCAAATGCTCTGAGGAGGAGAAGATTCAATACTCTGTTCCCATGTTCAAGGGTGAAGCACACGAATGGTGGAATGCTCTGTTGATGAGCAAAGGTAGAGACAAGATGTATAGTCTGAGTTGGGATGAGTTTAAGGCCTTAGTGATGGCGAAGTTTTGTCCCATGCACGAGACTGATCAGATCCAAACTAAGTTCCTTAATCATAAGGTTGTAGGGACAAACCTCCGAGAGTACAATACCAAGTTCCTTGAGTATTGTCGTCTTGTTCCCCAGCTGGTTAACCCAGAGTCCAGCAAAGTCACTCGATACATATGGGGATTTCCGCGGGAAATCCACGACATGGTAAGGTCACACTTGCCTCAAACCGCTGACTCTGCAATGGAGTTGGCTGGTTACTTGATGGGCGGCATGGTCCGCAACAAAGAAGAAGACAAGAAAGTGACACCAACGGCTGCTCAAGGAAAGATTGGAGGAAGTTCCAACTTTAGAGGCAAAGGCGTAAAACAAAACAACTCTACGCCATGCAAGACTTGTAGGAGGTACCACAAGGGCCGATGCAATTTTGCCCCATCTCCTAAAGTCTGTGAGTCCTGTAATCGTACAGGACATGATGCTGCTAACAGTTGGAAAAAGAAGATGACTTGCTTCAGTTGCAAAGAAATGGGCCATTTGAGTTTCGAGTGCCCAAAGAACAAGCCTGCTGTTGGTGGTGCGGGTGGAAGTGGCCAAAACAAGAAAGGAAACGCTCGAGTCTTCGTACTCGACACAAAGAAGGCCGCTGACATGCCGGAAATCATAACCGGTACGTTTCTAGTCAATCTGAGTTTTATAAATTATAATTTCTGTAGTCTATTAAACGAACCATTAACAAAACTAAATAAAACTCTAAGCGTCAAGACTGCTAGTGGTGAAATCGTTATGATCTCCGAAGCCCTTGAAAACGGAAAAATCCTTCTAGTTGGTTATATTCTGCCCATTTGTTTATTGCCTATGAGTCTGGCTGGTTTTGACATTGTACTTGGTATGGATTGGTTATCCAATAACCATGCCCGTATCATCTACAATAGCAAAACTATTGAACTTCAAGCCCCCGATAAACGAACGATTCGAATTGAAGGGGATAAAGACGCTGGCCAAGTTAGCAAAATCTCCATGATTAGGGCTAACAAATGTTTGAATCAAGGATGCCTCGCATTCATGGCCTACGTCACTGTAGAATCAAAGCCAAAAGAAATCAAAGACGTTCCTATCGTTTCTGACTTTTCTGACATTTTTCCTAATGAACTCCCTGGTATTCCTCCCGATCGTGAAGTAGAGTTTAGGATCGATCTTGTTCCCGGTACCGCTCCGATCGCCAAAGCTCCGTATCGTTTAGCGCCAACCGAAATGAAGGAGTTGAAGAAACAGCTCGATGAGCTTTTGGAGAAAGGTTTCATTCGACCGAGTTCGTCGCCTTGGGGAGCGCCAATTTTATTCGTCAAGAAGAAAGATGGTTCCATGCGAATGTGTATCGATTATCGTGCGTTGAACAAAGTCACAATCAAGAATCGTTATCCACTCCCTCGAATCGATGATCTTTTTGACCAACTTCAAGGTGCTAGCTTCTTTTCTAAAATCGATCTTCGTTCCGGCTATCACCAACTTAAAGTCCAATCTGAAGATATTCCAAAAACCGTGTTTCGAACAAGGTATGGACATTATGAGTTCACCGTTATGCCATTTGGACTTACTAATGCTCCGGCCACATTCATGGATATGATGAACCGAATTTGTAAGCCTTACTTGGATAAATTTGTTATTGTATTCATCGACGACATATTTATTCTAAGTCCAAGGCTGATCATGAAATTCACCTTCGAACGTTGCTTGAAATCCTTAGAACCGAGAAGTTGTATGCCAAGTTCTCGAAATGCGAGGTCTGTTTACACGAGGTACAATTTCTTGGTCACATCATTAACATTAACGATATTCAAGTGCACCCTGCTAAGATTAAAGCTATCTCTAAATGGGAGGTCCCAAAGTCGCCAACCGAGATCCGAAGTTTCTTAGGATTGGCCGGCTACTACCGTAGGTTCATCGAGAACTTTTCTCGTATCGTTGTTCCCTTAACTTCGCTAACTCGTAAGAATATCAAGTATGAATGGGGAGCAAAGCAACAAGAGGCGTTCGATATACTGAAACAAAAACTCACCCAAGCACCTATCTTGGCTCTGCCAGAAGGTACTGAGGATTTTATAGTCTCTAGTGATGCATCTCACTCAGGTTTGGGATGCGTACTAATGCAACGCAAGAAAGTAATCGCTTACACCTCTCGACAACTCAAAGTACACGAAAAGAATTTCACGACTCACGATCTAGAGTTAGGCGCCATAATCTTTGCACTTAAGATATGGAGGCGCTATCTCTATGGAGTAAGATTTACCGTGTACACCGATCACAAGAGCTTGAAACATATCTTTGATCAAAAAGAGTTGAACATGCGCCAACGACGATGGACGGAAACGCTCAACGACTACGATTGTGAGATCGTTTATCATGAAGGTAAGGCCCAACGTCGTGGCCGATGCCTTAAGTCGTAAAGAGCACGAAAAGCCAAAAAGAGTCCGAGCGTTGCGCCTAGAACTTCAAATTGATTTAGTTGAACAAATCAAGTCTGCGCAGGCTCAAGCGATTAAGGAAAACCAAATTGCCGATGAAAAACGCAACGGCACCATTGACTCGTTAGTTAAAGGTGACGACGGTATCCTTAGACTCGGTAATAGGATATGGATACCAATTGTTGGAGGATTGCGTGAGAAAATCTTGAGCGGAGCTCATAAGTCGAAATACATGATGCATCCCGGAAGTGATAAGATGTACCACAATCTTAAAACAAATTATTGGTGGAATGGGATGAAAAGGGATGTCGCTTCGTATGTGGCGAAATGTTTGACGTGCTTGAAAGTCAAGGCTGAACACCAAAAGCCTTCGGGATTGCTTCAGCAACCCGAACTTCTTGTTTAGAAGTGGGAGTTAATTACTATGGATTTCATTACCAAACTTCCGAAGACGACTCGAAAACACAATGCAATATGGGTAATTGTGGATTGTTTAACGAAGTCCGCACACTTCATGCCTATCAATGAGTCGTATTCAATGGATAGACTAGCGTTTATATATGTGAACAACATTGTTGCTTTACATGGAGTACCGCTGTCTATAATATCTGATCGAGACAGTCATTTTACGTCTCACTTTTGGAAAAGCTTCCAACAAGCTCTTGGTACAAAATTAAACCTTAGCACCGCCTATGATCCACAAACTGATGGGCAAAGTGAAAGGACGATTCAAACGTTGGAAGATATGTTCCGCGCTTGTGTGATCGACTTAGGTGGAAATTGGGATGACCACTTACCCCTATTGGAATTTTCGTACAATAATAGCTATCACGCAAGTATTCAAGCCGCACCGTTCGAGGCGTTATATGGTCAAAAGTGTAGAACGCCCGTGTGTTGGTCTGAAACCGGAGACAATCAGTTATCTGGACCCGAGATATTCCAAGAAACTACCGACAAAGTTCTCCAAATCCGAGAACGACTTAAGACGGCACGTGATCGCCAAAAGAGTTACTCCGATATCCGTCGTAAACCATTAGAATTCAATATCGGTGACAAAGTGTTATTGAAAGTCTCGCCTTGGAAAGGCGTTGTTCGCTTCGGTAAGAAAGGAAAATTAAGTCCTCGATTCGTTGGACCTTTTAAGGTCCTCGAACGAATCGGCACTGTTGCATACCGTTTGCGATCGCCCAAAGAAATGCAAGGGATACACGATGTATTCCATATTTCGAATCTACGTAAGTGTTTGACCGATGAATCTTTGGCTATGCCATTGAAAGACGTAGAAATAAACGAAAATTTGAAATTCGTAGAACGTCCAATTAAAATTGAAGATTCTAAAACAAAGAAATTGAAAAGAAAAAACTTTAAAAATTGTGAAAGTTAAATGGGACTCGCGTAGAGGGCCCGAATATACTTGGGAACTCGAATCGGAAATGAGAAAGAAATACCCCCAACTATTCTTGTAAAGCAATCTCGAGGACGAAATTTGTTTCAAGGTGGGGAGGATGTAACACCATGAAAATTTCGAGTTCAAAGTATCAACTTTCCAAAGTCTAGGGACTAAAATTGCCAAACTCCAAACTTGAGGGTTAAAAATGTAAATTATGCGAGCTCGACAACAAAGTCAAATGTAGCAGGTTTACTTATCCTGACTAGCGTGCGGACTTTCTGTGGCAATCCCCTCACATAACACTTGATTCTCTTAGCCTCAGTGTTAACCATATCGGGTACCAACCTAGACATTCGGTTGAACTCGGTGGTATACTCACGATGTGTCATCGTTCAGGCTTTCAGGTTCAAAAACTTCATCTCCGCCCTCTCAACCTCGGCGTCAGCACAAAACCTCTTCATCACTAAGTCCTTCAGATCCTCCCACTTCATGGCCTTAATCTCATCTCGAGTCTTCCTCTGCTCCACACTTTCCCACCAATAGTCGCCTCCTCTTCAAACAATTGGGTGGCATAACCGACAGCTTGATCGGGATGACACTCGCTAATGCGTATAGTTTTATCCATGGCGGTTATCCATTGGAGGATAGCGATTGCGTCTCCCAAACCAGTCAGCTTCGGCGGGTCACAACCCTTAAAGGACTTATAGTTGCAACCACCTCGGCCCCTCTTCCTCTCATCAACTTTAACATACCTTACCACACTCGAAGCCTCCCTCTCTCCTTCATCATCTTTCCTACCACCTCCTCCCGCTCCTTCAGCTGTTCTTTCACGGCCTCCAGCAGACCCCTCTGGGTTCAAGTTCTTAACTGCAGTGGCTACAGCTTGTACAATAGCTGCTTGGATTAAGGGATTGAGTTGAACCCCTTCATTGTTGTTAAGGTTTCTTCCAGCTGCGCTTCCTTCAGCTCCGGTGTTGGAAGCTGTTTCTACCGAAGGTCGTTGGACACGACGAGGCCTGCCACGACGTCCAGTGCGGCCTCATGCTCCAACAACTGCTCCAGATCCAGCCATCGTATTATGGAAAGGAAAACACAAACGTCATCACTCAAGGAACTATTTAGTACAAGGATAGTAAGGCTAACAGGTAATAACAGTGGCCAGCTGTGATTAGCTGATCATGTTACTTTCCATGTCCTATACACTTCCTCTAATGAGTCTATTTGTGCTGATTCTACTCTAAATAGTTAATCAATCGAAAAATCAATTAATCCTATCCATGACATTCACATATCCTTTCTTTAGCGATTAAACTAACATTAACATACATATTTAACCATACACTTTACCTTCACTGAGCTTGCTTGAGTGACACATGGCTATCTTGAACTGGCATCTTCTTTCTTTTCTTACTTAAATCTCATTCTCTGTTCGAGTCTAAGCATGTAGGATGCTTAAATCTCTCGAACTTTGCCCTGATACCAACTTGTAAGGCCCCGTTACCGGTGCCTCACATTTGGACGTTGGATTTACTCATAAACGCAGTTCTAAATATCAGAGTTAATTAAACATTCGCGGAACATAAAAAATTTTATAAAACATTTCATAACAATCCTTCACTTGTCTTAAACAAACAACTTGTCTTCCAAAAACTAAGTAATTAAAACATAACACGTCTTGAGTCTTCCGTTGCCAGCCTCTTATTCAATGCCACGTGTCCCCTCAAGCGAGCTGCCTCATTCTACTCACCTGCGTGCATACTAAAAGTCAGCTACGCTGAGTGAGTTCAAGTTAATCATATAACATACAATATCTTCATAACTACGTGCTTCATACTTTCGTTTATAGTATACTTACTTACCTTCGCACTTTCTTTCTTTCATATACTTACCTTACGTTTTAAAGAGCATTACGCCCTATAACCTTCGCATATATTATAGGGTATGCAACCCTTTAACCTTCGCATATATTATTAAGGTATGCAACCCTTTAGCCTTCGCATATATTATTAGGGTATGCAACCCTTTATCCTTCGCATATATTATTAGGGTATGCAACCCTTTATCCTTAGCATATATTATTAGGGTATGCAACCCTTTAACCTTACCTTACCTTTCATTATCATATCCGTTCAACTAATACCATACACAACATAATCGTACATACTCCCTTATTCACATACACATTTCATACATACTATACTATACTTACCTTAACAATACGTGCAATACCCAAAGGTCGTTCACGTACTATCAAGTATACATACATAACTATCACAATCGTCAATAAGACATACACTTACCATTTAAGGTAAGTGTATTAACATTCACATCGAGTATGCATACAGCCCCGAAAACATAACAAGGAAATGGGGCTAGAAACTCACTTGAGTGCGGTTACGTTCACCGTTAATGGTAATCCCTTTCTTCAGTTGTTCATGGCTGACTGTATAATAATTACACGTATCAATTAACTATCACTAATAATATCATCTTTCTAGTCTTAGTTATTACCCACAACGAACGGGGGTCCGGGGGCAGCCCCTAGCAGGGGCAGAGCCCCTGGCTGGGGTCGAGCTGCCAGGTCAGCTTGGAAAAATTTTATTTACCTTAACCGTCATAACACATTTTCATTAGGAATTTAATTTATTTCTAATTCGCTCACTCATTCTTCCTAACGAATTAAATCTGATTTGCTATCTGATTCGTTGCCTTTTATGCATGGGCGGGCATAAATCTAAGCAAACATACACGTTAAGCGAACTTAACTTAAGAGAACTTAGCTTAGGCGAACATATCAGTGGGCGAACTTAGCTGATGGCGAACTTAGCCTTTAGCGAAGTTTACAAATGGGCGAACTTGACTGGCGAACTTATTTCAAGCGAACTTGGTCAGCTGGCGAACTTGTTGATAGGCAAACTTAACAACCAGCGAAGTTATAGCCAGCAAACTTAGTCAGCAGGCGAATTTTCCCAGCAGCAGCTACGGGTTTGATTTTTGTAACACCGTGAAAATTTCGAGTTCAAAGTATCAACTTTCCAAAGTCTAGGGACTAAAATTGCCAAATTCCAAACTTGAGGGTTAAAAATGAAAATTCTGGTTTCCTGACCCATCGCGCTACGCGATGAGTCAGAAGAGACACCCATCGCGTTCCACGATGGGATGTCTGACAATATGTGACACGTGTGCCACGTGGCACACGGTGGCACCATGTGCTGCCACGTGTCACCACGTGGCAACACTGCCACCACGTGTCGCCACGTGGAGCGGCGACTGCCACGTGTCAACACGTGGCAGGTCTATATAGGTGACTCGACAGACCTATATCGCGGTACACGATAGGTCTGTCTAGGGACCCATCGTGTACCGCGATGGGGTCCAAAATATTGCCTATAAATAGCGGCCACGGGATCTCATTCCAGGCATCCCAAACACAACTCCTACATCTCTCTACTCTCTCACTAGAATACCTCGAAGTTCGTGCCTCGTTTTCTCTATAAGCGTGCCTCGAATCTTTCTTTTGTGTACCGAAGTTTCCTTGAAGTTCATACCACCCTCCACCCTCATTCATCAAGAAGGTTTTGTTATGGCAAGGAGTCCCGAAAGACGTGCCGACAAGTGTTGAAGTTGGCATATCAAAGTTGATCGAGAAAAGTAAAGCGGCCTCGGAGTGCTGCTCATTTCTCTAGAGTTTCCATACGCCACTAAAGTTAGGCGTAATAATGAATTCAATATAATATTATATCCAAAGGCATAAGTTTTAAGTCGAGGTTATACTCGATACCTCGATAAAAGAAAAGAAAAGAAAAGAAAACATAACAAAGAAACGAATGAAAGTTTGATTGTTGTGATACATATATATGTGTGTAAGTATATATGATTATATTCTTTGTTATGAAAATATTATTTAATGAATAAAGAGTATTCTTAAATAATAAAAGAAAAGATTACGTTTCTTAGAGAAGAAGAAACGTCGAGTTTTCATATAAACTAAAGGTTTATAATTTTACTTTCAAACTAGAGGTTTTCAAGTAAATAAGAATTGAACTAAAGGTTCAATCGAGGATTGAGATATAAGACTAAAGGTCTTAAGCCGGATCGTGTATCCGACTAACAAATATTTATACTCGTAACTATAGGTTCGAGATAAAGAAAAGGGAAAGACCCTTGGACGGTGAGTGAAGCCAATCCTAAAGAGACAAGGTGAATACGCCCCCAAACTTTTAAACTTATTTTAAAATGAGTCAAACTTGTTATATGAAATTGTTTACAAGGAACTATGTGTTCCTAAAACCGTTATAACTATGGGTATGAACCTAGCCCACAGGCTGTGGTATACATATGTCTGGATCCTTACATAGGTGGTACTATGCGATGTATGGGCATGATCGCACCACCCTTGGTCGTAGGACGCTCTCCTGCAGGGAGTACGACCGTTGTGTATATTTACGGGTACTTAACTAAGTCAAACGTTGCGGTGTTTGTGATGTGACCTAGTGTAGAGGCTCTAGTTTATAATGTGTTATTTGACTTTGTTATTCCTAAGCCACGTTGGTCCGAGGCAGGCGTAGTCTCAAGGGGTAATAAAGTAAAAGAAGTTGTTTTGCGTCAGCGTGTTCACCAGCATTCGTTGCTGACGTATTTTATTACATTTTGCAGGTGAACAAGTTTAGCGCTTGGAGTGTCGAAGCACTATTGATATATCCAATGGCTCGGATTCTTTTTGTGAACTTAAAATGTATGGTGGTTTGTAAATTATAAACATGTAAACATTTTGTTAACTCGAACAGGGGTTATATGATTCCCGTCTTTTGAATATATATATATAAATATTACATTTTCGATCCTTAAAGAATTATAAGTCTTCCGCAAATAAACGTAACTCTGATTTAATTACAATTACGATACCAACTTATGGGTCACGCTCCTAGGCCTTAGATGGGGGTGTGACAATTTTTGACCCAAAAACATCTCCGTTTCAACATGTAATCCTTGTATATGATATTAACCAAACCCGCGATCATTCCCATGGTTTATTTCGGGTAAAACTTGGCCCGGAAAAGCATAAAGTTTGGACCTTTAAGATTAAAACGTTCAATACTAGGTTTAAGGGTTCATTTACTCGAGCCGCACAGGTTTATGGGTTCATTAGTTTCGTTTTAGCACAAGTTTACAACTTTACGTTTCGTTTATACCCGATCTATTCTCATTCTAAGTTTCAAGGCTAAACGTTTATAAAAACGTAAACTTTAGGATCAAGACATACCTTTTCGGGTTTGTTGGCTTAGCTATGAACTTTAGAACTTGTATTTATCTCGTGTATTGAAGAATCTATCAAGAATCGATGCTTGTTTGGCTTGGATCTCACCTTTCACTCTCGGGCGAATATATGTATGGAGGTGTGTGTGTTATTTAGTGTGTAGAGAATAAGATGGAAGGAAATGAGGATTTAGGGTTTTAGGTGGGTTTAAGGGGTATTTATATCCCTTAAGGCCCATGGACCTAAGGCCCATTACCTATTTTAATCCATCTTAATTAATCCAAGTCCGTGACTTTTCTTTATTAAACACTAATTAATAATTTAACACCCGACAACTTAACACCACTTTCTTTATTTAATATTAGAATATTTTAGGATGTTACACATCGTATGTTCAATTGTGTTCGTGAATGAGCAGTGTTGTGTTCACGAACATTAGTTTGTATATGTTGTTCATGAAAGTGTTTTTTGTATTAGTTCCTCGTTATTCACATTGATGAATACATCGACCTCAATCTTTAGGCTCCACATATTTCATTTATGTTCGCTAAACGTTCGTGAACATGTTCTTTTCCTTAATGAACGAACAGGAAATTAAATTTTCGTTCGGTAAGTGTGTTGTGAAACGTCCGTGAACACACTATTATCTTATTGAAAGAACATGAATGAGACCTGTTCGAGTTCATTTGGTTTGTTTGTAACCCTATAATTTATAGCAATTTTCAAAATACGTTATTATTACTCATAAGATAAAAACGTGCAGTATCATTTTACCTCATTATCATTTTATGTAACTCTAAAATACATTTTTTTGAACGGTGAGTTATTTTTAAACGTTGTCTATGGGACTTAAACCCAAGACTTCCCTGTGTTTAAAGGTTTTAACTGTTAACCTTGTCAATTAACCACCAACCAACCCTATGGGTAAAGACAATAAGATATGATTTATACAAATAATACTATAAGATATGGTTACACTTATAACAGCTGTATTGACTTTTTGATTAATTTGAATAATAATATTCATCAAACAAGTTAGAATATACAGAGTGAATGCTTATTTGAATTTATCATGATCTTATGTATTAGAACCTTAGGGGGTGTTTGGTAGAGGGAATTGAGGGGTGAGAAATGGAATTGGAAAGAATTCTCTTGTTTGTTTATGAAAGAAAGAGGTGAGAAATGGAAATAAACCATTTCCATTTCTCTGATTTTGTTTCTCTAAAAAAAGCGGAGAATTGGATTTCTCTGCTTTCATTTCTCCCATTTTCCTCCTTCATTTCTCCCATCTTTCATTCAGTCTCAACTCCTCCACGGCCATTTTTAAGATGCCTACAGAGACAGCATACTAGATGACCTGGAATCCAGTTCACTCACCATCTTCCGTACGGTCTTCTCTCCTCCGTCTACTACTGATGACCGAAACCCTAATTACATCGTCGCCGCCTCTAGCGACGGTTCAATCGCATCGTATTCGCTATCCTCTCTAATATCCTCCGTCGTATGTTGTAGTTACATCAATCTGCTATTACTCTCTAATTTTTTTATACTTGCCAACCAATTTTATATGCATTTCTTTGCTTTTGCTTACAGTCACCAGCTGTTGGGAGTTCTAGGGCTCAAAAGTAAGCAGTTTATATTTTATGATTGTTTATTTACGAATTAAGTAGTGAATGCGAATAAATATCGGATATCAGTCAAGGATTGATATTTGAGATATCGATCATCGCGATGGGATTTCGCTAATTCTAATATCATGTAAAATTCAATATATTCTCTTACTATTAACAGATTAACCTTTTGCAACTGCCAAAACACTAACCATTGTGGCAAGTAGGAACTAATTAAGACTTAAAATACTAACATTGAGCACTAAAAATGGATAATGAAGAATTTAAACACTGATATAGGGAATATCGGTAATATATAAATCAATATAGCCGATATAATCGGTACTGATATTCTGGCCAATATTTTACCAAGGGACCGATAACTGATATAGGTGATATATCACCTATATCGACTGCATAGTTTATGAATTGAAAGTGATTATACAAAGCCTTTTGAGGATGCATTTAGATTGTGTTTGTTGAATATGTGATTATTATTATTGTTACAGCTTCATGTTCTATGATCATGATTGAGTATCTGATTTTGATTAGTCCTTACACATGATCACTTTCAAATTTTAAAATTGTGATTCCAAACACCCCCTTAATGAGGGTGTGTATTTGCGGCTTGCTTATGGTAGTTTTCTTTAGTTTATTTGTAGCTGAACCAGATTGTTTAATTAATGGACACGATGGGCCTACTTATGATGTCAAGTTCTATGGCGATGCTGAAGATTCCTTGCTGTTGAGGTAAACATCTAATGATGCTTGCTAGTTATATACTTATTATGTGTCGGCAATTCCTTTTTGTTTGCTTGTTTGTTTAGACTTGTTTAGTTTTCATAGTATCCATTCAACAATCGAGTCTAGTTTGTAAGAAAAAGTATAACTATTTTACTTTGAGAACAATACAAACTATTATTTCCTAAAGTGGACCATATTCCCGGATTGATGATATGTTCCCTTGGTCGGAAAAGATAAATTGATGAACGCTGTAGAATTACTTAGAACTAGTTGTTATTAAGATAATGTCTTTCTCATGCTCGTTCTGTAAACAATTTATGTTGGATTAACATCGTCTTATATCTGTTAACTTATGTTTTTATTTAGTTGTGGTGATGATGGTCGGATTCGAGGATGGAAGTGGATGGATATGTTTGAAGCAAAGCAGAATGGTTTGTCACGCGAAATTCTATTCATTATCATTTTATTAAGTTTTGAGTTACAGTCCAATAAATGTGATATATTCGTTCTTTGACAAAATCTTGATACACTTTTTATTCACTCTACACATTATTCTTGCAGGTGGCCTTTTGAAGCCGCAACTTGACTTAGCAAATCCTCAACATAAGTTAGTCACATAAACTTAAAACGATGATAAATTATGAGTGTGTTAGTTTAGTTCTAAGTAATGTTTTTTTTCTTCTCCTCAGAGGTCCTTGGGGTGCACTTTCTCCTATCCCTGAAACTAATGCTATTGCTGTTGATACTCAAGTCTGTAAGCTTTTCCTTAAAAAAAACATTTGTCGGCATTTATAACTAGATAAACATGTATGTAAGATTTGAGTTGATTTTTCATGTACCATAGGGAGGTTCCATATATGCAGCTGCTGGTGATTCATGTGCCTATTGTTGGGATGTGGTATGTATTTCCTGAATGTGATTAAATAATCAAATACAGAGATTAGTTTTCTTTTTCCCTTTTTGGATAAATGGAGTTCTATGTTGTGCAATACGTTTTCAGGAGAAATCTAAAATCAAACTGACTTTCAAAGGGCATTCTGGTTATCTACATTCTGTTGTTGCCCGAAATTCTTGTAATCAGGTATATGATGATACGTTTTTTTTTTTCTCTTCTCACTTAATTTTGTTTTCAGTTAATGTATTCTGTTAGTTAATCTTGTTTTCCACTGCTCTGTTTGTAGATTATAACTGGCTCAGAGGATGGAACAGCCAGAATTTGGGGTACGTATCCCAAAACACTTTGGTTAAATAATTAGATTGCTATTTTTTATAGTTTCTGCAATCGAATTATAGGTATTAGTTATCGACCGGCCAACTCTTAATTTGGTTAGTTTATTGTAGATTGCAGAAGTGGAAAGTGTACTAATGTTATTGAGCCAGGAAAAGATAAGAAATCTAAAGAGTTCTTTTCATATGTCAGTTGCATTGCTCTTGATGCTAATGAAAAGTGGCTGGTAAGGCAACAATCTTTATATATATTCTAGTTTTTTGTGACCACATGCCTTCACATGTGTTTCTGTTTTAGTTTTTAAGTAATACTGAACATATATTTGTAGGCATGTGGGTCTAGGCGAAATTTATCAGTGTGGAATCTTTCAGCTTCTGAAAGAATTTCAGGGATCACGACACGTGCTTTTATCCAAGATATATGCTTTGATGATAATCAAGTAACTACTTTTATTTATTTTAGTTTGTGGGCCATATACTCTATGTGAAAGTTATCTTCCCTTTGTTTATTTTACTTATGTTGTTTCGATCATTTCCAGATTTTAGCTGTGGGTGCAGAACCAGTTTTGAGTCGTTATGACATAAACGGTGTTATGCTGTCTCAGATACAATGCGTACCTCGGTCAACATTTTCTGTTTCCTTGCATTTATCGGGTGTATGTTCCTCGTTTCCAGTTCCTTTTTTGTATTCAACTCCGAAAAGATTTTTAACTATTTTTAATCATTGAGATGGTCGAGTTGTATACCGATGGTTCAATGGGATAGTTGTGTATGGTTGAAGTATGTTTTGTATGTGAATTGGTTTTAACTATGGTTGATGTTTTTTGCTTAAAAACTATGTTTTGTATGTGAATTGGTTTGATCAATGCATATTTTGGTTGGAATTTATGCATCTTTTTATATGTTTTTTTATTTTTTAATAAATATTTGTTATGAAAAAAATACTTGTGCTAATGATAAAGTTGATATAATTCTCTGTTTATTTTCTATGTACCAAACAAGAGAAATGATTCTCAGCTATATTTCTCTACTGAAATCTCTGTACTACCAAACAGAACAGTCAATTCTCATTCTCCAGACCAATTCCCTTTCTCTGCAATTCCATTTCTCTATTCCATTTCTCTACAATTTCATTATCTGTACCAAACACCCCCTTAGTGTTTCTGTCAAAGCCCCTAAGCAATTGGGATCCAAGGGGGGCCCTTATGCGGTTCACTAAAAACTGTGCTTAATTTTGACAATTGTTGCTTCATTAAAAATTAACATTTATTTTAGTTTTTGGAGTTTCACATGTGAATTTCTACATAATTAAATTTAACTTTTGGACATTGGATAATTCGAATATTCGAAAATTTTCAAAATTACAAACTGAACTATCCGAAAATTCAAAATTCCGGATAGTTTAGATTTGGATTTTTGGACATTTCTAATACGATTATCCGAAATCTCCAATCGTTATTTTGTCATTGAGAGTCGAGAGGATGTGGCTATAGGGGAAGGAAGGATGTGGCTATAGCCGTGCCAGCCTTCTTGCTCAAATTGATGGTTGGTAGGATTTCTTTTATATTTCCTCTTATCTTATACTGACTTCTTTTGTAAGTTTCTTAATTGATCTAATTTGAGTTTAATTTTTTAACAGGTATCACACGGATCATTTTCGTTTATAATAACAGATATTTTTTGTAACCTCGAATGAATTTATAAAGTTTTAATCAGTGTGATTTGTAAGTAGTAGATAAAAATTATTTGAGCAAATAGAGTAGAAATTTGTTTTTACTAGACGATTTCCGTATGTGTTATAATAGAGTAAAATTAGTGATGAATACTCTTTTTTTCATGACATAATTTTTGTAATATTTATATTTCTTATTAGTATATAGTTCTAGTTAGGAATTAATAATACGTTTTACGAATGGAATAGAGAATTAATTGAATAGTAACCTTTGATTACCAATGCATTTTACAGAGTTTTTATCCCGACAATAGAGTGAGGGTAAAACTATTTACACATTGATGATTTTGAAAATACTTATTAAAATAGTTTTTTCGAATTTATTACTTTTTACATTAGAAAAAAAAATTACGTACAACATTCTCTCATAAAAACCTAACAGGCGATTGGGTGTTCATCGGTTTTGTTTTAATATAGAATAATTTTTAGTTTCATCTTCTTCATTCACAAAGAAAGTAAAAGTATGTCTTATATATGAGAAACTCAAATGAGTGTTTAAGGCGTTGATTTGTATTAACTTCTCTTTTATAAGAAATAACTACGTACTAGTTTGTTAAGAAAATGCGCTTTAAAACTTTCAATTATATCTTTTCCTTATGCGACTGTAGTTACTCATAGACGTGTTCGATACTAGTATTACACTACTACCAGTAACGTTTTGCGTATCAAACCATTTAATCAATACTATATATAATATACAAGAGACGGGCAAATTAAGACGCTTAAGTTTTAAGTAATTTACAAAATAATCAACATATTGTACAACTACAAAGCATAATAAAGAAGGACAAAATAGACTTTCAAGCATAAATTCTATTAGATGAACTTTCAATTCATCTAATATATTTACAATTTTTTACACTAAACTTTTATTAAATGCAAGAATATTTACAATTTTGCCCCTTATCTTTAACCATTTATTACCAACTATTTTAATTTTAAACAAACTTTCCCCCACGATTTTTAAATCGACATAACTTTTTCGTACGTTAATATTTTTTAGAAAATATTGCACCATAAAAACGAACATCTTATTCTCTTTAATTTGAGTATGATATTGTTGGAGTTTTTCAATTAAAAAAATCAACATGTTACGTATGAGTGTTAAAGGCCAGTTTTGATGGTTTAAGTTAAACATGCGAGCCTAACTATTAGTAACGATTATTTGTCATCGAAAATAGTAACTAAACTGTAGAAATTGAAACCGAAAGTTAAAGAAAAAACCAATCGTTAACCTAACCGATGATCGGTTTAAACGGTTGTAAGGTTTCAAACCGAACCATGAACTCTCATAATTGTTACGTGATTATCAAAGTCTATGTTCAAACACCCGCTGCATCGCGCGATCATTCTTCTAGTAGAAAATTAAAATACATCTAGGTAATACTAATTCATACCATATTGCATATATAAACTTTTGTTATCATTTAATTTATTGTTAAATATAAAAAATATTAAAAAAAACATATAAAAAGCTTGAGAAGATTGTAGTAGTCTATAATTAAGGTGTTTAATGATATGACAATACATTGGTGAAACTTTAGGATTACCTCACAAGTCTCAACCTTACAACTGAAGATTTTATTGTTTGTTAAAAAAACCTTAAAACAGAGTAAATGAAGTAGTACAATTAATAGTCAGACCTCCAAACTACAATTTGCGCCATCTCCACTTTGGTGGGATGGTAAAGGCTTAGGCCTTTGGGTGAGAGATCCAGGGTTCGATCCCTGGCAATGACGGTTTATTGTAAATAATAGGAGTCAAGCTTAAACATTCAAAAAAAAAAAACTGCAATTTGCATTCCTCCAGTCCAGCCGTCCAGGTCATGTCTGAAACTAACGCCACTAATCCCATCTCCACCGCACGCTTTCCCACGCGCCATTCAGATCTCACTCACTACCTATAAATACCCCCACATTATCCTCACAACTTCCCATCCACCCGTCCTTCATTTCCTTATTATTTCACCACCCGTCATTTACACACCTTTGAATAATGAACGAAACAAATAATAATAATATTAATAATAATAAACTCCACCACCGCACGGCACCACAAACCACCACCATCCTCACCACACCCACCAACAACAACAACAACATTTCCATTATTAATAATATTAACCTCAAGAAGACCAACACTCACCGTTGGTCGTTAACCGATGCGTCGTTTATGCAATGGACGGTGAAGGATGCAACGGGTTTGTTAAAGTACCACCCGGTCCCGTGTTTCTTTGCGGCTTGTTTGTTGTTTTTTATGGGTGTGGAGTATACGCTCCGGATGATACCGTCGTCATCTCCGCCGTTTGATATTGGTTTCAACGCTACCGTTTATTTGCACCGTGTTCTTGTTGCTAGTCCTACTCTTAATACCGTACTTGCCGGTCTTAATACGGTAACAGTTTTCATATATGTTTAAATAATGATTATAATTAAGTAGTGATATATAAGATGTTAGTAATACGATAATAATAGTTGTTACGATTTTCACAATAACCTTAAAATATTATATTAAATATTCTTGGAAGGATTACATATATATATATATATATATTATTTTTTTTCTGAAAATTAAATAATTTTTTGATGACTTGTTTTTAAAATAAATACTATAAACTAGACAAAGTTTTAATATCTTTAATTCAAAAATAATATTCATATAATTTTAAATTAGGGTTGTCATAACGTGTCGGACACGACACGATAAGACACAACACGAAAAAACACGAACACCTGTAGAGCTATACACGAACACGAACACGACACGATAACTAATCGTGTCATTTTTTCCAAACATGAATACGAACCTGTTTAGAAACGGGTTAACACGTTAAGACCTGTTTAGAGACATGCTTAAGGACATGCTACATAATACACGTGTAGTTGAACAAAATTTGGCAAAACAAGCATAAAAGTCTAGAATGATACATAATCCATGACACATTTGAAACAAAAATTCACAAATCCAAAAGCAAATCTTAACATTTATTAAAGCAAGTACGAGTTCAAACGGATCTTCTTAACCACATCTTCAATTTCAAATCTTCACACAAAAATTTTCCAAAATTTTAAACATGAAAACAAAAATTTACATCAGCTTTCAGTGAAATAAAAGTTGTAGCATGCACATTATAATGTTTAGGAAACTAAAAATGTGTAAAAATTTAGAAACAATGGATTTGGTACCTTAGAATTGTTTACCGGGTTTAAAGCATCTGATTCACTATTAATATCAAGCGTCATTATATTTTCAGTGAGCTCATCTAACTTAACTTGATTAGAACCTACAAACAAACATATAATATTGAAAAGAAAAACCATGTAAAAAACTTAATAAAAAAAGTAAGGAAATGGACATTACAATAATCTACATATAACCAATCTTTTGTGCTAACAAGAGCCTCAACGGTATCTTTACCAAGTGCACTTCGATGTTGATCAAGTACTCTTCCGCTAGCACTAAAGGTAGACTCTGATGCAACTGTAGATACTGGAATGGTCAAAAGGTCTCTAGCCATCCTTGCAAGTGTGGGATATCTAAACTCATTGGCTTTCCAAAACGCCAACACATCTAGTTCTGTGTTCCTTTTAATTCTAGGCTCATCCAAATACAATTGCATTTCTGACTTTTTGTTAGTTGCAAAGTCTGTACTTTGAAACTGATCAAAACCCTGTAAATGAATAATTAAAAATTACTAAATTAGTAAGTCAATCATTTAATAACAATATAAAATAATAATAAATACAAGCATATAAAATACCATAAGTATTGTTCCAATACCGTGCGAACATTTGTCTCTTGTATCATCAACTACATTGCTCGCATTTGAACTACTTACGTTATCCGAAGATGGAGATGAACCATTATCAGCATTTTACATGGCATATTCATTAAACGTAGAATGCACAAACTGATCAACAATTTCATATTCAGCGCTTTCGGCTCCATAAATTACTCCATAACTCCAATCAATGAAATGTAATTTGAATCTAGGATCTAACACCACTGCCATGGCTAATGTAAGACTAAAATCAGACCAGTATTTCTGAAACTTCGCCATCATCAACTCAGCCATTTTTTTCATGTACTCATCCTTTGAACTCAAATTTTTATGCAGTGTAAAATAAGCAACATAAATGTGTGGATAGTATAAGTTGGCGGTAGGATATTTAGTACCCGAAAAAACATTAGTCACCTCATGAAAAACTGCAAGAAAACTACATATCTTTTGAATGGTGTCCCACTCTAATCTACTAGGACAACTCTTATAATTAGAATCACTAATTTCTAAATGGCAAAAGGCACGTTGGTAATAAATGGCACTATCGAGCATTAAAAAGGTAGAATTCCATCTAGTAGGAACGTCTTGCCTTAACCTTTTTTTCGAACTTAAAGAAAGCAACTTAACACACTCCAAAAACTTTTCTTTCCTTCCTTGTGATCCTTTCACATACCTGATGCTCTCTCTAACTTTGTAGACACATTCATCAATTTTCTTAAGCCCATCTTGCATAATTAAGTTCAGAATATGTGCACAACACCTCAAATGAAAAAATCTACCATTTGAAACAAGTGGCGACTTTGTATTCAATTGTTCTCTTAAAAGCCCAACAAATGTGTCATTAGAAGATGCATTATCTAAAGTCACACAAAGTATTTTTTTTTCTATGCCCCATTCTACTAGAATTGAAAACACCTTTTCACATAAAGCAACACCGGTATGAGGCGGTGACATGAAAGAAAATGATAATACTCTCTTTTGCAAAACCCATTGTTTATCAATAAAATGCACTGTAATTGCCAAATACCCATCCGTAGCAATAGAAGTCCATAAATCTGAAGTTAGACATAACATCCCAGGTGCCTCTAAAAGCATTTTTCTAACCTTATCCTTTTCTCTAGTAAAAGAGTTCAATAAATCAGATCTAGCAGTATTCCTAGAAGGGACATTCACGTTGGGTTGCAAGTATGCAAACAAATCTCTAAAGCCTTTATACTCTACAAATGATAAAGGCAATTCATGCATAACAATAGCAGTTATAAGCATGTCACGAAACTTATTATTATCATAACTAGAAGACCTTAATTTCATGTCACTATTAAAAAGCATTTGACCAACATCTTGATAGTTACTACCAATGCAACTAGTTAGGTGTCGTTTAAGATTACCTGTACCTTGAGTACTAACATATAACAAAACATGGCTGCACTTTGTGCACTTGCATTGAATCTTTCCACTTATTGGTTTCTTGTGAAGTTTAATAAAATACTTCCAAACTATAGATGTACCCTTTCGTTGTCTTTTTTCCCCTGTTTTTTTATCACCAGCATCATTGTCATCTTCTATGTCCACAAACTCAACCTCATCATCTTTCATATTCATATTCTTTGAGTTATCACTTTCTAAGTCAACTTTTTTACCATTGGAATCCATCTACAGTAAAGGAAAAATAAATAAGATTACAACTTTAATACAATTATAAGGTATAAACCATCACAAAAGAAAAACCGAAATGCTACATGATTGATATAAAACACTAATATATAAGTTATGACATCCCAACTTTTATATCACCACCCAATCACCCATAAATTGAATCACCATAATCACCCATCCTCTAATTAACATTATTATTAATGTTATATTATCACCCAATATTATTAAAAACTAGAAACATACCTTGAAACAAATGAGATGGATTATGAGAATTGAGATGGAAAAGTGATTTGTAAACACGGCCAGTGAAGTCTAAATAATATATATTGATTATTGATATTAATTAGGTCTAGGGCATAAGCAGTATAACTACGCGGGATTTGAAAATTGAAACTGAAGATCTTATCTATATATAGATATTATAATTTAAATTAAAAATATTAACATGTTATTAACGTGTACTAACAAGTTAACAGGTGTTTTACCTGTTAAGACACGAATTTAAACAAGTCTTAAACAGGTTGACATGTTAAAGACACGAAACCTGTTATGCTCAAACCCAAACCTGTTAAGACCCGTGTCGTGTCGTGTCGTGTTAGCAGGTTCTTGTCAGAAATTGACAGCCCTATTTTAAATGGGGTGATTGTGATTATATTTTATTATATAACGCATTATGTGAAATATAACAACATTGTGAGTTCTATTATTATTTGAGACATGGGATTAAATAGGTAGGAAAAGAGTTAGTGGTTTAAAAAGAAATATAACACGAATATGAATTCTATTATTACTTGAGACATGGGATTAAATAGGTAGGAAAAGAGTTAGTGGTTTAAAAAAGAAAAGAAAAAATAAAATTACATATAGATATTTTAAGCTTATTAGTTATGGTATGAAATTATACATAGGTGATACATGATTACAATAAATAGGACATGTGATTATATATAACTAGTATATGTATGTAATCTGATGCGTAATCATATATGATATATGGACATTTATGTTGCTAGGCTAAAATACATGTCGCATTTTGGTGACTTTATATTCTTAGCATCATTTCTACTATTTCTATAAAAAATGTCTATTACATATCTTGTTATATATTTTAATTAAACCTTTTAAGATCTTTTACACTCATTTTTAATACTTGTTATTATGTGTTTGAAGGTGTTTGTGGGGATGCAAACCGTGTACATATTAGGGGCGTGGGTAATTGAAGGACGGCCGCGAGCCACCGTGGCGACAGTATTCATGTTTACTTGCAGAGGGATTTTGGGTTATTCTACGCAGCTTCCTTTGCCGGAGGTAAGTCGTCTTTCGGTCATCTTGCATCACCGTCCATTCTTGATAAGAAATTGTTTACTATTCACAGTAGTTAATTCTCAATTCTAAAATTGACATATTTTAATAGTATAGGTGAGTATCATTATATTTATTTACTTAAAAAGGATATATATAACACAGAAAAGGCAAAGAAAAAAGGATTGTTTTGTGATGCCCCATGTGACGGTCAGAAATAAATAGTTGAAGTCCTTTTATAGTACTTTTTTAAAAAAATAAGACTAACTTATTAAAAATATATTTTTGAAAAATGTGTAGCCGAGTTTATAAGCCCGGGTGCTAGGGAAGAGCAAGGGGTACCGAACGGGCTCTATATCGATACCAAACCGGGTACTTTCAGTACCAATTCGATACCTACTTTTTGAGGTTTTGTAATCTTTACTTGTATTTTAATGATTTTTTTGCCTTTGTTACTTATATTCGATACCATTACCGAGCCCATCCATATTCTTTGCTGTAATTAAAGGGTTCAAGTTTTTCTCGAAAATTTAAGACACGGTTTTTCTAATAATATAAGTAACTTTTAATATAAATATACAGTTATTCTTTTGGTATAAATCGAACTGAAAACTGAGTTGTATTTAACGTAATATAATTTTTAAACATAACGTGGCAAGAAATACTTTATGTTAATCACATATTAGACTTGTTTTATTTTTCAAAGGGTGTGAGTTTGAAGATTGTCCCCTAAGAAAATAATAATGACTTGCCGACCATCTTTTGAAAAACACATTAGTTTGGTGTGACCGAAAGTGCATAAACTGGTATATAAATGCTAAATAAAAATATAACCATTATAAAGATAAATGTTTATTCTTGAATATAAATGAGTAAACCATTAATAATCAGAATGTAGGCTATATTAACGCATTAACGATTATTTTCTTTTTTGATATTATTTTAGGAATTTTTGGGTTCTGGTGCGGACTTTCCAGTAGGGAACGTGTCCTTCTTCTTGTTTTATTCGGGTCATGTAGCCGGATCAGTTATTGCATCACTTGATATGAGGAGAATGCGTAGGTGGGAGTTGGCATTTCTATTCGACACCCTAAATCTTTTACAAGTGGTGCGGTTACTGAGCACAAGGGGACACTACACCATTGATCTAGCCATCGGTGTAGGTGCGGGCATCTTGTTTGATTCCTTTGCTGGAAAATACATGAGCAACGCCGGGGTCGCCAAAGACATTGATGGCCCGTATAAAAATCAGGCTCTTTTATCTTGACCTCTATAAAGTCAAATCAAGCTTTAAATGTTGATATTTCTAGTTGAGTGTTTTGAAGGAACATCTGTATAATTTAACAATAGGTTTTTAAAGTACAACTTGTCTTGAGTTATTATGTTTTCTTTCTTCTTTTGGGTTTAGCGGCTTTGTTTAGGTTTGTTGGGCCCATGTTTTAAAAACAATTTAAATCGGCTAGCAATACAGGTTAAACTAGATGTCCGACAAGTGGTTGGTATGTTTAAGCCTGATAAATTGGATGAAAGGTTTTTAATTTGAACCGTTGGTATTACCGGCAATACCGCTTTAAGCCTAAGGTAATATTTATTGTTTAGACTTTAGACCAAAGACTTTTATTTGCCATATTTATCTTCGATTAAAAGTTTGAACCTAATGGTCTTTTCTAAACCATCGAATCAATTTTTAACCTAGCGGAATTTCGGTTGCTAGCTTATTTTCCCTGCCCAAAAGCTCGGAATTAAGCAAGATGAATACAATATTACAATTGATTTTCACTACTATAATTTAGTTTTTAACTATTTTTAGATAATTAAAAGGAGAAATAAATGTTCAACTATTTATATCTTTTTAGGTAAGAGAACTTATATTGAAGTTATTAACTTACGATGGTCGATTCCTAGCAAAAGTTATCAGTTGGGTAAAAGTTTTGTACGATCTTAATTTTTTTAACTCAACTCAGTAACATTCTTTTTTTAAAGGAACTTTTGGGATCCTCATAACCTCATTAACATAAATGTTTGGGTTTTGGCCCTCTTTTTTAACGGCAAACTAATCTATTTCCACATATACCTAACGCCCACATCATGTCCCCTTAGCGATATGTTTTAGCTTTTAGTTTTGCCGGATTTGTTTTAAAAGTTTATATTGTGATGTTTTTCGTTTAAATTTGGCACGTGTGTACGAGAATTTGCCACCTCAACAATGATAGACGCAAACGAGGTTAACAAGGTCCTTATAACGACGGAAACGGATTCATATGAGTTTGCCGCTTTACACACCGGAATTTTTTTCCAAACACATCGGGTATAAGTTTAGTCATTTGATGGTTATAATATATCTATCCAAAACCTTTGTTAACTATTTTGATTAGCAAGTTGTTCGCAACTCAATTTTGGGCCATTCTGACTCAATTTTTCTTAAAATCAATTTCGACACTCCAAATACTTGGATTAGATTTCCTGAAAAAAAAATCTTAATAGCTTAATGTGTAAAGTATAAATTTGTATAAATTACTTATGTCAAATTTGAAAAGCTATGCCAATTTCGCTCCAAATTAGGGATGGTAAATGAACCTTAAATAACGGGCAAATTTGAAAACCAAAACATTCAAGACAATATTTAGAGATATAGGACCGGGTATGTGATTGGCTTTTAATTTTTTTGCGTGTATGAGACGGCTGGTTATCAAGCGATACCCGACCTGATACCTAAAAAATACATATTTTACTCAAACGACGCTCGTGACACTTTCTTTTATTTTTGTCTTTCTTTATACAGTAATCTACTCGCATTTCAGTTTTTATATTTCTAATCTACCGGGTAATAGAATAATATAAAAAGTATAATAGTTTAAACAATTATTTGGGATTCCAATATGTTGTTTGTTTAACTAACTAATGGGTATACTTAATACTTTGTACGAGTAATCATGTACCTAACCGAGTAACTCATACGAGACCAGGTATAGAGCACAATTAAATATAACTTTTACAAATGCCTAACATGACATCTCCTTTATAAAAAATTACACATTAGTATAGTTTGTAAACATCATTTTATTTTTGGGTTCCTCCATGCATTTTATACAACTCTACGCTCAAGTAGAAGAGCATAAAATACCCGCTTTCGGACCCGACCAGGTGTACGTAGGACCAGATATAGGATTCCTCCCCGAAGCCGTACTTGGTACCGGTGGTACCAGGACCCGGTTTTGACTTTTGTTGACCATACCTGGAACTGGTTTCTACCCAGTTCCCGGTAGAGGTGCATAAAAAACTCAACCCGGAACCGGACCCGAAATAAAAACCCGGAACCGGTTTTTTTAATACCCGGGTTTTTAAATACCTGAACCTGGCCCTACCCGTAAGGTACATATATGGTATGCATTTCGGTACTAAAACCCGAACCGGACCCGATTTATACACGGTAATACATGAACCGGTTCCATACCCGGAACCGGGTTTTTCCAATACCCGGAACCGGGTATTTCAAATATCCGATGTATACCCGAAAAATACCTTAAAAATACCCGAAAAACACCTCTAAAAATGCAAACTTTTAAAAAATTCAATTTATACCCGAAAAAAGCCTGGAAAAAGGCTCGAAAAACCAACAAATAGGTTTTTTCAATACCCATAAACAGGGTATTCAAATACCCGATTTTAGAATATCCGGCTCTATAACCGACCCGAACCCCATGCATATGGTATGGTTTTTAGAGGCAATACCCGAACCCGACCCGGTTTTACCAATACCTGATTTTTCAATACCCGATCATACCCGCACCCGGTTCCATACCCACACCCGGGTATTTGAAAAACCCGATTTGTGCACCTCTAGTTCCCGGTTTCTAAAAATACTCTAGTTCCCGGTTTCTAAAAATACCCGTATTGTGCACCTCTACTCTCAAGTCAAAGAGCCCAAGTTATATTTTGGGCCAACTTTACATTTAGGCCCAGTAATGTTCTGGAATGCGAAATGATATTACGATAACTGACGAATCTTTACCACGGAAAATATCAGTTGTCCGAATGGCGCCTACTCTTCTTTCTCCGGCCACCGTAAGCCACCACCACGCTACCCCGTCGTTACTCACCGCCACCTATCCTTTCGTTCCGTTGATCCATTTCTTCTCACCGTGCGGTGTTTCCACCAGTAAAATCATATCATCACACCGCTGGTCACCACTTCCGCCTCGGACTTCCAAATTACGGCGTGGCCAGTGCGGTGCTGCGAGTCCTCATCCGCCGTCTCCTCCGGAGTCCGAACCACCGCCAGATGATGACCAGAGCTCGAATTCCGGTATTATAACTATTCTTGCTCTTTTGTTTCTGTACCGTATTATTAACAAATTCTGCCTACGTAATCATTTGTGCAAATTCAATGAAGTTGTTATAGTAGTTGATTATTTAGGGTTATTTTGTGTGCTTTAATTTGATTGCAGTTGCCAATAAGATACCTTTGACCTCCACTTTTTTTATGGATTTGAAAGCTATTTAACAGGTATTGGTTAGATTTGGTGGATGCCAGGTAGAGGTGCAAATACAACCGTCAAAACCGGTTCGATTACGATTCCTAACTGATTTGGTTTGGTTTGGTTATTAAGCGAACGTATTAAAAATAACCTTATTAACATTAACTGCATTAACATTTAACATTAACATTATCAGTTAGTAGTGTTTAGTATCCGGTTTCTCCTATACTAGTTATTAGCCGGTTTCGGTTCAGTTAACCGGTCATGATTTGCACCCAAGATGCAGTTGGTGCTTCTCTTGAACAGATATACAATTAATCTAAAGATAATTAATAGTACGATTCAGCTGAAGTTGCTGAATCTCATTGAATAGAAGTAAAGCAATTAGAAACTGTAAATTCAAGTTTAGCATTCTGGATATTAAAAGTACAGAACTTAACGATACAGTAATTAGGTATTCAATCATTGGATTTTAGGATAAAATACTACACATTTGGGGCAAGAAATACAAAAAGGGAATACTAGAAAAGATGCATGGGAGGCTCGGAGGGTGTGCGAGTTGCACCATCGGCCGGGGCACATAAGTTTCGTGGGCACAAACTTTTTAATACATATCACATATATATGTTTTTTCGTGTTAAAAATAAGGTTATTTGCAATGGTTTATGAGATAATTACATGCTTAGAATGGTTTCTACTTAAAATAAATCGATCGATAAAAGTTTTATTCATGTACATTAGCGAATAAATATTTTTCGTGAAAGTCTACGGGCCTTTTTATTTTGGCTCGGTTGAGGTATTTAAATTCTCGGAGACGACCCTATTGATATCCGCATGTTATGTTTAATAGACTAACAGTAACAATATTATTGTGTTCATGAGCAGGTTCAATTGCATCGTTGTCTAGATTTCAAGAAGTGTCCAGATTTTTTGTGCTGTTTTTTTCTGGATGTCTCTCTTCTTTTGGTCATCTGTATGGGACGGAAGGAATAAAGGCAGGTCTGATAAGGGACCTAGATTCTGGAAATGAATAGGTAAATGTTTTAGCTTGTACGTATATATTATGATAAAACTAGGCCGATTGTGTAATAAAACAGTTATGATATACTAATGTAGCTATGAAAATATTTGTTGTATTGTATGTTTATTTGCAGATTTAATTCGTTCTCTGATCAACTTGTTGCAAACGATTACTAACGCAACCTTTAGATGGAGGATATAACGACAATCTCACAATACACTCTCTTAATCATATAAATTAATCGGTGTCGATACACTTGTTTTAAAAAATCACCAGTATTAAAGCTGGTTATTAAGAGCTCAAAGCACCAATAGCCAATACGCATAAGGTGCTATTAGTTTGATGAGTGTGATGGTGAGTGGTGAGGTAGATAGGTGTGTCTGTACCAAGGTATATTCTTGAGTGAGGAAGTGATGCTTTGGTTAAGATCCTTAACATGTGTACTAAAGTCCCTGCTAAAGCATTTTTGTGGATTATAAGACATTTCAAAAGTTATTAAAAGGGTGTGTTTGGATGAGCTTTTAAAATTGTTTTTTTTTTGTTGATTTGAAAAGCAAAAGCAACTTTTGAAAAGCTCTAATTTAAAGCTTTTCGATAAATTTTGTCAAACAAATTTTGCTTTTTAACAAGCTAATGCTAATAAGCAAGTTTTAAAAGCTCACTTAAACACCCCCTAAATATATATTTATTTCGCCATTGGTGGACGGATATAATTCACCTCGATCCCTAGGTTTTCTGGTTTTGTCATTTGTGCTCAAGGGTTACCAATTAAATGTACAAGTTTTTTTTTGTTCACGTGGACAGGTGTGTGTCACATGATAAAGGTACAATGTAAAGTACATATAATAAAATACCACCATCATTAGACTTCAAACACATAAACAGGTGGTTGGACTTAATTTCCGTTCTCTAGTGCGGGTTGGGCCGACTCATCGAGCCTATGACGAGTTCGTGTTTTGTTTATCAAGTTGAGCACGTGACTTGATTTACATGGAATAAATTACTTGGTGAACAAGTCGAGCAAATGACTTGGACAACAAGGAATTTATTTATTATTAATTGTTTAAATATGTTTTTACTAATTAGTGTTTGAGTTTGATAAGGAGATTGTATTCTAGTCTAATTAGGTTTTCATGTTTAAACTAGTATATATACCCGAGCTTGTGGGTTATATCAAAAAGTGAGTTAAGAGTTTAAGTATTGTAATTTTTCGAGTTAATGAGAATTACAAAGATCGAGCTTATGATCTAAATTTCGTTTTTGTGTTTATTGATCCTGGTAAACAAACTTCACAGGTTTTTGTCTTTTTAACATGTTCTATTAAATAACTCATTCTAACAAACCACAACCGTTCTTATAATTATCAGTAGTCTTTTTTTTTTCTTTGAACAACTAAATTATTATATATAATAATTATTCATTGAGGGGCTCGAATATGAGACCTTCCAATTCACCTTAAACCACCTTTGTCATCATTTAGTATGGGGTTAGTTATCAGTAGTCTTAACTATTCAATTCTTATTTAGCGTACTTTATTGAAGAAAAAATTCCATAGGAGTGATATTAGAATATTGTAAATAGAAAGAAAACAAAATACATTACTTTAGTTAGAAGCATTTTTCATTCGCAAATTCTTTCATTATAAAGTATTAAAATAATAATAAGTTAGAATAAGTAATCAACAGATTAGCGGCTAACACCTGGGTATGGTGGTGAACTGTCCAATAAACACGTGTACCATCATCATCACCCAGCGGCTTCATCATTCACGTGGCATTGCAGTTTAAACCTCCTCAGGTCAGGTGTCTGTCATACTCTCGACAAGTCATAATAATTTGGCGGAAAGGAAAAGAGATGGCGAGTTCTGATACTCCGGCGTACCTTGATAACGGCGACGAGCAAGTTCCGGCCACGAGGAATATTGTTGAAACTGTGAAATCACCTGCTCCATCCTCGGAATCTGGTAACAAACGTAAGCGTGAATCAGCAGCGGCTGATCATAACCAACGAAGAAACGATACAAGCAGAAACAACTACTGTTGTGAAAGAGGTAGAGATGAAAGAAGCTGAATCCGTAGAAATCGAGATGCATGATGTTGCTGCTGAGGTGGCATATAATAAACCAGTTGTTGAGGAAAAGAGTATAAAAGACGACAAAACGGCAATGCAAGTGAAGAAAATGTTGAAAGATCAGAAAAGAGAGTAAGAGTAATGATGAGGATGGATCTGGACAACATGATCATGTGTTGGGTGAGGTAGCAACGTTGTTGAAACAAGTGGAAGAAAGTGACACCAAAGCAAAGGTGGAGGTTGAGGTAAAGGTGAAGAAACTGGATCATGGGGACGTCAAGGAAAATATTGGTCAACTTACCAAAGAACCAAATCTCGGGTCGGGTTAGTTGCTCGTGATTGTCGTTTGTATGTTGTAGGTTTATGCTTAAGTTAATGTGTTCGGGTTGGGTTACCAAATGGCTAATTTTGTATGTACTATTACAGCTATTACAACCGAAAATCACCAATCCGTTTTAATATATCATAGGGGCTTTGTTTGCATAATGTGGCTTCGCTTTATCCAAGTTCCCAATTATGTTTGTTTGATATGAATAATATGGATCGTCTTAGGGTTGCTAATCACTTTTATTATGTTTCCATAGATCGATCTACTTAATTGTCAAAAGGCTCAAGTTTTCTACTAATCTAAATTCAAGGTTGTAATTAGATTAATCGACCAACATCTTTTTAGTAGTTGGTTGGTCGTTATCTTTATGTTCTTGATGGTTTAAAAACCAACCATACACTAGTGTTTTATAGAAACACAAAATAATCTAAGTACCAATTAAGGTTTGAATCATCATTTCTATATCATCTAACTAGTACTCACAATAACGTTTGAACAATCATCACTTGGTTGAGGAGAATTCATCAATATTATTGCGCCAAAGGCCTCTTTGACTCTGTGCTACTAGCTATTTGAGCAAGTAATCTAGGTTCATAAATGATAATTCTTTGGTTGTTAACTAATGTATTTAAGAGCTTTAACAATCATCTCTTTAAAAATAATGAGTTAACAATAATTCTTTGGTTGTTAACTTTGTATTTAAGAGCTTTAAGCCTTAACAATCATTTCTTTAAAACCCATCACACACGAGCTTCATTGTCTTTGATTACGAAGCATCCCACGCCACAACTTGTGCGTAGTAGCAAGTCTCCTACCTAGATCTCGTATTCGAATCCAAATGTTGCTTGTTTTCTGTCTTAACCCTTCTAAAGGCTGCTACACAGTGCACACTGCGCTCTACTCAGTGGCGAAGCTTGGACGAAGATGTTGAGGGGCCGGACGAAAATACGCATTATAAAACCGTAAACGGAGGGGGCCGAGGTCAAATTTTCTATTGAAAACGGGTAAATTTACACTAAGTATAAAAAATGCGGACGAAAACGAGTAAACTTACACTACTGGGCAAAAAAACAAAGGGGGCCGGGGCCACCCCTACCCCCAACTATCCTTCGCCAATGGCTCTACTTGATTTCGTTGGTTCTTTAACATCTCGGTTAACACTATGCACAAATAATGTACCTTCTTAAAAGTTTTCTTAAGCTCGTGTTTGATGGTTTTTAAGCCATTGGCTAGTAAGTTGCATTCTACCTGATTCTATTGGCTCTTGCCTCTTAGTAAACTATCCTTGACATTTTGTTCAAATTAGTTTTCTTTTTATAAGCTAGTGTTTGATGGGTTTAAACTCTTTATGTTGTGTCGGCATGAATGAAGATCAGGCCAAGAATTGGGTTAATGAATATACTGGCCCTTTGTAGCAGGGGCATTGTCTTTATCCCTCTATTGATGCAAGACCTGGGTCCATACAATTGATGTTTTATACCGTATCTGCTACAGATCATATCATTAATCATTGTGACAACTCAAATCAGTTTCAGGTGCCTAAAGAATCCTATGAATCAAACAGCATTTGAATCAAAATACAGATTTACTTTTTGATATGCATAAGGAACTTGACTCGGGTCAACGAGTTGACATAGGGAGAAGATTGGTCAAAACTAAACACAACCACCTAAGGAAAGGAATTAATCCAAACACAATCACCTAAGGAAAGGAATCAGTCAAAATTAGATAATTTTCCTTGCCTATATAAACTTTGTAACATAGTTCTAATTTTTTTTAAACTCAAAACTCTGCGGTTTTAAATTCTAATACCCCAACATAATAATCAAATCATATCTCCAGTTTTAGGTGATCATGGAACAAGAAAACAAGCACATGAAGAGAGATGAGCCTGAGACGCCGGAACGCACCCGACCCGCCCTCAAAGCTTCATCATCAACTAAATCTAGTTTTGGTAGTATTTTGCTTAACATTTTCTTGGGTTTTATATAGCCAAGATGCTAAATATTAAATAATATCTCAATTCTAGAAGTATTTAATTTTTATTATTATTAAGCATAGTTACTCTTTGTGACCATGAAACAAACTGAAGTTAACATTTTGAATGAAATACAAAATGAATTTTACATTGTTTACACAAGGATATGTTAAAATATGCAATCACTACTCAGATTAACTAATGCCAAAGTTAATAATATAAAGACAGATGATCAGATGAACTGTTATTGTCTTGGTACCTAAATAATTATGTAACATAACTACATAAGACTTCAAATAACATCATAATCATTTAAGGGTGAAAGAGCTTATCACCACATTTGCATTTCCATGAAAGAAGATAGTAATTATCTTCCCAATGAGATTGTACCCTGTAGTCAACCAACTTATGATGTGGTGGAATTACCAAAGTAGCCTCACAAGGCCTGCAGTTCATACACTTGTTCACACACCTTGGTGGTCTTGACCCCAAAATCTTCTTGTTTTGTCTAACACCAACCACTTGTTCATCATCATAACCTAAGAAGTTGAGTTTTAACTGTTTTAAATCTTTAAAACTGCAAAAAAAAATAATATATTTTTTTGGCAATATATACCTGAAATGGTATGTGATAATGTGAGAGAGAAGAGAAGAATGGTTGTGAAAACAGCTTTGAATCCACTTAAATAGGTGCTTGCAGGTGCCATCAATAGCTAGCAACTTGAAGAAATTTGAATATTTGATAATATTAATAGTGATATATAAATAGTGGAAGGAAGATGATGAGAGGATTTAATAATATTTGCCGTGCATGTGGGACTATTTGGGTAGGGAAGACAAGCCAAAAGAGGGAACATATTTGTCAGCAAGTCAAATAAATGTTTAAGAACCAAATGAATTTAACTCAAAATTCTTTTTTTATATCACTGAAAATTACACTGTTTTTTCTTCTTGTTTTGGGGAAATGCACTGGTTTTGATGGTTTGATACTTTGATCTGACTAATTTCTTAAATCTTGAGTCTTTGATTCTTGAATTACTAACATTATCTTTGTGATCTGGTCATGCCAAGAAAACAATGCCATTAATACTTGTAACTGTATTTTCTTGGTGGGGTTGGTTGGTCAATGTACTGCGGGAATGGTGCAATTAATAAGTTATCCCATCAGTAAATATTGAAAGTAACCGCTGTCTTGTGTTTTTAATGGGAACATGTTGACGGTTAAGGTGTGTGCCTCACGACCAAAAGGTTGGGGTTCAAATTCAGCAAGATACGTGTTGTGGTGTGTTTACCCGAGAAAATCTAGAAATTGTTGTTGAAAAAGAAGATATTACCATCTTGTGTGTTAAGCATACAAAATCTTGAAGTTAAGTTATACCATACCATCCATTCGGAATTCATACACTTGTTCACACACCTTGGTGGTCAAGTGTTACGAGCAGTGTAGAGAGAGAGAGAGAGTGAGAGTGAGAGAGAGAAACAAACAGAATTAGGTATCAATTTCATAGATGATCCCCAATTACAACAAAGTTAGGTATATAACGAACTTAACAGACTCGTCAACTATATACAACACAGACCATCACTGTTACTACATTGACACAACGACCCTTCCTACTTTCAACAATTACAAAAGAACCCTCTTATATTTGCTATTTCGTATCATTACACCCCGCCCAATTAAAGTCTTGACCTCAAGACTTAAATTCGGGAAAACGTAACTTGAATTCTGCAACATCTTCCTAAGTAGCCTCTGAAACTGGAAGCGAATGCCAATGAACCAAAACTTGCATTGAAGCCCGATGACCTTTTTTGTACACTCGTTGTTCTAGAATTGCAGCAGGTTGAAACTTAAATCTTGGTTCAACAGGAATGGAATAACCTGTTGAGGTGGCCCGTTTGCTCTATTTAACAGTGAGACATGAAATGTGTGATGAACTTGAACATCATTTGGAAGATCCAATTTGTAAGCCACTGGACCCATTCTTTCAAGCACCAAAAATGGGCCATAGTACTTAGGAGACAATTTTGAAAGTTTATTATATCTCATAGTAGATTGACAATAGGGATGGATCTTAACAAATACCCAATCACCAATGTCAAACACTCGTTCCGGAACGATGTCGATCTACCAATTGTTTCATTATATTCTTAGCCCGAAGTAAAGACTATTTAAGAATAGAAATCATTTCTTCCCTATCACAGCATAACTCATCGACTGCTGCCACTCTAGCATCTTTAGGAATATAAGGTATGAATAAGGGTGGTGCATACCCATATAAAGCCTGAAAAGGTGTCATATTGATGCGTGAATGATGGCTAGTGTTGTACCACCATTCCGCAAGGGATAACCATTTACACCAATCCTTCTCTTTACCCATAACCATACACCTCAAGTACGATTCTAAACATCTGTTTACAATTTCAGTTTGTCCGTCTGTCTGTGGATGGTAGGCAGTGGATAAAGCTAAGGTGACTCCATGTAACCGTGTGAACTCCTTCCAGAAGTTGCTTAGAAAAATTGGATCTCTATCCGAGACTATAGTGTCGGGCCACCCATGCAACTTAAACACATAGTCTAAAAAAACTTGAGCTACAGTTGTGGCTGAATATGGATGGCTTAATGGAATGAAGTGAGCATACTTGGTAAGTCTATCCACCACTACAAAAATAGTGTCTTTACCTTGAGATTTTGGCAGTCCACCAATGAAATCCATTGATATGTCTGAAAAGATGAATTTTGGAGTGTCAAGAGGTTGCAACAAACTGGGACTAGCCACATGTTCAGATTTAGATCTTTGGCAGACTTCACATTCTTTAACAGTGAGAAGTCTTTAATTCTCTGCAAGGTTGAATGGACACCTGAGTGACCAGCCATTGGAGTTGAATGACAAAGGGTAATTATATCATTTTGCAGCTGATCATCTTTGCCCACCATTAAACTGTTACCTTTGATTAAGGTATGACCGGTCCATTTATAATTTCTAACTAACTGCCCTTCTTTTAACCTTGCAATAATATTCTTGAGCTTCTTATCATTGGACCATGTAGCTTTAATTCTATCAAATAGGGATTCATCCAATGTAGACAAGGAGATAGCTAGAAGAGTGGACCCATGTACTCTTGACAAGGCATCAGCAGCCAAATTTTCACAACCCTTTTTGTATGAAATTTCGTAATCATACCCTAACATTTTAGACAGCCAAACATGTTGCAAAGGTGTAGTGACCCTCTGATTAAGTAAAAACTTCAAACTATTTTGATCAGTTTTTATGATAAAATGACCCATGGATAAGTAATGATGCCACTGCTTGACTGCAAATAGGATGGCCATCAATTCCTTTTCGTAAACTGACCAAGTTAGTTGTTTTGGTGAGAGCGCTTTACTGATAAAGGCTATAGGATGTTGATGCTGCATAAGAACTGCACCTATACCTTTCGCTGAGGCATCTGTTTCTAACACAAAGGGTAGGGTGAAATCTGGTAAAGCCAACACATGTGGAGATATGAGAGCTTGTTTAAGTTGGTTAAACGACATAGTGGCTTCATTCGACCATTTAAAAGAATCTTTCTTAAGCAGATCAGTTAAGGGTTTTGCCAATATGCCAAAAGATTTGATAAATCTTCTGTAATACCCTGCAATTCCCAAAAAACCCCTCAATTGTTTAATGGATGAAGGTATAGGCCAAGCTTGAATTGCTTCTACCTTTTTAGGATCAATTAAAACACCACCATTGGAAATTATGTGGCCTAAATACTCAACATTAGTGCCACCAAACTGCACTTAGATTGTTTAGCATACAGCTTATGCAACCAAAACAGTTGGAACACCTCCTCTAAATGTACCAAATGCTGATCCAAAGAGCTGCTATAGATCAAAATATCATCAAAAAACACTAGTACACTCTTCCTCAATAATTTATGAAATGTTGTGTTCATCAATGACTGAAATGTAGCAGGAGCGTTTGTGAGGCCAAATGGCATCACCAGAAACTCATAGTGTCCCTGTCCTTGATGAGTTCTGAAAGCGGTTTTATGGATATCAGCCTCATTCATTCTTATTTGATGGTACCCGGATCTAAGATCCTTTCGCTCCCCCCTAATTCATCAAATAGTTCCTCTATCAAAGGAATAGGGAATCTATTTTTTATAGTTGCATTGTTAAGCTTTCGATATCAATGCATAGTCTCCAAGTATTGTCTTTTTTCTTAACCAAGACCACTGGAGCAGCAAAAGGACTAGAGCTATTTCTGATCACCCCTGTATCAAGAATTTCTTGAACAGATTGTTCAATGATATCTTTTTGCATTTCCTGATACCAATAACTTTTTTGATTAATAACCGTACCTTCATCTTGCAATGGTATTTTATGGTCACAATCCCTATGGGGTGGTAAACCAGATGGAGTTTTGAAGATATCTTCATATTCTTGTAAGAGTGAATCCAACTTAGGTTCTACCATAGCGTTTGTTATAGCAGCAGAGTGCTGGAATTGACTGTTTTCCCCTTCAGAAGTGTGCAGTTTAATACTCAGTAATCGAGCCTTAGAAACATCTCCTTTATGTAGCAATTCATGCATCTTTATGTTGGGACATAAAGAGACATTATTATTATCACAACCCTTAAGCTGATGATCTATACCATCAATCTTGAATTGCATTGTGAGATTTTTGAAATTCCACACAAAATTGTCAAGATTGAGTAACCATTGCACACCCAAAACCATGTCATAGTTTTCAAGTGGAATAACAAATACATCAGCTCTGAACCACATACCTTGCATAGCCCATTGAAAATCCGGACAAATCTTAACACAGTCTAACAGATTTCCATTGGCTACCTCTACCGTCATACTCTTAATCTCTTTTAGAGGACAGTTCAGTTTTTTGGCTAAATTTTCATTGATAAAATTGTGTGTTGATCCAGAGTCGATTAATACATGGATTTGTCGTGTTCCTACAGTACCCATAATGTGACATTCGTCAATTTCGGGTCACTTTTGTTATGTAAACCCGACCCGTTTGTAACCCGAACATTTCAAATATATAAAATATTGGATCTTGTCATTTAAAATATATAAAATATTGGTTTTTTTTATATTACGCATTGTTTGACCATTTAAACATACCCATTTTTATACAAACCATAAAAGAATCTTTATACCCAACCCATCACTCCTTCCCTATACACACACACACCCATCTTCTTCATTTTACTCTTGCTACATCTCCAAAAACTCTCTCAAAACTCGATAGATTCAAGGTTGTTATTTCTTATGTATTCTTGAAGTTTTGACTTCTCAAGTCAAACTAACTATAATCTTTCATTCTAACTTGTTCATCTAATATTACTAACTCTTGAATATGGTGGTACAACATATATATAATACACACCCCTTGTTTCCTTTATGTGTTACTTCACCGACTTTGGTTGGTTAAGTTTCGAATGTCATAAGGCAAAGCTTCATGGAGGACTTCGTATTCTTGATATATATTTACACACACATAACTTATTATACATATCACTTATGACTAACTTCTAACCCTTTAGTTTGTTCATCTTATTTACAAGTTCCATGGTGTGGGTTTGTATAAGACTAACCTCGGTTTAACCGAAACTAGTCCAAACCGGAAACCGAACTTTTGTTTACTAGTTTTGTTAAAATAGTTGTTTAAACATGTTTATTGCTAGATTTGAGTTTCAAAAATCATTTTTACAAGTTCTTTGATATTAAGCATATGGAATCCATCTATGAACTCGTTGGGAGATGGAAACCGAACTAAACCGAAACTTTTGCTTAAAAGACTTGTAGTTAACTTTTTTTGTTGTAAAATTTAAGTTTTCTTCATTTATAAACCAATATACAAGTTCTATGATATTTGGGCATGTAGAAACCATCTATGAACTATTTGTGAGATGGAGACCGAACCAAACCGAACTATACCGACTTTTACTCGCTTAAGACACACAAGTGTGTTTTTAGCTATCAAGACTTGTATATTTCTTTAACAAATAGTTTACAAACTGATTTTAATTATTTTCTTATGTACTTGGAATAGTTGGATCCAACTTGATCTCATAACATAGTTTGGACCGACAAAACCGAACACTCGCTTAACGTGCGTTGTTAGTTCTAAACAACAGATCTACATACTTGGTTAAGTGTTAGTATGTTTTAATGAGTTATCTCATAACAATTAATATTTTGGAAAGTTGACTTTGGGTTTGACCATTTGTCAAGACCCGAACCGACAACCCGAACACTCGTTAAAAACCCGTTTTAGTATCTTTAGCCTAATGGAACTTGCATTTTAGCATTTTCCCCACCTTATTACTTAACATTGGTTAAGTAAATATTAAGGTTAGATACTTTAACCCGGTTTTGAGCAAACTTACATTTTTTAAAAAGGGTTGTTATTATAAATTCTTAAATAGTTACATTTTAAACCTTGAACTTTAATTGATTAGTTTTTGCAACAATTATTTTATTTAAAGATCTTCAAGACAACCTTTCTAAATCCAAGACTTTCTTTTATTTAGGCTTCATACGTTAAACTCGTCGTTCCGGCAAATCTTCAAATAATCAATCTTTCAAGTTTATTACTTGAACGTGAGTAACTTCATACCCCGTTTTCTATCTTTCATGTTGGGGGTGACATTTCAACTTATCTAAACTAGATGTTTTATACTTGGGTCTTAAATCACAAACGTTGTTGTGTACCTTACTTGAATAATTGCTCGATTTGGTGTTCTTTGCTTATTTGACTATGTGTTTATCGCTTTTGGATGGTGGAACTATAAATCCTAGACCATTTGGCAACCCCTGATGGCAAGGTGTCGTTAACGTAATGCAATTAACGATAACTATTAAATCCTAAACTATTTGGCAACCCCTTATAGTTGGGTGTCGCTAACTTGTTAGCGATAACTATTTATCCAAGTTTATAGCTATTATTTATGGTTTTGTATACTAGTTTTGTGGCTTTTCATACTATATATCTATTGTTCAAACTTATGAATTGCTCACCAACCTTTGTGTTGATAAACTTTATTTTATGAAATGTTACAGGTTTGCATCTAGGTTGATTATGGAGTTCGGTGAAGAAAACGTCACAAATACCGTTAGGATATTAGCAAAAATGAACAATATTTGATTTGCTATATTTTGTTATATTTTGTTGTATTTGAGTTATGAATATTTGGTTATGTGACATTTTCGATGTTGTGAAATGAAATGAGTTAGTTAAATATTGTCGCTTTAAATAGTGTCATGCGCTTATGAGCAATCATTGCACCCCGGCATGTTCCACCGCCTTTGGTCGGGGTGTGACAGATTGGTATCAGAGCCATGACAATTAAGATAGGTGGTTAGACGTAACGACCTAGAATTGTTATGCTTAGGGTCCTATACGTGTTTTCATACGTGTTTACTCTATCTAATTGTTCATATCGTATGTTTATTTATTAACTTGTTTAAAATTCACCAATATCCTAAATGATCACATACACACACTTTCATAGTATTTCCAAGGTATCCTTACCTTAAAACACAAAAAGTAGATTTTCATTGTGTTTTATGGATTACAAGATTAACTTGGATCCCGTTGTTTCAAATCCCTTAAAGGTTGCGTTTATTTCGGGTTTGTAGCCATCATAGGAAACGAGAAATTATAAAATGACCATTTGACAAAAAAATTCCAAGAATCGAAGGTGATTTACTTACCTGGGATGATTGAGTTATAATGCTCGTTTTTCTAGGCCATAAATCGTGTTATAAATGTCAATACTTTAAGTAGTCGAATGCGAGCATTCCGGTCGCCATCCTAATTTTCGGTGTTAAAACAATAGAACTACGGTGATTTCGTGGACTAGTGTTTTGACATGACGTTGTATCTCGATTTATTGTGTTATTATCGTTATTTGAGTCGAAAACATGAAAAAGTTTCGGTGGTTCGTACACATGTTTAGACTCCAATATGTTGTTTTATAAAACTTTTTAGTGTTAGAATATCAAGTCATGGTGGTTCATGCACGATTTTTCCAACTCTATAAATCTCAAAATCTCAAATTTTTAAGCTTTAAATTCTCAAAAAAAACCCATTTACTATTGTTTTCGGTTTTGTTATTTATAAACAAAATTTTATATTTTATCTAACACTAACATCTTCTCCATACTAACTCTAGGATTCACAAATCAAAAATCGAAATCTTATTTTATTTTATACACCTTTATATTCATTTCCTTTTTACCCAAAAACTTATCCCATTTTCTTTATAATTTTTTTAGCATGCCTCCGCTAAGACGCCAACCGCGCAAGAACTCCACTCGACGTATGGCCGCCATCATCGCCTAGAAAATGGCCGCTGTGATTCCCGAACTAATAAACCAAATACAAGCAAACCAACCTGCACCCATTGTTGCACCTATTGAGCCCAAATCCGCATCCTACTTGCTTAAACAATTTACTAGTGCCAACCCGTCCGAATTCTATGGAACCAACTGTGCGACTACGTTGTTGCAGTGGTTTGAATATGTGGAGAATGTGTTTTTACACAGCGAATGCCCCGAAGAGAAAAAGACAAACTTCGCTTCAAGCATGTTTAGGAGAACCGCCCTAACATGGTGGGGTAGTGTCATGCACCTCCAAGGTACGGATGTGGCCATGGCTCTTCCATGGGCCGAGCTCAAGGCGCTGATGAAGAAGAAATTCTGTCCTAAACACGAGCTCCAAAAGCTTGAGGTAGAATTTTGGGACCTAAAACAAGAAGGTGGTGATAACGCCGCCTACTCGCTCCGTTTCCACGAGCTAAGCGTTCTTGTACCTCACTTGGTCACCCCAACCGAACGTGAAATTGACAAATATATTGGGGGTTTACCGATGAAAATCCGGGACTCAGTCATGAGTAGCAAACCCGCGAACCTTGAGGAAGCCATCACGTTAGCCGGTTGGCTATCGGAAAATCACGTGAAGGAGGGTACCCTAACCCTCAAGAAAACAATCGAGAAAGCCAAAACCGAGCCCGCTCCCCAAGCCAAGATTGAACCCGCACCACAAGCTATAAACTACTCCAACTCCTCCCGACACAACAACAACAAGAAGAAACCCAAGACTAATTACCGAAACTTTGCCGTCACCCAACCTCAACCACCACAACAAGCCCAAACTCTTCCCCAAAACCGAAAACCTTATATTGGTAACTCCACACTATGTAACACTTGCCAACTTCACCACCCAACGAACTCGCCGTGTCGCCATTGTACAATTTGTAACCGATTTGGTCACTTCCCCAACACATGCCGATCCACCCAACGAAACCAACCCAACCAACCTAACCCACCAACCCAACCGAGAAACTTTCCCCAAAATGCCCAAAACCGCTATGCACCATACCCATCAAACCAACCCCAACAACCCCGAGCTTGCTTTAATTGTGGTAATCCCAACCATTTCCGCCAAAATTGCCCACGTTTAGCTTTTGCCAACCAAGCTCAAACCATAACCATACCATACTACCAAACACAAGCTTACCAAGTTCAAACTTACCAACCCCAAATTCCCCAACTCAATGCACCACTCATCCAACCCATCCAAACAATCCAAGCACCACCTCCACCTCCACAACAAGCACATCAAGTCAACCATGGTAATCAAGGGCGGGCGTTTATGATGAATGCAAATCAAGCTCAAGTGGCAAACGATGTTGTGAACGGTATGTTTTTGGTGAAATATCATTTGGCTTCTATTTTATTTGATACCGGTGCCGATAGAAGTTTTATTTCTTTGAAATTTGAGTCGAAACTTGCGATGCCTCGAACTAAGCTTTCCCGACCATTCTCTGTTGAAGTCGTCAATGGCAATTCTATTACCATTAATTCCGTCGTCCGCGATTGCTCTCTTATTCTTTCTAAGCATAAATTCTCCATCGATCTCATCCCGATGCAAATGGGTAGCTTCGATGTCATAGTAGGCATGGATTGGTTGTCTTTGCACCGTGCCGAAGTCGTTTGTTTTGATAAATTCATTCGCATTCCGCTTGTCAACGGCAAGGTTCTTAAGGTCTTTGGAAACACAACGTCTCGAAGGCTAAATCTCATGTCGTGTGCTCAATCGCAAAAGTATTTACGCCAAAAGTACGTTCCGTTTTTAGCTCTCTCGGTGACAAAAGACAAAAAGGAAAGGAAGATCCAAGATATTCCTATTGTTCTTGATTTCCTTGATGTCTTTCCCGATGATGTTACCGGTCTTCCTCCCGTTCGTCCGATTGAATTCCAAATCGATCTTGTGCCTGGTGCGATGCCCGTGGCCAAGGCTCCTTATCGTCTAGCCCCGTCGGAAATGCAAGAACTATCAAACCAACTCGAAGAACTTTCCGATAAAGGCTTCATTCGTCCAAGCTCTTCTCCTTGGGCCGCTCCTGTTCTCTTCGTGAAAAAGAAGGATGGTTCGTTTCGTATGTGAATCGATTATCGAGAACTCAACAAACTTACTATTAAAAATCGTTATCCATTGCCACGTATCGACGACTTATTCGACCAACTTCAAGGCGCAACTTGTTTCTCCAAAATTGATCTTCGATCGGGTTATCATCAATTGCGTGTTCGCGAAGAAAACATTCCAAAAACCGCTTTCCGTACTCGATATGGACATTTCGAATTTTTGGTTATGCCCTTCGGGTTAACAAATGCACCTGCGGTGTTTATGGACCTCATGAACCGCGTTTGTAAACCATTCCTTGATAAATTCGTTATTGTCTTTATTGATGACATCCTTATCTTCTCTTAATCCAAAGCCGAACATGAACATCATTTGCGTTCCATTCTCGAGCTCCTTAAACGAACAACTCTATGCCAAATTCTCCAAATGTGAATTTTGGCTCGAGGAAGTTCAATTTTTGGGACATATCGTAAACGACAAAGGTATTCATGTTGATCCCGCTAAAATTGAGGCTGTTAAGGATTGGAAAACTCCAATGACTCCCACGGAAATTCGATCCTTCCTCGGTTTGGCCGGATATTATCGGCGTTTCATTCGGAATTTTTCCAAGATCTCTTTGCCTCTTACCTCTCTCACCCATAAGGGACAGCCCTTCGATTGGGGTTCGAAGCAAGAGGAAGCCTTTTGTACTCTCAAGGACATGCTTTGCAATGCTCCTATTCTAACTCTTCCCAATGGAAACGACGATTTTGTTGTATTTTGTGATGCATCCCATCAAGGACTTGGTTGTGTTCTCATGCAACGAGGTCAAGTCATCGCATACGCATCAAGGCAACTTAAGGTCAACGAGAAGAACTATACGACTCACGATCTCGAACTTGGTGCCGTCGTTTTCGCTCTCAAAATATGGAGACATTACCTTTATGGAACAAAATGTGTGGTTTTTACCGATCATAAAAGCCTTCAACACATTTTTGACCAAAAAGATCTCAACATGAGACAACGACGATGGGCCGAATTACTTAGTGATTACGACTGCGAGATTCGCTACCACCCCGGTAAAGCGAATGTTGTCACCGATGCCCTAAGTCGAAAGGTTAATGTTAAATCCATTCTGCTTCTAAGCGTCATTGTTCAAACCGATCTTCAAATTCGTATCTTTCAAGCTCAACGCACCTCCATTGAAGAAGGTAACATGTATGACGAAATGTCATGTGGAGCCGAACTTCAACTCGAAACCAAACCCGATTGTCTTTTGTATTTTCTCAATCGTTTGTGGGTTCCCGATCGCGATGACCTTCGTACTTGTATTCTCGACGAAGCTCATAATTCGCACTATTCCGTTCATCCAGGTGCGGATAAGATGTACTTCGATCTTCGTGCTACCTTTTGGTGGCCGGGTATGAAAAAGGACGTAGCGTTGTTTGTATCTAAATGTCTTACTTGCTCGAAAGTCAAAGCCGAACATCAAAGACCCTTTAGTCTACTCGAGCAACCACCGATTCCCGTTTGGAAATGGGAAGACATTGCTATGGACTTTATCACCAAATTACCCAAAACCCAAAAAGGCAACGATAGCATTTGGGTGATCATCGATCGATTAACCAAATCTGCTCATTTCATTCCGATCCACGAGAAGTATTCTGTCGAGCAGCTTGCTCAAATCTATGTTCGGGAAATCGTGTGCCGACACGGTTTGCCATTGTCTATCATCTCCGACCGCGATGCCCGTTTTACCTCTCATTTTTGGCGTTCACTTCAAGAAGCTTTGGGAACACGTCTCGATCTTAGCACCGCTTATCATCCTCAAACGGACGGTCAATTCAAACGTACAATCCAAACACTCGAGGATATACTACGAGCATGTGTTCTTGATTTCGGTGGGAATTGGGATTCCCATCTTCCGTTCATCGAGTTCTCCTACAACAATAGCTACCACTCTAGCATTGATGTGGCTCCTTTTCAAGCTCTTTACGGTCGTAAATGTCGTTCCCCGATTTGTTGGAACGAAATCGGTGAAGCTCAAATCACGGGACCCGAAATGGTCCAAGAAGCCACCGACGTCATTGATCAAATCCGTAAAAATCTCCTAACCGCTAGAAATCGTCAAAAGACTTACGCCGACAAACGGCGAAAACCGGTCGAATTTAATGTTGACGATCTTGTCCTTCTAAAAGTATCTCCTTGGAAGGGGGTAATCCGTTTTGGAAAGAAGGGTAAACTAGCTCCTCGTTTCGTTGGTCCTTTTAAAATTCTTGAGCGTGTTGGGAAAGTAGCGTATCGACTTGAACTACCGCAAGAACTTGCCGGTGTTCATCCGACATTTCATGTTTCGAATCTCAAAAAGTGCCTAGCCGAGGGTAATCTTCATATACCCCTCGATGAAGTTCATGTTGATGAGTCTATGATTATGGTTGAACGACCCGTTGAGATTATGGATCGCAACGAGAAGAAAACCAAGCGTAGTCGTATTCGGTTAGTAAAAGTTCGTGGGGAATCACGGCGTGGCGCGGAGTTTACTTGGGAGCGAGAAGACGCAATGAAAGAGAAGTATCCACATTTGTTTGCATCGTCGTCTTCATCTTAATTTCGGGACGAAATTTCCTAAAGTAGTGAATACTGTGACATTCGTCAATTTCGGGTCACTTTTGTTATGTAAACCCGACCCGTTTGTAACCCGAACATTTCAAATATATAATATATTGGATATTGTCATTTAAAATATATAAAATATATAAAATATTGGTTTTTTTATATTATGCATTGTTTGATCATTTAAACATACCCATTTTTATGCAAACCATAAAAGAATCTTTATACCCAACCCATCACTCCTTCCCTATACACACACACACACCCATTTTCTTCATTTTACTCTTGCTACATCTCCAAAAACTCTCTCAAAACTCGATAGATTCAAGGTTGTTATTTCTTATGTATTCTTGAAGTTTTGACTTCTCAAGTCAAACTAACTATAATCTTTCATTCTAACTTGTTCATCTAATATTACTAACTCTTGAATATGGTGGTACAACATATATATAATACACACCCCTTGTTTCCTTTATGTGTTACTTCACCGACTTTGGTTGGTTAAGTTTCAAATGTCATAAGGCAAAGCTTCATGGAGGACTTCGTGTTCTTGATATATATTTACACACACATAACTTATTATACATATCACTTATGACTAACTTCTAACCCTTTAGTTTGTTCATCTTATTTACAAGTTCCATGGTGTGGGTTTGTATAAGACTAACCTCGGTTTAACCGAAACTAGTCCAAACCGGAAACCAAACTTTTGTTTACTAGTTTTGTTAAAATAGTTGTTTAAACATGTTTATTGCTAGATTTGAGTTTCAAAAATCATTTTTACAAGTTCTTTGATATTAAGCATATGGAATCCATCTATGAACTCGTTGGGAGATGGAAACCGAACTAAACCGAAACTTTTGCTTAAAAGACTTGTAGTTAACTTTTTTTGTTGTAAAATTTAAGTTTTCTTCATTTATAAACCAATATACAAGTTCTATGATATTTGGGCATGTAGAAACCATCTATGAACTATTTGTGAGATGGAGACCGAACCAAACCGAACTATACCGACTTTTACTCGCTTAAGACACACAAGTGTGTTTTTAGCTATCAAGACTTGTATATTTCTTTAACAAATAGTTTACAAACTGATTTTAATTATTTTCTTAAGTACTTGGAATAGTTGGATCCAACTTGATCTCATAACATAGTTTGGACCGACAAAACCGAACACTCGCTTAACGTGCGTTGTTAGTTCTAAACAACAGATCTACATACTTGGTTAAGTGTTAGTATGTTTTAATGAGTTATCTCATAACAATTAATATTTTGGAAAGTTGACTTTGGGTTTGACCATTTGTCAAGACCCGAACCGACAACCCGAACACTCGTTAAAAACCCGTTTTAGTATCTTTAGCCTAATGGAACTTGCATTTTAGCATTTTCCCCACCTTATTACTTAACATTGGTTAAGTAAATATTAAGGTTAGATACTTTAACCCGGTTTTGAGCAAACTTACATTTTTTAAAAAGGGTTGTTATTATAAATTCTTAAATAGTTACATTTTAAACCTTGAACTTTAATTGATTAGTTTTTGCAACAATTATTTTATTTAAAGATCTTCAAGACAACCTTTCTAAATCCAAGACTTTCTTTTATTTAGGCTTCATACGTTAAACTCGTCGTTCCGGCAAATATCCAAATAATCAATCTTTCAAGTTTATTACTTGAACGTGAGTAACTTCATACCCCGTTTTCTATCTTTCATGTTAGGGGTGACATTTCAACTTATCTAAACTAGATGTTTTATACTTGGGTCTTAAACCACAAACGTTGTTGTATACCTTACTTGAATAATTGCTCGATTTGGTGTTCTTTGCTTATTTAACTATGTGTTTATCGCTTTTGGATGGTGGAACTATAAATCCTAGACCATTTGGCAACCCCTCATGGCAAGGTGTCGTTAACGTAACGCAATTAACGATAACTATAAAATCCTAAACTATTTGGCAACCCCTTATAGTTGGGTGTCGCTAACTTGTTAGCGATAACTATTTTTCCAAGTTTATAGCTATTATTTATGGTTTTGTATACTAGTTTTGTGGCTTTTCATACTATATATCTATTGTTAAAACTTATGAATTGCTCACCAACCTTCGTGTTGATAAACTTTATTTTATGAAATGTTACAGGTTTGCATCTAGGTTGATTATGGAGTTCTGTGAAGAAAACGTCACAAATACCGTTAGGATATTAGCAAAAATGAACAATATTTGATTTGCTATATTTTGTTATATTTTGTTGTATTTGAGTTATGAATATTTGGTTAAGTGACATTTTCGATGTTGTGAAATGAAATGAGTTAGTTAAATATTGTCGCTTTAAATAGTGTCATGCGCTTATGAGCAATCGTTGCACCCCGGCATGTTCCGCCGCCTTTGGTCAGGGTGTGACACATAACCCTCATGGTGGAATAGGAATGAATTCCTGTTAGAGCATGAATAGAGATTTGAGGCTCTAAATTGATGGGTTCACAAGGTGTAACAGGTTCATGTGTTTGAATGATCTCTTCGTCATTTCCTATTACTTCTAATACAAACAATTGTTTATTCCTACAATTGTGTGTTGGAGTGTATTTTTCATTACACCAAAAACACTCCCCTTTGGATCTCTTATTTTCCATTTCTTTACTAGATAATCTTGTGGTTGTTAATTTTTGGCTAGTAGGTGGAGTAGGAAGCAAGGGTAAATGGGAGGTGTGAACTGGTGGTTTGACAGTAGACAATGGTGTAGGGTTAAGGGTAGAACTGGAATTATTAAAAGGTTTGGCATAGGTTTTAGGCTGATATGAGACTTTTAAATTGGTTGCATTCTGCTTCTTGGCAAGCAAGTATGCTTCTTTCATGGTTTTTGGATCAAACATGCCTATAGGACCTCCTATTTCAGGTTTTAATCCTCTAAGAAAAATACTAACAGCATATTCTTCAGCTATTGTAATCCTAAGCAAGTTTTCATCAAATTGGTCACAAAAATCTTCTAATAATCCGGTTTGGACGGTGGAAATGAGAATACCCATAGCATCATTGAAAAGAGTAGATGAAAAACGGTCAGTAATGGTTCTTGAGTACTCAGACCAAGACACAGTAGCAATTTGTCTGTTTTTGATGAAATTATTATGCCACTTCATTGCTTTACCCTCCAAATTGATAACAGCATAACGTACCTTGTAATTTTCAGGAGTCTCATCGACATCAAAGAAATGTTCGCAATTACAGATCCAGTCCTCCACTTCCTCTGTACCGTTGAATTTAGGGAATTCGATTTTGCCTAATCGAAACAGTCTTTCTGTTCATGAGTTATTGAAATTTTGATTCGCCGTCTGATTTGCATCTGGATTGTTTGTTGAATTGTTGTTGTTATTTACCAATTTGTCAAGAATTTGACGAATGTCGGTGAATGACTGCTCAGCCTTCTCAACGAACGCGTCAAACTTCAACAACGATGTGTGATGATCTCTAAGGGTTTTATCGACTTCTGCTTGACTTCTTGTTGTCATCATCGTGAATTGAATGAATACTGGTACGAATTGGAATTCCGGTGGAAAGAATTGAACTCCGGTGATCGAATTCAGAGATAGAATCGAAAATCAGAATCGCGAGCCAAGGAATCGACTGCTTTGATACCAATGTTACAAGCCAAACAGAAGAACTCAACCCAAAAGACTAGCCTGATAGGTGAGGGAACCCATTTGGCTTGTAACATCAAGACCCCAAAATCTTAAGTTAGACCAGAATCGAAACTTTGGCAGTGATTAACGATTAAGTGTAAGCCCGACCAATTGGGCTGATTTAGGTGACGAGTTAGAACGGTTCAAGGTTAAAATACGCTTTTAGTGCAAAATTAAATTAGGTGAAAACAAGATTTTTTTTTCTTTAAAAGTATCAAGTTGGTTCTATTAATCAAAACGGGTTCGGCCAAAATGGGTCAAACTGACTCGTTTTAGAAAAAAATACTATATTTTTGGCGAATGTGGTGTGTTCAAAATGGGTTGATACACCATAATGGGTCGAACCGTGTCATTTTAGAAAAAGTACTATATTTTAGGCGAAGGTGGTGTGTTCAAAACAAATTAATACGGTTTTAGTGCAAAATGAAATCAGATGAAAACGGGATTTTACTTTTTCAAAGTATCAATTTGGTTATGTTCAAAACGCTCTTCGGCCAAAATAGGTTGACCTAAAATGAATCATTTTAGTTTTTTAGAAAAGGTACTGTATTTTAGGCGACGATGGTTTAAGTGGTGGATGGGGGCGACTACGAGGTGGTGTCAACTGTCAAGGGTGGTGGCAACAACGGTGGAGTGATGGCATTTGTGACAACAAAAATAATCATGAATGGTTCTAACGCATTTGGACCCGTTCTACGTTAACGATTTTATAATACGTGTCCAGTTGTCCGTTTAACTTGAATAAACGGAGGTCATAGATCTTACATGGATTAGGTTTAACGCCAGAAAGAAAATGATGTATATCTGCACCTGGCAACATGATCAAAAAATTCAAAGAGTCATCTCATCAAACAGTTGACGTGCATAGTGTTATCTATGGATTTGGTTTTACCTTTCTTGGCAATACTCACAGTTTTCCATTAAAGTTCACATACATACAGTGATTTGTACTCAAAAGCAAAACCAATTCATCATCAAGAATTGAACTGCCATCACCACTTTGGTGGGATGGTAAAGGCTTTGGCCTTTGGGTGAGAGGTCCAGAGTTCGATTCCTGGCATTGGCGGTATAATGTAAATAGTAGGAGGAAAGCTTGAACATTCAAAAAAAAATAAAAAATCAAGAATTGAACTGTTTAGAAAATTGAATGGTGAATATTGATCATACAATGCTGCTTTAAGCACAGTATTGTCAAAAAGAACTCAGATATCTCACATGGAAATGTCGGCCCCGTAAATTAAAAGTCTTTATGACACGACATGACCTGACCTGACCTGACCTGACCTTCCATTGACGCCATGCCATGTTAGTACTCAGTACGTGTACGGTGTTTGGGCCATGCACCATGGGGCCGGAGCCAGACGCCATGGGTATCGGTAGGGTTAAGACTTTAATTCATAATTAGGCTCGAGCTCGGCTCCAGATAGCATTTCAAGCTCGATTTTGGCTTCTTGCTCTATCTCTACAGCTTGATCTCGGCTTGTAAGTAGTTTTTCAAGTTCGAGCTTAACTTATGGGTAGTTTTTTAAATTCAAGTTTGGCTCGGGCTCCACTTAGGTATTGTTTTTAATTATTTTAGTTATATTTATACTTGTTTTTCTTTTTTACATTTTAACAAGTTAAAGACCTTGTGCGTTGTGGTGGCTTGAACTTGATTCACGAAGAAATCATAACGCCTATGTCGGTTACATCATTGGAAACCTGAAAGGATCAAAACGCTCTCTCTTTAGTGATTTAAACTGGTGCGTTGCGGCGGGGACGCGGCAATAGCTTGGTCAATGTCATCTTGTTTTGTTACACTACCGTAAAAAAGATGTGGTCAAAGTTGAAATGTAAAAAGTAGTGGGCCAAAAGTGTGAAGGTGTGAAACTTATGTGGCTAAAGTTTGAAGGACAAATAACTTTGATGATAGGGATGGTAATGGGTCGGGTTTGGGTAATCCCAAACCCATACCCGATTAGCAAAACTCGTCGGGTTTTTATCGGGTAATTACTCGTTGGTAGGGGTGGCAAATTTGACTCATTGGGTTGAATGAGTTGTAATAAAATGTATATAATGGGTCAGAATATAAAAAAATGATTGAAACGGGTCAAAACATGTTGACATTTCTCGAATATTTTTTTATGAAACGAGAAAAGCAGATGAAACTTTTTAGTACTTTTACTTCTTTAGTTTTTTATTTATATTTCAAGTTATGATATTTTAATTATTTTTTTTAATTTTTTAATTAGGGTTTTTGAAATCAACCAATTTTGTCTCACTTCAAAAACCCCTAATTAAAAAATTCAAAAAAATAATAATAAAAAAATCATAACTCAAAATATAAAACAAAAACTAAAAAAGTAAAAGTACTAAGAAGTTTCATCCGTTTTTTCTCGTTACATTTAAAAAAACTTGAGAAATGTCAATTCGTTTCAATCGTTTTCTTTTTTTAGTTTGACTAATTATATATACATTTTATTAAAACCCAGTAAGTCACATTTACAACAATTTGTAAATAAATTAATGTTATCGGGTAATCGGGTCGGGTATTTTAGAAATCCCAAACCTGCGAAAATTTTCAATAATAATCTCAAACTCTAATGAGACGGGTATTACTCGTCCAAATTATGTCGAGTTTTGGGTATCCCCACCAGGTTCGGATTTCATTGTCATCTCTATTTGATGGACAAATTAAAAGTTAAAAAGTTTTTTAACATTCTTTTTTAACTTTGGTGGCCAAAGTTGTAGGTTTCAAACTTTTAAATTTGTCTTTTAATATATATATATATATATATATATATTAAAAGAATAATTACAAACTTTTAAAGCTGTAGGTTTCAAAAACATATATATATTTTTGACAAGTGTCATTACAATCTATGGTGAAAGAAGAATTATAAGAAACTATGTCGGTTATAGTGGTGAAAGAATAATTATAGGAAACTATGTCGATTTTTAGTAATTTTAAATCTCAACCATTGATTAACATGATCTAATGGCTATGATTTATTCTTAGTCTTCCTAGGAAACTTCTTCTTTTTAGTATAACCCTCCCATATATATATATATATATAATTATATATTTATATTTTTTAGAACGACGACAATTTTCAGTTATACTGGGTGGTCGCAGGCTAGCTTGTGACCGACCCCGGTTTAAACCCCAACGCCTTGTTCTTGAGATTTTTAACCAATGAAAGAAAAGAAAAGAAAAGAAAAGGAGGGGGGAGGATAAGAAATGGAAGGGAATGGAAGAAATTTTTTTTTAATTATGTGTGTTATTGAGTTAGAAGGAAATTAGAGGAATGTTATCCTTAGTAATCATCCCATTTTTGGAAGGATAACTTATTGGAAAAATACATTAATTTAATCCCTCCAAACTCCTCCTACTCCTTTCCTTTCCATCCTAAAAAAAACTCAAGAACACCCATTTTTTAACTATCCTTAGTTTTCCTTTCCTTTCCATCCTAAAAAAAACTCAAGATCACCCATTTTTAACTATCCTTAGTTTTCCTTTCATTTCCCTCATTTAAAAAAACTCAAGAACATGCCGCAAGAGAGTTTCTCCCGAATGACGTAACCCTTGGTTTCCGAGTCCTCTCAACACCATCGGAGGAACCTTCTCCCTTATGCAACTTGACACCAATTACGCGGCTACAATAAATTTTATTTCTATAAAAATTCCAAAGAATTACAATGTGATAGTTACAAAAGAATGTGTGATAACTAATAAGTGGAGAGAAAGAGAGAGAGAGAGAGAGAGAGAGAGAGAGAGAGAGCACATCCGTAACAATATTCAATTATTCATTGCCCATTGTTCTTTGTTTCCTTGTTTATATTTAACGTCCCTATTATAACCGTGTCATTTAATTTATTGAGCCACTGGACCGGGCTGGTTAGTTGGGCCTTGGTTCGTAACAAGGTAGTTTTTTTATGTTCTTTCGCTCAAGAGTTAAAAAAAAGTCTTTTAAAACTATAATAGCAATAAAGATTTTGATTTTGTATTTTTATTTTGAATTTTGTAACGACTATACTCTTTAGAGATGTAATTTGATAGGGTTTAACCTTTTCTTCAAAAGAATCAACAATGAAAGAATTAGGTTATGTTGAATTGTTGATAATATAAAAAACAAAAAAGCTCTAATCCCGTATTATAAAATTTGACAGGAACTTTGATTTTTTTTATTAAAAAAAGGATTATATAACGAGCAATGTACATCTAATTTACATGTGTTGAACATAATCTGATTGAGGTGTATGTTGAACATGATAAGATATATGAGGGGGGAGGAGATGGATTTACGAACTAGGAAAGAGTCGCGACCCACTAGCGATATCTAGAAACTGTGCCACATGGTTAAGAGCACCAGCAACACCGAATCTTCACAAACCGGCACATCAAATTTCAATTTTTTTTAGAAACCTTTTTTTCCTTCCAAAACTCTAAAAACCTCCACAAACCTCATATAAAAAAATACTAAATTTGTATATGCATCAATGCATGTATGTGAGAGGGAATGGCAATATGTCATAGGGCCCCACCACTCTGTCTGGATTCCGTCTGCCTCTGCAAACTTTCCCGTGGACTTCACCCCCACAATGATAAAGTTTGTTTGCTTAAAGTCCATCATCAAGTCACAAAGATCCGGACCTCAAGTTCCGGATGCGTTGTGGGTGCTCTAGGAAGACCAATATTTGTTAACCATATAACTAAAACTTAGGACAAAGAAAAACATAAATAGATGTTCAAACCGAACAAACAACAAATAAATTTTTTGATTAAAATCTTAAATAAATATTCATCTTGAAAACTCTACAAGTAGATTTCTAGCCTCATTAAAATCCGTAGTTTTGATTCCACAGTTAGAAACATATTCAACTTCAGTAGTCCATGTTTTCCTGTCAATATCCATATTTACATCATCTGCAAACCTCACTTTCTTTTTCATCCTTCCATCTTTCTTCACCGATGACAAACAAGAACGCGGTGGCCGCGCTGCTGCTGCTGCTGCTGCTGGTGATGATGATGATGATGGTGTTTCTGCAGAACTTGAATCTTGATCTCCAGTGGAGGAATTGGAGGTGGTCCGGAGTAAGGATATGAAGATCATGGTGCCCGAAACCGCCATGGCGGTTGCAAAAACCGCGGTGTGGGAGCTACAAACAGGTGACATGTTGTTGATTGCTTTGAGTTGAATTGAGTGGTTATGAATATAGAGGAGTTGATGAATGTGGTGCTAGTTTAATACTGCTTTTGGTGGTGGCCTGTTGGGAAATTTGGAACTACCTTCCAACAAAGGTGTATTATATTTCGTAGAAACACCCAACTTTCGGGTGGGGCCGGTTTATAAAAACAGCATTATAGCAGTAGTGATATCCGGTACAAATAAAATTAATTCTTAGTGTATAAATAAATAGAGTAATATACTCACTCTTATCTGTATGTTTCTTACGTTAATATCAGTTTGTAATTTATCCTGGTAGTTCCGGCAGGTTAGATTATGTTTACGGGTTTTTTATATACGTCTCTAAAATGCATGCAATGAGACCATGTAAGAGTTGTAGTTAATTTTAGTTATAAGAAATTCCTTCCCGTGATTATAACTTGTTTTAATACTTGAATATTGATAGGTGCGATAATCGTGTAAGGTTAAATGGTTGGGCAGGGGGGTATTACTTATTAGTTTTACTGAATATTTTTATTTATTTTATTCTAACTTTAGACATGTTAACAAGTTAAACTATTTAAAACTTACATAACTTGAATTTTCTTTATTATTATTATACGGGTTATACGGATCAATTCAATCACGTTTATTAAACGAGTTAACCGGACAATGATTTATACGCAAATATAAGCCAATAGGATGTAGACTTTACATGAGTGGTGGGTGTGGGGTATAATGGTGGGATCGGAAATGTGAAGGAAGGATGGTTTGTGACTTGTGTGTAGACCATGAAAAGTGGACCAATGCATTAAAAGCAAATTGACAATGGTGGTTGGGTGACCGGTGAAAGGGTGAATTGTGGAGTGCTAGTCTTTCGCTTTCTGATTTTTGTGGATCGATAGTAATGTCTCATTTATGAAAAGTGCCTAAAACCTAAAAGCAATCTATTCTATGTTTTGTTTAAAGCCACTTTTGAAATATTAAAAATTTCCTATTTAAAGCGTGAGAAGCATCATGTTACTACCCTTGTTAGATGTCAAATCGCGACTATAATTTGAGTGTCTTAAGGGTGGACGGAGTGGTTTTTCCGTCCTGAAATTCATTTTTGGTACCACACGTGCTAGATTGGTATTTGTCTCCACCCCGTCTAGAAATTCTTCCAGCCGGCTTCCATTTCTTCTTTGCTCTTCTGAAATAGCGGGATAGTGAAGCTGATTAGGTGTCTTTTTGTTCGGTACCGACAATCACAGCACAAAGTGGTGTTCCCGTCAGTACAAATGATACCGGCTCCCATTAAGGCTCAATCCGTTCACCCTAAAGGGTTTGGTTCATTACAAGTTCCGAACAAAATATATGGAGAGATTTAAAAAGAAAGATTAAAGAAAAAGTGAATCGAAAAAAATAATAATAACAAAGGGCATAAAAACTATTAATTTTGCAAATTGTATTAGCCCATGGTTTTGATGGATAGGTTTGAATTCAACTTGTATCCTTGTAGCCCCCAATCAATTCACTACAACTTGCAATTAGTACAAAAATAAATTTATTCAACCCAAAACATTTCTTTCTTATCAACTTTTGACATTGTCATCCCCAAATTCAATTCATAGTTTTTGATGTTATCGATCAACAACTAAACGCGGTACAATGATACCTCTATCTCATTTGATAAATTAACAACATTCATATAACCGTCTTAACATAAATACTATAAGAAAATGTCCACGACATGAGCCCGTGATGCAATTTTGTAAGAAAAGCTAAATCCGCTTTGCTTATTAGAATGACTCATGGATGCTACCTTGTTGAAATTGCTTTAAAATACATCTTAGGTATAATCGATCAAAAGCCTAACTCATTTAGTTATGCACATGTTGACAAACGAATAGTGGTAACTATGTCATAAGATGGCCAAATAATGAGACAATTATTATACCCTAAGACAAAAACTAAGAGGGATATACCTGGGAATATATTGAATATGCTTCAAAGATGCTTGGGATTGGGTCCATAAAGGGTCACACTACAAACCTTTTTTGCAATACCTAAAATAGAAAAAAAAAGATATGAAGTTTGGAAAAAGATTTTGCATTTACATATCCATCACTATGCCCGAGTGGGAGGGTGATTGTATGTCATATAAAGGTTTAAAAAAGCAATTAAAGTTACGGGATCGTGAAAGCCGTGAGGAGGGCTTCACGCGATTACTCACTAACGAGCTTGTGAAGATGAAAGATTTTTTCTCAGGGAAGGAAGAAGAATATAATAATAGATTCAAGGTACTTGTATCCAAATTCTAAAGGGTGTTAAAAGGATTGTGTTCGTGGGTTGACGGGTTAAATCCAACACAACCCCAAACATGACATGGGTATTCGTGGGTTGACACCAACACGACTTGTTTAACTTGCATTTTTGCATATTAATAGTCTAAAATTACAATTTACAACAAAAAAAAATACAGAGATGTGTATAGAACAATTACATTTTGAAATTATAAAGTTGAATTCCTGCTTAAACTTTTGATGTTTGGCATAAACTATGCAACCATTTTTATATTATACATTATGACATAATAGTATAATACTCACTCAAAAGAAAATGTAAAATAGACAAATGGGTTAAACGCAAACTTGAAACCCGTGAGATTTATATTAGCTAAATGTGTTTGTTATAGAATTGACCCGAGCCCGCATCAAAATTTATGAATTCCATGTTAGGTTTGTGTCGTGTCATGAGTTGACACCCTCACCCCCGACATAGTTTATGATTAGGAAGTCATTTTGTATGTTCTAGTTTTGGTAGTAAACAATTAAACTTACGGGAGTTGATAGACAAAGTAGCTGATATACATAGCAGAGAAGATGCAAGACGAGTTATGATTGATTTACTGAGATTTCATAACAAATTGAATTTACTCCTTCTTTACTATACGCTCAACTGTGACGGTATGATAACTATATATATATTCTACTATACACTCTACGTCATTGTAGTTACGGGATTATTTTATAAATCATACTAATTAAGAATAAATAGAAAAGCAGGATTCATGAAGATCATCAAGAAACACAGGAAGAAAACTGGGGAATCGTTTAACTTGTCATTTATGCAAGAAGATGATCAAAATATGGTCTTCATTGCAAACTCGCTTGACGAACTTGTGGCAGAGTGTGTACAACTACTTGTGTACACCGCACGCAGAATCTAGTAGTTCGTACCTGAAGAAACGTGGATCGACTCACTGGTAGACGATCAACTTTCCTCGGGTATGAGTATGCTATTTCACCGATGGTTCTCCGGAGTATGAATTCTTCCACCTACAAAACGAGCAGCACCGTGAACTTACCCCTCAGAAAGGGACAGAGGGGTCCTCTTTGGGGTAACCCTCCGGTGTGAGAATAAGAGATTGTAGAAGAAGATAATAATAATCTGAGAGTGAGTAAAGAATTGGAATGTATTTTCTTGCTTACCTCCCCTTGTGGAGGTGGTGTGGTATTTATAGTGCTAGGGTTTCCAATGATTGGGCTCAGATCCCATTAGGGCCTTTTTGGCCTCCTCCTATCGCTTTGCGCCACGTGTCCTTAGGACACCTGGTGCTTTTTCATTGATTATTCTCTGACCCAGGTATTTCACCTGACCCATGTGCAATCACGTGTTAGCACATGGGTTTTGCTGAGTTGTCCACCTTTCATTGGCAGCTGTCAACATCAGCATATTCTTATTCCTTAAAGGATACCTTCTGGAAGGTTGTCTGACGAGCACAATTAAGGTTGTCCTTATCCTGATTTGGATAAGGACGAGGTTGATTATGTGCATGTGTGATATGCGCCTATCCTGAGGATGCGCGAGGTCTTCTCTTTATTCTCACGCGCAGATGTGATATGCGCAAGCATATGTAATATGCGCCACGCGCAGATGCGCCACGCGCAGATGTGATATGCGTGAGCATATATGATGCGTGAGCATGTGATATGCGCCATGCGCATAGGTTTTGGCTTTGTGCCTTCATGATATCTTGATTTCAAGCCTCTTGTCCATATCTTGTGGGTTGACCCGCCCCGCTCGATGTTAAGGCGGGTACGTACCTCTTCAAGCCCCCCCAGTCTAATTTGTGTCTTGTCTCGCGCGAGCGAGGTAAGATAGATATTAGACTTAATAGTTCTCTTTTAATAGGGTTTGTCTTTTCCTTTTTTATTTCTCATCGTTGCGCGAAATTCTATCCTTTTGGTTGAAATGAATCGTCCATGTACGTGGTTGGTTGATGCTGACATGCGTCAGAGATGGAGACGTGTCAGACTTTTCGTGTGCTCGAGGTGCTACAGTTGCCTTTCATGTCCCCTCACACAGATTCTTTTGAACTTTTTGCTGGCTGAGGCTCCATCTGGTTGTTCATTCTCTGGTCTTGGGTTTTTCACCAGGTGAGCCAACTTGCCTGATTTCACATCTCTTTCAATCGCATCCTTCAAATGGTGGCATGCATCGGTGTTGTGCCATGTGGACTTGTGAAACTCACAATACTTGCCACTGTTTGGTGGTCCCTTATAGTGTAGTGGCTTGAGGCTTTTAAACTGGACATTTTCTGTGCTTAACACTTGTGAAGGCGTTTTAGTGAGGGGAGTCCATATTCTTGGTAGAGGTCTGTTAGGCTCTCTGCCGCCTTCCCTCTTGTCACCCTCTCCGCGATTACGAATGTCTTTTTGGGGCTGGGGTGAACTTGGTTGCGCCTGCTTTTCTGCGGGAGAAAAACTGGTTTGTTGCAACCTGGACCATACAGAGTTTTGTTTGCCCCTCCTTTCGTTGTTGCGCGGTGCTTCTGCTTGATGCCCTCTTTCTCTTGCTCTATCTTGGGCAATTTGTTTTTCATTTCGCGCGAAGACTCGCGATGCTTCCATTGGCTTGGCCCAAGTGGTTGGCATGCCATCTCTGCTCACGAGAGCTCTGCGGAGTTGATCACTGCGCGCACCTTGTATAAAGGCCACGCGCAAGAGTTGCTCAGTGATACCTCCAATTGCAAAAGATTCCTGATTGAAACGGGTTATGTAGTCTTCAATGGTTTCATCATTCCTGCGCACGCAGTGCATGATGTCATCAGGGTCGCGCGTGTGTCTGCGCTGCTGTACGAAGTGAGCCTGGAACTTCTCCAATAGCTCTTCGAACCCATCGATTTGTCCAGTCGGCAAGCTTTCGAACCAGACACGCGCTGCGCCCGTGAGGCAGCGAGCAAACATGTGACACCATGTTGGCATCGTCCAGCTTTCTAGGTTTCCAGTGTTGTAAAAACCTTGTAAGAAATCATCTGGATCTGTTGTGCCGTCGTATTTGCCCAAACCACTTGGCATCTTGGTTTTGTGATGAATGGGAGCCTTCGCGATGCGCTCAGTGAATTTTGAATGCTTCACCAAGATGGCTGGCCTGTATGGTGTGGTTACGTCCACTTGCCCTCTCGCTGGTGGGTTGTACGGTGTGTACAGATCCATATCGGCTTTGGCTCCAGGCGCTATGTTCATGTGCGCGCGGAGCTGTGAGCCTCCTGCATGAGTATCTCGCGTCTTCCTCATGCTGTGCACTTCTTCATCACTAAAATCGGCGTGTTCAGTGTGAACAGAGTGACCATCTTCCGGCGCGCGCGCCCTTTTTGTTGTTCCTTGAATGGTTTGCTTATCAAACGCAAGCCTTTGTGTTAAGTCGGCTAACTTTTTGTGTTTGACCAGCTCATTGTATTTATCCATTAAACGTCGTTGTTCGTTTATGAGCCATTCTTTAGGGTCATTGGTTTCAACTTCTGGACCCATTGGTCCTTTTTGTTTTGCGCCGGTCAGATTTTGGAACTTGAGATCGTCTGGAGGAGTTTCAGTCTGGCTATGAGGAGTTGTGATGAAGGGATGGTTACTGGTGGTGCGCGCAGAATCACGCGGCACCCTCAGAAACTGCTGTCCCTCATTAACACCCTCAAGCTCAATATCCTCCAGAACCTGATCGCTGTTTCGAACACCAGAAACCATGGTGAAGTTTTTCAGAGAGAACTGATGAGATGGTGATTTTGTTGCCGTTGTAACAGGTGATGGCGCCAATGAAGAAACGTGGATCGACTCACTGGTAGACGATCAACTTTCCTCGGGTATGAGTATGCTATTTCACCGATGGTTCTCCGGAGTATGAATTCTTCCACCTACAAAACGAGCAGCACCGTGAACTTACCCCTCAGAAAGGGACAGAGGGGTCCTCTTTGGGGTAACCCTCCGGTGTGAGAATAAGAGATTGTAGGAGAAGATAATAATAATCTGAGAGTGAGTAAAGAATTGGAATGTATTTTCTTGCTTACCTCCCCTTGTGGAGGTGGTGTGGTATTTATAGTGCTAGGGTTTCCAATGATTGGGCTCAGATCCCATTAGGGCCTTTTTGGCCTCCTCCTATCGCTTTGCGCCACGTGTCCTTAGGACACCTGGTGCTTTTTCATTGATTATTCTCTGACCCAGGTATTTCACCTGACCCATGTGCAATCACGTGGTAGCACATGGGTTTTGCTGAGTTGTCCACCTTTCATTGGCAGCTGTCAACATCAGCATATTCTTATTCCTTAAAGGATACCTTCTGGAAGGTTGTCTGACGAGCACAATCAAGGTTGTCCTTATCCTGATTTGGATAAGGACGAGGTTGATTATGTGCATGTGTGATATGCGCCTATCCTGAGGATGCGCGAGGTCTTCTCTTTATTCTCACGCGCAGATGTTTCATGCGCAGATGTGATATGCGCAAGCATATGTAATATGCGCCACGCGCAGATGCGCCACACGCAGATGTGATATGCGTGAGCATATATGATGCGTGAGCATGTGATATGCGCCATGCGCATAGGTTTTGGCTTTGTGCCTTCATGATATCTTGATTTCAAGCCTCTTGTCCATATCTTGTGGGTTGACCCGCCCCGCTCGATGTTAAGGCGGGTACGTACCTCTTCAGTACCATAGAAAAATAGGATCATAAACTTCATTTACATAACCATATGTATGCTACACGGTTATGTAAAACCACCTAATTAGTGTTACTCGTAATAAACTTATATGCATATAAGTTCCCAATTTCCATATATGAACGGAAATTTTGGAAAATTTAATTAGGTGGTTAAGAAGATTTATGAAATGATATATTTTATACATGTACTATATGGTTAAATCGATAATAGATACTACAATAGTGATTAAGAGGATTTGTGAAATAATATTTTATACATGTACTACGTGATTATATACGCCGTACGATTATAGTGTCCTTTATAGTAAATATTGTCACGTTATGTGTGTTTTTTTCTTTTTCTTTTTGTTTTTTTAAGAATTTATAGAAAATTGTAATGTATGGCTGTGTTCACTTAAGATCTGAACAAGTCGAATACACTTGATTGAAACTAGAGTTCAACTTCACAGCCAAAGTTCGGGTATCGATAATGAAGATGTAGATGAAAAGGGAAGACATTAAAAATTATATGAGATCGATGTAATTGTCACTTACAGATCACGATTGTAAAAGTATGGCACATGGTTATTAAGTATAAACATAATGAAATAAAACAACTAAAATACCCTTACGTAATGGTCACAATTGATAAATTCACACCCAATAATGCTGGTTAATTCTACGTAGGGGTGTTCTTCGTGTTTTACTTTCGGGTTCCGGGTTTCACGGGTCGAGTTCATCATATTTGAGAACTTTAAATCTAGAACTGAAACATGACCCTTATCTCTATTGGGTTATTCGGATTCGAGTTTGAACGGATTAGGTTAATCGGTTTTCAAAAAATAAAATGCTAAAATTACAACAACACTATCATCTTCACTTATAAGTCGTAACTGAGGCGGATACGATCGAACAATAACCTATAGAAGTGAACAAAAACTGTCATGTGATAAATAGTATAGGGGGTCAACGGTTCTTGTTGGATAGTGTGAGGGCTATCTTTGTGAGTTGTAATAGTTGTCAATATATGTGTTGTACTTAAGCAATGATCATGAATTGAGAAGGGTGTTGATTATTTGAGTAAACTTCTTTTATAATTATTCTTCTTTTCTTGTAATCGAACAACACTTTAATATGTAACAAAAAACGATAAAACAAAACGTGTAGAACTGAACGAACTTGAAATTGATCAAACAAAAAAACATGCAAAATCGTTGTTGAAAAGAAACCGAAAAGATTCATAGAAATTGCATAATAAATAAGCAATTACAACTCATAATTAAAATAAACATAGATATTTAAATTAATAGAATGCCAATTGAAGAGTCGAATGAATCTGTGATATAACACTAAACAAATGAACACACACTATTATTAAAGTATAAAACACATAACATGATTTTTGGGTTGACCCGAAATCCATACACAAGTAACTAGAGGTGAACAAATAAACCGGTTAACTGAACCGACCTGAAAATTGAGCCTAAACCGAACCGGTTTGAAATTGATTATGCAGAAACCGGTTTGGAACCGATTGAAGCCGTAGGTTCGGAATCGTTTTGTTATTTTCTCCACCAAAACTGGTTAACTGAACCGAAACCGGCTAAAACTGGTCAAAACTCGAACCAAAACCTGAAACGATTATAAACCGGTTTTGATTTTTGTTGATAAAACCGAACCGTTTTCAACCCGAACCGTTTATAAGTTTTAAACTGGTTTGTGCACCTCTACAAGTAACCGGTATTCGAACCAAACTAGAATGATTCGGATTCGACTTGTAACTTAAGGCCACGTAGCTTATAAGGGGTAAAAGTGTACTTTCGTATCATACACGAGCATTGGTCTATAAATTTTACTGTAGCTAGCAATTACCTCCGTTGTGATTCGAAACCCTAGATCTCTTTCAGGTGTGTGTTCGTTCTTCTTCTTCTTCAACCAGATATTCGCAATTGGATCTACACACAGCCTCAACAGAGTAGGTGCGTGTTTGCTCGATCTCTTTGTTTAAACAAGGTACATCACATAAACCCTAATTGGCTTGCTGTATTTGAAATAGAAACGGTTGATGACAAATTAGGTGTTTTGTGCAGTAGCAGCAGCAGCAGCCATGGGAGAAGTTAAAGATAACGAATACGAGGAGGAGCTTATTGATTACGATGACGATGAGAAAGCACCTGACTCCGTTAACGGAAAGTCCGAGACCGCCGTCAAAAAGTATGCATTGTTGTGCTAGTGTAATTTATCATTACAAATGCTATTAGTTAGGGTTCGATATTAAGTTTCTGATTTGCTGAAAGCTGGTTATTAAGATTAAACTTCATGAGTGAGTTAGATTAAATGAAAATCTGTATAGTTATTATTATTATTATTATTATTATTATTATTATTATTACTATTATTATTATTTTTCTCTGTTATGTGTATTGTGATGCATTTGCTCGTGAGGTAACATGTATGCTATATTGTAGTTCGATGACAAGGTTACAGTTAGACTTGTTTTTGTGGTCATGATATGTATTAATGCTATTTGTTGTGCTGGTGAAAGAAACGAAGAACGGAAGAAGAGAATCGTGTGATTTTGTTTTACATTAAATCTGAAGTAAAGTATTGCTTAGCTCTTACTATCGAAGTATCTATGTTTAAAAAAAAGATCTATTCTTTCTTAATTTTTTATGTAGTCGACTTGATCAGACAGCTTTCTATTTCAATTGTTAGGTATAGGTTGCAAAATGGGATGGATTGATGGCTTGATTATTTTTATTAATTATTTATAAGTGAATTAGGATTTAGGAGACTAATTGGGATCACAAAACTGTAATATTAATAGTTATAAGTTATTGAATTTTGTTGGATTAAACAATATATGAGGCTGTAAACCGAATTTCAGTTATAACGATTTGTTTTAGTTGTACCTGTTTGGTTTGTTGGGTTCTAATTGCTAATTACATCTCAGGCTTACTGTTTTTGACATGAGTGAGATGAAATTTCCCCTTTCTATGTAGGCAGTTGATGTATTAAATGCATACCTCAACTAAAATAGTTAGGTAGTTTTATGGAAATAATTGTATACGGAAGTTAATCCCTGCTGTGTTGGATATGAACATGCATCGTTGCTTTATGCATTTGACCTGTTAGAAGCTTTTATGACTGATACTAGGTCTCAAACTTTAATTTCTTACAAGTATCTACTGTCACGCACTCATGCCTAATCTAATATACTGTCATTTCACTTAATATTGCAGGGGCTATGTTGGAATTCACAGTTCAGGCTTCCGGGACTTCTTGCTGAAACCAGAGCTTCTTCGAGCTATTGTTGATTCTGGATTTGAACATCCTTCAGAAGGCAAAGTCTCATACTCTCAGTTTGTTTCTATTTCTTAATTAAGCATACTAAACTAAACAGTATAAGTCTGGAGCAACTCTGTAACTGATCTCTTTTTATATAAAGATTTAATGTGTGCATGCCAACAATTTATGTATGTTCTTTTCTGAGTTTCTTGACACTGTACATGTGTACTATAGCTAATTATTTTTCACTATCTGCAACTCTTTTCAGGTAAATATTATTTCCATGTTCATGATTTCAGCCAGATAACTGGCTTGGTAAACCTTTTCGTTATGGGGAAAAAGACGCCATTTTAATTTAAGAAGAATTCATTCGATGGGATTTTCTTTGCTTCATCAGTTCAACATGAGTGCATACCACAAGCTATTCTAGGAATGGATGTCATATGCCAAGCAAAATCTGGAATGGGAAAAACAGCTGTTTTTGTTCTGTCTACACTTCAACAAATTGAGCCTGTGGCGGGTCAAGTTGCTGCCCTTGTTCTTTGCCACACCAGAGAATTAGCTTATCAGGTGAGATTTGCAAACTTTCATTTTGATCCTAACTATTTAAGTATGTTCAGTTCTCACCCATGTTGAACTTTTTATTGCTTCACAGATTTGCAATGAGTTTGAAAGGTTCAGTAGATACTTGCCTGATCTTAAAGTTGCTGTCTTTTATGGTGGTGTGAACATAAAGATCCATAAGGAGCTACTGAAGAATGAATGTCCTCATATTGTTGTTGGAACTCCCGGAAGAGTATTAGGGCTTGCTAGAGATAAGGAACTTGGATTGAAGAACGTGAGGCATTTTATACTTGACGAGTGTGACAAAATGCTTGAGTCACTTGGTATGTTGTCTTTATGATTGCTTTAACATTTTTTTGCTAGTACTTGGTGTATATCTTTATTGGTGTATGTTAAAAGTGTCATTTCTTAACCACTGTCCAAAGGGTAATATGAATCTATACAAATATTATTGATCACTTCATTAAAAAAGCTTAGGTTGTTTTTCTTAATTTATCTCTTATATTCATAATTAACACATTAAGTACCATTTTGAGACACATGCTCAATGGTTTTTTTCTGGTGTATACTGTTCATTTTTGGCACGTATGTTTAATGGTGTTTTACTTGTGGTCTACAGACATGAGAAGAGACGTGCAGGAGATTTTTAAGATGACACCTCATGACAAGCAAGTAATGATGTTCTCTGCTACACTAAGCAAGGAGATTCGACCAGTTTGCAAGAAGTTTATGCAAGATGTAATATATCTTTACTTCTGTTATTTTTTTATTTAATATCATGTATGGTGCCATGTCAAAATGGGCTGCGTGGGTAACAAGCAAAAACATGTTTTTGTAAAGTACTTTTTTTCTTTATTCTATAATCATGCGTGGTGTTCGATATGTCAAAATGGGCTGCCTGGGTGACAAGCAAAAACATGTTTTTGTCAAAGTACTTTTTTTTTCTATTTTAATATCATGTATGGTGTTAGATATGCAATGTTTTTGTCAAGTACCTTCTTTCCAATATACTGTTTTTAATAAGCGATTCCTGGTCAACTACCAGAGGGAAACAATTATTTCTATTATAATTTGAGTTTTGAGTAGAATGTGTATGGGATTCTATGCATTTTAATACAATGTGGGAGAGTTTTTGACGTATTTCATGTATTTTCATTCTAGTTTGACCTGATAATTAAGTTGACCCAATCTAAGTAATTGGGTTGAAGTTGCCACCTCTCTGTGAAATGAAAGATGATCTATTCTTAGTTATAGTTGAGCATGTTTTATTTGTAATTTTAGTAACTACTGAACTAAAAGGAGTTAACAAATGACATTTGATCTTTTCAGCCAATGGAAATTTATGTTGATGATGAAGCCAAATTAACTCTTCACGGGCTTGTTCAGGTACTACTTTATTTGAATCTTGGATAATATTTTCTTGTAAATTGCACAAAGTTGCACTTTTGCTATAAATAACTTTTGCATAATTTTTAATTTAAGCATTACATCAAATTGGGTGAAATGGAAAAAAACCGCAAGCTAAATGACCTTCTAGATGCCTTGGATTTTAATCAAGTAGTCATCTTTGTTAAGAGTGTAAGCAGAGCTGCTGAGCTCAATAAGTTACTTGTGGAGTGCAACTTCCCATCTATTTGTATCCATTCTGGAATGTCTCAAGAAGAAAGGTAAGTACCTTTTTAACATCTGATTAATTGAATTTTAGTTTTTTTTTAAACATAAAAGGCCATGCTTCTATTCTAGACTATTACATGTTATTATTTTGTAAGGGATAATGCATGTGGAGACCATCCATGTTATTTGACTTGTGTTTTTGTTAAGGCTTCCCAAAGATGCCATCTAAAACTGTGTCAGCTGACAAAGATGCCCTTAAAAGTTGAAAAAAGATAATTTTGATGAGGTGACATGTTTATAGGTTCATAAATTTGTTGTATTTTGAGAAATTTCAAGGGCATATTTGTCAGCCGGCATGTTTTTATTAAAATTAGTATGGGAATAAAGCCAAATACATACATGGGTGGCATCTACAAACATGTTACATTGCATATACAAGTTTGACTTTTGAAATTGTTTTGATAGGTTGACACGTTACAAGGGTTTCAAAGAGGGGTTAAAAAGAATCCTTGTTGCAACTGATTTAGTTGGAAGGGGCATTGACATTGAGCGAGTTAATATTGTCATAAATTATGATATGCCAGATTCTGCTGATACTTATCTGCACAGGGTTGGTTTAATCTTTAATAATATTAGACTGATCCGTTACTCATCTCACTGCTTTTTAGGATGCTCAACTGATTTCTCGTGTTTTATGTTTTATTTAATATTTTGGTAGGTTGGAAGAGCTGGCAGGTTTGGCACTAAGGGTCTTGCAATCACTTTTGTAGCATCTGCTTCAGACTCTGATGTTCTCAATCAGGTGATTGTTTTTTAATGTTTTGGATGGTGATTGATGTCAAATACATGATGTTTATCCTATGCAATCCTTATTTTGCTTTGGCTTCCTAGTTTAATAATTTATATCTTTTTTATGTTGCAGGTGCAGGAAAGGTTTGAGGTTGATATAAAGGAGCTTCCAGAGCAGATCGATACTTCAACCTACAGTAGGACTTTTTTTCTTTCTAGTATTCATGCTCTACTTCTATACTAGTACCCAAAATACCTTTTTTCTTAAAAAGTTATTTTTTCAATATAAATTACAAAAAGTGGATATTTCAAAGTATTAATAATAATCTGAACTTTTATGCCATTATAATATATTCATAATTGTAGACTGGCCAAATGGCTGGGCGGGCTGGGTAAAAAATGATTCAGGAACATATATTTTTAGTGATGGTTGAAACTAGCAGGATGCCAGGGTCTACTCAAATTAGTTATTGAGTTTGAAAAGTGTAATAAATTTTAGCATGTCAATTGTGCTTACAGCAATTGTATCATTTAATAATAACCCAATATTTTGTATAACTTGAGGCCAAGGTTTTATGTATTAATTACACCTTAGTTGACTCTTGAGTTTTGACTAGTGTTTATATAAGCATTTTAGTTTCTAGTCTTTGGTTCAAAAAAGTGCACCGACGGGTCTGGCATTTGTTGCAATACTTGTGTTATAAATTTGATTAAAGCAATAGCTGTAACATACTGCTCTCTTATAATTTGTTAATTTTTGTTAATATGTTTATAATAATACTGTTTCTGAACCTTGTTTTTTGCAGTGCCGGCATAAAGAGGTCATTGGGGATGGATTGTAATGGTTTTCAATTTTCTTTGCAAGAAGTGTTAGAAAAGAAGAAAACAACACCAGTGTATTATTTTGTTAGGATTTATGGTATACATTTGAGCAGGCTGTGGATCTAGACCCACCCAGACTGTTTTGATGGTGTTTTGAGCTTTGGATTTTGATCTGTTGAAGTTTTGTTATTAGTAGTTGCTTATAACTTAAATGCGTTAAGTGGATGTTCACAAAAGAATGACCGGATGTTAAAGCTACATTTTTAGAAAAAAAGCCTTCACAAAAGTTAAATGCCGAGACTTCTAAAAACCAAGAATAAATGTAGTTGTAAAAAAGGTATTAACTATTAATACAGGTTAAAAATTTTAATTCTAGATTGTGTAAATCTTAAAATACAAATTTTTTTATTCATAAATTTTTGGTCCTATGTTTTGTACGTTTTATGAATGCTAAAGTTAAGTTGGCTGCCATGTTAAACTTTGTATATAAAATGTATGTAAAACACAATCCTAAATATTAATTTTGAATTTAAGTATTCTCTAGTATATTGAAATCTGTTAAACTACTTGCCCAAAGATATATTATTTTCATATTTTGCTAGGCCGACCATTCTGTAAGAGGGAGTTTTTGGATGGTTTTAGGTTGAGGTTGGTGTGTAACTTCTTAAAGCTGAACACCATGTTGGATTCCATATTTTAAACATGTGATGTTTAGGATTAATATACCAAAAAGTATACGAATTCTGTAATCTTTTAAATTAAATTATTTAACGCTATGCAATGTTTTAAAATACGTATTTATACTTTTTCCTTATTTGCACAATATATTAAATAATAGTTAATTAGTTGTGTTAGATTGAGAAGCATGATGTTTCTTTTTTTTTTAATTGTAACACAATTTTGTAATTGGTTTGTATGCTGTGTCTAGTTTACTCTCTTGCTAGTTTTGCTTTTAGGCACCGATCAATAAAAAGAAGCTAGCCAACCAAACACTAAAACTCCCGCAAACTAACACACTCGAGTACAAGATTACAATAAAAAAGAAAAGAAGCACCAAGTATCCCAATCTACCTCACTAAAAAAGAAAAGGAACACGAAATATTTTAATGTCTTCTTATTGAAACCTTTTGCTATTGAAAATAGCTTCGTTTCAAGCCTTCCAAGACACCAACACAACATTAAAGTAAATTAAAAACAACATTGATGAGAAAAGGTCAAAAACTGTTAAGTGTTGATAACAGTTTGACGAAGAAAACCAAAGACAAGAAAGAAACCAGAGTCAAAAAGTAAAAACTCATCACATCCTCCGATCCGACTGCATCGAGTCAACGATGGGGTTCATCGGAGATACAATCGATTCTTTGAAGTCGTTAAAAGTCAGACAGGCCTTTGAGCAGGTCATCACTCTCGGTATGTATCATCGCATCTCAACCATTCAATTCAATTTGCTCATCCAATCTTGCAATTAGCTTCTTCTGATTTAGGGTTTTGTTTTTACGGTACTCAACATATGAAACCCTAATTGAGAAACCCTAAATTGAATTAAATTAATGGTTTTTAGTTCATTGTGATTTGCGCAAAATGCATAATTTATAATCTGATGTCTTTGTGTTTTTATTATTTTAGATTAATTGTAAAAAATGTGATGCAAATTGGCAGATTGTTATAACCAATTTACCATTTTTTGATCAGATTATTAAAAAGATGCTATTTTTTGGTTTGCCTTTAGGTATGATTGTTTCGTCTGCACTGATTATATGGAAGCTTCTGATGTGTGTTACTGGTAGCGAGTCACCGGTTGTTGTGGTTCTTTCTGAAAGCATGGAACCCGCATTCCAGAGGGTAAGACTGTAATTTTTTAAGTTTGTAAAAATCAAAAGATTGTATTTTTGTAGGTCTTTTGACATTTATCGTGTTTAAAGAATATCACGTAAGATAAATGCCAATGGTGGAATGCTTTTAAAGATTTGTTTTCTTAGAATTGATGCCTGATTTACGTTATGAGGGAGATATTTTGTTCTTAAGAATGGGAGAAGACCCGATTCGGGCTGGTGAAATTGTGGTGTTCAACATTAATGTAAGAATTTTAACTCCTTTTAAGTTTAATATTTTGGTTACATTGTGTATGCCCATTGGAACTTATGCTACTTTTGTGAGTTATATCTTAAGGTTTTTTTCTTTTCTTTTTTTTTTTTTATCATTCAGCGCCGCGAGATTCCTATCGTCCATCGTGTAATCAAGGTATTGCATTTTTCTTGTTTTACATGTTTGTCCTTGTGTTTTGACCAAGTAACATGATGTTACATAGGCATGTAAACAAATCGAACGAATATGAATGAGGCGTGTTCAAGTTTGTTCGTTCTACTTTAACCGAACAAACAATCGAACATGAATGACTAAACTATCAGAGCTTTCTTGTTCATTCGTTAAGAAAATGAATTTGTTCATCTTCGTTTTGCTGACAGTATAATTGGACGGTTCTTGAGCATAAACGAACAAAGATTATTAAACATAGATTTTGTTTTGAATGGCAAATATATACATGCATTGCCTGGGTTAAACCTCCCACTAAGAGGCAAAAGCTAGCCCCACACTGGCGTTATTGAACATAGATAAATGGAGACAAAAGTATATAATTGAGCGGACCCTAATTAAAAGTAAACATGAACATCAATGTATTGAGCCTAAAAATTTAATAAAACTAGACTAAATTGTAGTGGGTAATATTATATATCATAGAATTAAACTAAATTGTAATGGTCCTAAAAGATTTTTATGAATATATACATGAATGGACTTTAATAATTGTAAACTAACGTTCATTAATTAACCTAGACGAACGAACACGAACATTCACAAACATAAAGGAACGAACGAGACTTCTGTTCATGTTTGTTCGTTAAACTAAATGAACACAAAATGTTGTTTGTGCTCGTTCGTTTATCAAATAAACCAACTTCCTGAACAATTCACTGAATTCCTAACTTTTAATTAAGAAGAATGATATTATACATGCTAAATACAGTCATTGTTCGTTCTGTTAAAAATATGATGATTTATTTCAGCTGGGTAATTTATGTGATTGATTTGGTTCATATTTCGTTATCCTGTTTAATATTTTGGATATTTGACCAATAGTCAAACACCACAATACCACATTTACCTTTGGAGATAGGGACTATCGTTTATTCATTTTGTTACTGCTTTAAACGGTGCATCTTTTTGTTTTCTTTTACAGGTTCATGAACGGAATGATACAGCAGATATTGATGTCCTTACAAAAGGTATTATTGTTAGAGATTTAGACGATTTCTCTCTAGAATTCTCTATGACAAGCTTTCTTTTACTCTATCAAGTGATAATTATAATCTTATATTTGGTTTTATCTCAGGGGATAATAATGACCAGGATGACCGAGTTCTCTATGCGCCAGGTCAGCAGTGGCTTCAACGTCAGCATATCATGGGTAGAGCTGTCGGGTAAGACTAAGACGCGTATTTAAAATATTTTACTTACTGATTTCTTTTATCTTTTTTGGCTTCAAGTTTTTATTAGAATGCAAAAACTGGTAGGGCCAACCTGCAAAGCCTTTTTTCTCTTGGTTCTTTTCTCGAATTTTACATATATAAAGAAACCTATACCATAAAGTTATAATTTTAGTTTTCAAAGTAAAGTGATTTAGGAGGTTTTATACATTTTGGTTGGCCTTGGACCCTTTTGACCTTCTTGAACCATTTCCATTTCCGTTAGGGGAAAAGTATAACCTAAATTGACCAATTTATCTTTAAATGGGTCTAAATTTCCAACTGTAATTAATCTAAAATGCTAAAAACCATGGATGTAGATAAATCGAGAGATCACGTGTATCTAGTATTTGACTTTTGTTTTTCATGCAACTTTTTAACATGTGATATTAGCGATTCTGAAATATGTAATGTTGGATCTTCTGATTAAGATAAGAATGAGATGTTGATAGAAACCGAAAACTAAAGTACTGAAATTAAGATAATAGCCACATTCGAGATAGGCTTGATCTCTAATTACAAGGTTAAAGAACCCTAATTCTGATAAACATAAACATATCTTACAAAGGAAAAACAAAGCAATTAACACTAATCTTAAAACGGTTACTAGAAACTGATAAAAACTTCCCCACTACTTTCCCTCCATTATATTCTTTTAATTTATATTGTTTAGGCGGGAACTTGAATATGTGACTTGACCCGTTTACTATTATGGGTATAGACCCGAACCAGGTTCCTATCAGATGTTTATTACTGGCGACTTTTAAGAGCTAAAAACGTTTCTTCATTTACAGATTTTTACCTTATGTTGGCTATGTTACAATCATCATGACCGAAAATCCCATCATAAAGGTATGTATAAATGTCTTGTTTCATGTTAAAGCTATTGATGTTTTCCATTCATTCATTCATTTATTTCTTTTCTTTTCTTTTTTTTTTGCCAATTTACAGTATGCTCTTATTGGCGCTTTGGGTTTACTTGCGATTACATCAAAAGATTGATAATCATGCATCCAAAATTCCCAAAAGTCATCTTACAAATTTATTCCCAGTTGAATAGTATTTATGAACAGATTAAGCCTTAACATTAATGAAATCTAAATTGCAGCCTTGTTAGCTAGCCCAGTTTACTGGGTTAAGTTAGAAAAAAACTAACGTTTCGATGGCGTTTGAAGCCTGAGGGATTGAGAAACTTGTTTATGACTTTCAAAGGCTTTACTTAGCAATTAAATGTTTTTATTAGAATAGCCCTGTGACTGATTTAGTGTTCTTTCATATGAAAAGTGAAAGAAATGCCTACCCATGACACGTGAGCCTGGGCTTATTTAATAAACGAGCTTATTGTAAGGCTTGAGCTAGGGCTTGGGCTTGTAACGAGCTGATCTCGTTTACTGGGTTAAGTTAGAAAAAAACTAACGTTTCGATGGCGTTTGAAGCCTGAGGGATTGAGAAACTTGTTTATGACTTTCAAAGGCTTTACTTAGCAATTAAATGTTTTTATTAGAATAGCCCTGTGACTGATTTAGTGTTCTTTCATATGAAAAGTGAAAGAAATGCCTACCCATGACACGTGAGCCTGGGCTTATTTAATAAACGAGCTTATTGTAAGGCTTGAGCTAGGGCTTGGGCTTGTAACGAGCTGATCTCGTTTACAAGAGGAGGTTTGCAAGAGGAGATATGCCGTGTCTTGGCCATGGCGTATGTAAAAAGCGAGTGAGCGCAAGAGCTGTGGCGTAAACCCAACGTGGTAACATAGTCGGTGAAACGTTGGTACCATGCTTGTGGTGCAGACCATCAATAATTTCTTAAAATGACTTGTTGGGAAAAGAAAAAACATACCTGTTGTTGACTGGGTGTCACGTGTCGCAATTTGTCCCAATTTATAGTCCTCCACTACACATAGCCTAACCGACCGGCTTAGGTCTTTTATTTGATAGGCCCAAATTGTTCCATGACAAGTTTTTGATAGTGAAATTTGCATGCTTAAATTAGATATTTCTATGGTCAATATGACTATTTTATGATACATATCCAAAATAATTTAAAACATAAAGTTCACGTGCTTTTGAAACCAATTAACTAGTAGAACAAAAACAAGCATGACCCCAATATATTATTTGAAAGCATGACAGCACTTATTGGATTTTGAATTTGTTTTAAATATTATATTAGTTAAAACGCTACATTGTTTATGTGATTACCATTGTATACATTTCTTGATAATGAAAAGTAATAGTTGGAATCTTGATGACACGATCTGACCCTGTAAAGGGTTCTTCAATGGTTCATAAACATCTGAAAACCAAAAGATGTGGCAGTTAAAAGAATTAGGGTCATCATAGTGCTCGTAGCCCTATAGTATTAAGATATTTTATAAGATCGAGTCTTCTGATATAATGAAAGTTCAACTCTCATAGTAGATAAAAATTATCGTTAAAAGAAAAAAGAAAAAAAATATAGGGTCCATTTGTGACCTCTTTGTCGATCACGTAGAAAATTATAGTTATATGTTTTTGTTTGATCCTTTTATTCAATTTCAATGAGTTGGTGGTGATGAGGTTACGTGTTTTACTTGTTTATTTTGCATACACTTAATTGACAACAATTGATGCCATACTGAATATACATCACGTCTAACTAAAATTTCGACATATTTTATTACTAGAGAATCATATATAAAAAACGTTTTTGTTTTCATGTATATTTTATATCCACCGGTAATTAGAAATGTATTACAATCTTCACAATCGAGCGAGTGACTAAGCTAGGGCGAAGCTTTAAAGGGGCCCGTTTTTTTTCCAGTAGTCAGCGTTTTTGTCTGAAAATTTTTATAGGTATTGAGTTCGTCCCCACATATCTTGTCAGTTGCATGATATTATACTCCCATGTTCTTCCTGGACTATAGTATGAGAGAAATGATCTTACATGATTTTGTTTTATCAAAGAGCTTGTTGTATTATTTGCCTCTTTAATTATTAGTGAGGAGGCCGAGAACAATATCAATATCAACACAATGTTTAATTTTCTATTCGGTTTAATAAAAGTTTCTTTTTTTCTTTTCGAATGATAAGAGTTTAAATTTCGTAATTTTAAAAGATTGAATCTAATTATCTATATAATTGCCTACCATAAAATTCTAGGTGTCGCTCTCAGGTTGCTCCTCCAATTCTCTAGAGCCACCAGATTGCTTGATTTATAAATGGAGGCTTCTCATGCATTTGACCCGAATTCGCGGGTATGAGTCTTACCAAACCTGGATAGTCTTTAAATGGGTTATAACATCTCATGTATTTGTAAAACTATTTCATAAACAAACAATAATTTTCACGGGTTATGGGTCTCACCAAACCCGGATAACCTTAAACGGGTTATAACATCTCATTTATTTGTGAAATAACCCCTTAATTATCAAAGAATAATTTTCACGGGTTATGTGTCTTACTAAACTCTAATAGCCCTCAAATGGGTTATACGATCTCATTTATTGATAAGCACTTTCATTATCAAACCATAATTTAATTTATCTGCTTTACATGTTCTTCGTTGCTGGTCTATCATCTCCATCGTCAGTTAACTTCCAATACTACCCACCATCGTCAACTACGTCAACGCCTCTTTTTTCATTAGACAAATATTTGAATTCATGTTTGTACATTTAAAAAAATCAACATGCTCGTGTTCGTTTATGTTTGTTCGTAAGAATCTAAAAAACCTAAACATCTAAACTGATAAAACCCAGACGTTAAAAATATATAATAACAAACTAATATATATGTATTAAATTAAAAAAAACTACGTTAACAAATAAAATAATCATTATAAATAGTAAAACAATTAAAACAAAACTTTAAATAAACTCCCGTAACACGGGAAGATCAAACTAGTAATTTTATATTACCTTACATTAACCATTATGAATGTATTCAACTAGGTACACCAATAAATAATTAACATAAGTAATTTCACTTAACAAAAACCAAAAGACAAAACGAATAAAGTAGGTTTAGGTTCAATTATAATACGCATCATACAAGTTGACTAGAGAGTAGCTAGTATTTTATACCTAGCTACTATAGTTTATGATATAACAAATAATATCACCTATTCGGCTATTCACCTATCGATAAAAATAGATCAATTTCACTGTATATAAACCTATGTAAACCACAAGTTCAACAATTGCAAGTTGTTACTTGACTAGCGATATAGACAGGATAAGGTTAGCTTGACTCGTTTCAAACTCTATATGCAAGACTTGTACTCAACTTTTGAGTAAAATTTTTAGTTCGGTTCAAAATTTTATTATTTATTAATTGGTTGGTTATTTAATTTATACACATATATAATTATTTTAACCAAAATGCCATATATTTAGTTAAAATACAATTATTAACATAAATCTTGTGTATTTTGTATGTATATTATTAGAGGGGTCACCTAGACACGTGAGCTAAGGCGAATTTGGACCATGATCCATCCAGACTCGTTTTTTAAATAAATTTAACTTTAGGCTCAAACTCGGACTTGTTCTTATTTAAACTCGACTTGAGTCGATAATTTACCAACCAATATGTAGTAGCTAACAACCTCTTGTCTCATTTATGAATTATGACAATGGAAACATACAAAGTAAAATAAATCAAACTAGTCATATAATTATATATTTTTGGTGGAAACTTGTCGTGGCCACGGTGTCTTAATCATATTTTATGTACATAAAGGCAGAGTTTTCATGTTACATCTATAATTATGTCATTGGGAAATTTTTTTAGCTTAATGACATATTGCGTGTATTGTTTGATTAACTAATCTATCTATAATATATATAAACGAAAACATAAAATCCCTATGTTTCGCGATGTGGTCGCTCCCCCCTTTTTTGGAGTCACCAGATTTGCTTGATTTTTAAATAGAGGTTTCTCATGCATTTGACCCGAATTCATGGATGAGTCTTACCAAACCTAGATATTCCTTAAACGGGTTATAACATCTCATTAAATAAAAAATTATTCTCACCAAATTATTGATGTAAAAATCATATAAAATATGATATACTAAAAATTAATATCTTATTTATTATATATATATATAATTTAATTTTAAAAACCAGTTTTATAGTAAAAAAACTAAACGGGCATTGGGTCTTATCAAACCATAAGAATATTATTAACTTTCATAAATATTATTTATAATTAAAAAAAACAATTTTAGAGTAAAAAAATAAACGAGTCTTGGGTCTCATCAAAACCATATAGCTTTTAAACTGAATTATAACATCTCATTTATTTGTGAAATAATTTATTATCAAACCATAAGTATATTATTAACTTTCATACAATAAAAAAATATAAATTCAAAATTTGGATGAAAGTTAATAATATTGACGTTGCAGGTTCAAAGTATATTGACGTTGCAGGTTTGTTAATTTTAAAGTCACATGTAATTGCAAATTAAAGCAAATAAAGGAAAATCATAGTCGAAAAATTTGGATTTGTATGGTAAACTACAAATTGTTTTTTAAACTGGGATTCGAGCAACAGTGCATAACTTTTTATATAAGACTGGTTTCAAATTTGGATTTAAAATCTTCTCATATGCGTTTGAACTCGGAAAAATATGTATTTTTTTAATTTTCTCCAAACGTTTTTGTATAAATATTGCAAACATAGAGAATACCTATTATATATATGTTGGTGTTTAAAATTAAATTATTGAAGTTGAATATTATAATTATAATCTATATGTATACCGATTTACTATATGAAGTATATGTCATTTATTTATACGATTTTTGTGTGTAGTATAAAGGCTTTTAGCAATAGGAAAATCAATATTTAGTTTTCAATATATTCTTTTATAATTCAGACAAAAATGTTTCAGGAGATATATTAAAAAAAAATAGTTAATCCGGTTAAAAGTCATATACCATGCTTCCAACAAATCCGAAATCTTTGCTTTTTTTTGCTATAAGTTTTTAATATATATATATCGATTAATTAAATATTCCACAACTCCCATTATATTTATTGATAGCAGGTCAAAATTTAAACACTACTTATCCAATATTTTCAACTATTATAAATAAGAATCATTACATTCACTTTATGCAACTTTAAATCTTCTATTATTCTGCTAACTCAGTATAATCATTTTTATTTGAACATGGTTTTAAAATTAGTATGTCTTTGTTATTTTCCATTAATATGAAATGAAAAAAATCAGTTTGTTATATTTTAATTCCCGGTTTTATATGTTGCTTGATTATACAATTGTTAATTGTAAAATATAAAATCAAGTAAAAATTTCATTCACAGAATATTAATGACACCATATTTATCATGATCAATCAATCTCAAATTATAAAAATTATAAGGATGACTATATCATCAAATTTTAGGTAATCTGGTTTTTTCGGATAATCATGTTTTTGGGATAAACATGAACACATGATCTCAAATGACATTATATATATAAATTGATTAAAGGATATGATATTTGATGTGTATGAATATTTTTTTATTAGTTTCATGGATATATTATCATTTATCTAGGGTCTTATTTACTTGAAAAATCTTATTTATCACACGGACAATTATACGTGGTTATATCAAGAGTTATAAGCATATCTATATGTTACAAGCAGACATGGACTAAAGATTTTTTTTGTAATAAACAATGTATACCAACCAATACAATCACAAATGTAGTGTACAAGGACTGTTTTGCTTATTTATAGTATATTTGTGTAGTCTTAGTTATGTAATTTCTGTAATTTTAATGCAATTGTATAAAATATATGATCATTTTGTTAACTATATTTTACTTAATGGTTAAAGTACAAACATTTTCATCAATTACACGTGTAACACACGGACCTCAAACTAGTTAACTAATATATAAATACAATAAACGGTGTCAGCAACCAAGTAGCCGCTTATAGTAATCCTATATTAAATGTGTTTTCTACGACATGATACCTAATTAGTACAAGTTGGCTTACTTGTTCCATTATTTAATGAATTACATACTACGCAACTAATAATAAACTAATAATATTTAATATATAAATTATTATGATTGTTTTAGGCTTAACTAAGATACTGTATTAATATATAGTTTAAAACATTATAAGTTTTTAGCGAATCTTTTATTTAGAACTATTTTTCTAATTAAATAGCAACATATCACAATCCACCCATCTTTATACCATTGTTTAAAGGGTAAACAAGTTGAGTTGTTCATAAAATACTCGAGATCGACTAGCTACAAACTTGAATTGAGTTGAGCTTAAACGAGCTAAAATCTGACTTGAGCTTCTTTTGGAGCTCTTTTAGTAAACAAGAGACTCGAGCTTCACATATCAAACTTTAATAGAGTCACGAGCCTAATCAAGTCTATTACTTTTAAATATTGATTTAAATAAAAATTAATATTATATAAATATATATAAAATTAGATATTAAATAGATAGTCAACGGGCCAAGTCGAAAAAGACATTGAGCTTGTAAAGTACACACAAGTCAAACTAAAGATTTAAAATTAGAGCTATAGATAAGTCAAGCTCAAGTTCTCGTAAGTAAACGAGATTGATCTTCTTACCGCAACTCTGTTGCATCACTATGCATGTGAACATCACTATGCATGTGAAGTTGTGAACATGACATTGAAACCTCTAATAAGACTTACTAGAGTGTTGATCGATACCATCATCCATCAAAGGAAAATGCAAGATGACATGACAAGGATAGCCAAAACGTTTATCCCGATCAAGATCAAAATTTATAAGAAGGAATATATGATGAATTGAGATGGACGATAACGTCATCCCCTCAAAGAACCGACCAAAATCATAAATGGTGACGAGTTATAAGCAGGTTATCGATAAAATCTACTATTATAATAAACAAAAATCATTGTTGTGCCACATGGCACCTAATTGTTTCATTTTATTGCCAAGTGGCATTATTATTGTTCAACTTTGAAAGCAATAACTATCTAATTAAAACAATTAATACATATTATAAACATTCCATATTAATAATTTATCTATAATTTTATAGTTGTAAATAAAGTAAAAAAAATAGAAATAAAAGAACACATGCATGTAGAACTTGTGAAACTCATTTTAGTGTGTGTAAATTTGTGTTGCATGTAGAACTTTGGACGATTCAGAAAGAGCCACGATTAATCTTTACTCATTATTCTGAGCAATACGAAAATTGTTCATCTCATTTGATTATATTTTACTATTAATTCTATATAATAAACTTTTTTTATATGTATTGATAACTTTTGCTAAAGTAACATAATTCAGCACTCAAGGAGAATAATGGATTGATGATGGTGCATATACCAATACTTTTTCTTTATGATCTAATAATTATGTGCATTTTTTTTGTTACGTGTTAACTGATAGTGAAATTTATTATGCTTATTCATTGTCAAAAACTTGTAGCGACTAGAGTTTCAGGTCAAGCTGATATTGAAAATGAGTTGTTTTAATCCCTAAAATAAAGTGGTGTCATGGTGACATTGTGTGTGACATTCGTCAATTTCGAGTCTCGTTTGTATTCGTTTATCATGTAAACCGACCCATTTTGTAAACCAAAGCTTATGATATAATAAAAATGACGGATTTTATGTTACATTATTGTTTTACACTTGTTGATCTTGAAAACATTCTTTTTGGTCCTTAAAACTCCTTAAAATGACTTAAACCAAACATTGGGGACTATTATTGCCATTTACCAAAAACTTGTTTGACCATTTCAACCATCACATGCATCTTTACCCTATTTGTATGAACCATACTCTTACCATTATAAAAGCAAGGCTCCATACACCATTTTGGTTGTTCATCTTCTCCAAAATCTCTCTCAAATCCAAGTATTCATCTTCAACATTTTGTTATTTTGATTTCTTAAGGTCAACTAACTATAGTCTTTCATTTTAACTTGTTCATCTAATATTACTAACACTTGAATATGGTGGTACAACATATATATAATACACACCCCTTATTTCCTTTATTTGTTACTTCACCGACTTCAGTTGGTTAAGTTTCGAATGTCATAAGGCAAGGCTTCATGGAAGACTTCATGTTCTTGATATATATATACACACACATAACTTATTATACATATCACTTATGACTAACTTCTAACCCTTTTAGTTTGTTCATCTTATTTACAAGTTCCATGGTGTGGGTTTGTATAAGACCAACCTCGGTTTAACCGAAACTAGTCCAAACCGGAAACCGAACTTTTGTTTACTAGTTTTGTTAAAATAGTTGTTTAAACATGTTTATTGCTATATTTGAGTTTCAAAAATAATTTTTACAAGTTCTTTGATATTAAGCATATGGAATCCATCTATGAACTCGTTGGGAGATGGAAACCGAACTAAACCGAAACTTTTGCTTAAAAGACTTGTAGTTAACTTTTTAGTTGTAAAATTTAAGTTTTCTTCATTTATAAACCAATATACAAGTTCTATGATATTTGGGCATGTAGAAACCATCTATGAACTATTTGTGAGATGGAGACCGAATCAAACCGAACTATACCGACTTTTACTCGCTTAAGACACACAAGTGTGTTTTTAGCTATCAAGACTTGTATATTTCTTTAAAAATAGTTTACAAACTGATTTTAATTATTTTCTTAAGTACCTGGAATTGTTGGATCCAACTTGATCTCATCACATAGTTTGGACCGACAAAATCAAACACTCGCTTAACGTGCGTTGTTAGTTCTAAACAATAGATCTACATACTTGGTTAAGTGTTAGTATATTTTAATGAGTTATCTCATAACAATTAATATGTTGGAAAGTTGACTTTGGGTTTGACCATTTGTCAAGACCCGAATCGACAACCCGAACACTCGTTAAAAACTCGTTTTAGTATATTTGTCCCAAAGGAACTTGCATTTTAGCATTTTTCCCACCTTATTACTTAACATTGGTTAAGTAAATATTAATTTTAGATACTTTAACCCGGTTTCGAGCAAACTTACATTTTTAAATGATTGTTATTATAAATTCTTAAATAGTTACATTTTAAACATTGAACTTTAATTGTTTACTTTTTGCAACAATTATTTTATTTAAAGATCTTCAAGACAACCATTCTAAATCCAAGATTTTATTGTCATTTAGGCCTTGCTCATTAAACTTCATCCATCCGGTTATTCATCTTTTACCGATTAAGTTTTATACTTGAACGTGAGTAACTTCATACTCCGTTTTCTATCTTTTGTTTTGGGGTGACATTTCATACTTATTCAAATCAAATGCTTTATACTTGGGTCTTAAACCACAAACGTTGTTGTATACTTTACTTGAATAATTGCTCGATTTGGTGTTCTATGCTTATATGCCTATGTGTTTATCGCTTTCGGTTGGTGGAATCTATAAATCCTAGACTACTTGGCATCCCCTTGTAGCAAGGTGTCGTTAACGTAATGTAATTAACGATATTCTATTAAATCCTAGACTACTTGGCAATCCCTTGTAGCTAGGTGGCGCTAACGTAATTCTATTAGCGATTGTCAATTTATCCAAGTTTATAGCTATTATTTATGGTTTTGTATACTAGTTTTGTGGCTTTTCATACTATATATCTATTGTTCAAACTTATGAATTGCTCACCAACCTTTGTGTTAACAACTTTATTTTATGAAATATTACAGGTTTGCATCTAGGTTGATTATGGAGTTCGGTGAAGAAAATGACACAAATACCGTTAGGATATTAGCAAAAATGAACAATATTTGATTTGCTATATTTTGCTATATTTTGTTGTATTTGACTTATGAATATTTGGTTATGTGACATTTTCGATGTTGTGAAATGAAATGAGTTTGTTAAATATTGTCGCTTTAAATAGTATCATGCGCTTATGGGCAATCGTTACACCTCGGCATGTTCTGCCGCCTTTGGTCGGGGTGTGACATTGTGTCACAAACTTGTATGCACAACACCCATTTTTTTAAACCTTACCAGTTAAGGCTATAAAGTATACTTAATTATTATAAATGATAGGAAAATGGTTGTAATTATAGGTGTTGCAAATCGATTTTATACATAATCGTTGTAAGGAGTAAGATCATGAGTAGGGTGTTCGAAATACTAATATGTTTCTTTTAAGTTGGTTGTTTATCATTATGATTTGTTTGTGTTTTATCTTATATACAAGAATCTCAAAATTGTTTGATATATAGGAGGAATGGTGGTTGGTTTTCAGTGAGATACTTATTTGATGTGAATAAAATAATTACAACAATTTTATACTCTACTAATGGGTCACAACAAGTTTCACTTGAAACATGCTCACTTTTAGTACGACTTGGATCATTTCGGGCAAGTTCAACTTGTATAAGTAAATGGGTTAAATTTTCTACTTGTGTTCTCTTATAGCTGGAAAAACGAACTGGTCGTGTCAGTCGACGCAACGCATAAGAACCGGTTGGTAGGTACAAGTTAGGGTCAAAACTGGTTATTTTCAGAAAAATATTACTTTTGGTTTCGAAAATGTATTCTTTACACTTTTTTTTACATTTACACACTAATATAAAACTCGCTATAATTGTTGGTTTCTTGTATCCTTTTGAAGTTGTGTAAAATGTGTCAAGATCATCTAAAATTAAAAGTTTAATAAGATGACATATTTGAAACCAAAAAAAAATTGTGATAAAATTGTCTATAACTTTAATGGTATTACCATTTCTTTGTCGATAGTACAAATTATGTAGTTGTTCTTGTTTCTAATTTTATAATCTAAGACATGAATTAGAAAAAAAGACATGAAGTAAGCCACACAAGTTTTTTTTGTTACTTATGGATGGTTAATACTTTAATATTATTAAACTCTCAATTTGAATTCTTTGGTAATTTTTTTACCGATAGAAACTCTTTCAACTGTTAGTTCTGTAGCAAAACATGTTGAAACTAACATAACAATATACTTAGAAATAGTTTGTTAACATTTTTCAGCTCTTATAACTTTTCAAGAGTTTTAATGTGTTTTTTATATATGATGATTTCAACTTAAAGAACCATAATTATAAAATAAGATAATTAATGAGATTTAATTTTTTAAACACGTATGTTATACGGGTTTAATAACCTAGTATTTAATAGGTTAGTATGACTGAAAAGTAGATAAGAACATTATGCCATCCAAATAACCCACATGCAAATTAGATTATTGGTTCACTATTAACTACTCTCTTTCTCACCCACTATATTTCTAAGTCATTATTTATAAGTCACATAACTACTACTCTCTTTCTCACCCACTATATTGTTAAGTCATTATTTATAAGTGTTTTATGTAGTACTATTTGGTCTCTCACATCCAAATAAAGTTGTTGATTAAACCAATAGTTTTGTCTACATTTGCGGAGTTTTGAAAAGTTACCTAAATAAAAATACTAAACACAATACTTTCAAATGAAGTGGCTCTATTCTTTTTCTATCATTTTTATAATTAAGTTACTATTGTTGTTTTCCAATTGTAGTCTTGGTCACGACTCCTATTTAATTTGAACCATCCACCTCACAAACGCCAAAATCTACAATACTCCAACATCACGCACACTTTCCCTTTGATGATAAGGACCACCAACACATGATTGTCAAATGTCAACAATACATCTTCACCCCCACCTACTCCGAAACTGCCCATCCGGTTATATATCGAAACCATACAAAAATGTTCCCCTTCATATATCACCGACAAGTATTGGGTGCAATGGTGGCACATGAGAGAACTACATAGTTAAACGTGCTCGGGTGATAGCAATTTATACATCTTCACCCCACCTACTCCGACACTGCCCATCCGGTTATACAACGAAACCATAAAAAATGTTCCCTTCAAATATCACCGAAAAGGTTTGGGCGCAATGATTGTGCATGAGAGAACTACATAGTTAAACGTGCTCGGATGAGAATAATTTATAACTAGTGATCGATTTCCTATCAAGTTTCCACTCGACTAACTAAAAAACGAATTCTTTGTGAGCAAATCAACCAATATTGATTTGTGGTACATAAACACTTATACATAATGACTTAGAAATATAGCGGGTGCATGTGGGTGATTCACTGATTTGGATGGCATAATGTCCTTTTCTACTTTACAGTCATACTAACTTATTAAATATGTTATTATAGATGACCCACTTATACTAAACACAACATTAATAACTTTAATTATAAAAACGTTAGAAAAAGAATAAAGACACTTCATTTGAAAGTATTGTGTTTAGTAATCTGTTTATGTCACTTGTCAAAACTCCGCAAATGTCGACAAAGACTATTGGTTCATTGGATGCTTTAATTAACAACAAAAACTCTATGTGACAAATTATATAGGAGTTATTTTGACATCTAGTAATCATCAAATTCAATTCAACCATTAAGATATTTTTAATACAAAACGTGTGATTTTCAAACTATAAAAGAATCAAATATAATTTTCTACACATTCTTTCAATTGGAATGATTGATTAAATAAAGTACGGTACAATTGTTGTTTAATGGGTGTTTTTTTAAAAGAAATAATTGATTAAATACAGTATTTTATGGGTGTTTTAAAAATAATCGAAAACGTTGACATTCAAAGCAAGCATGTTAGTTGGTTTAAGATTCAAATGGTTTGTTAGTTTAAAGGATTAATCCGGTTAGGAACTTAGTGTTGGATTTTATGGACGTTTCGGGTCAAGTCAACGCGACCGACCCGAACGTGACCCGGACTGAGTTACACCGGGGGTGACGAGATAAAGGCCTATTTAAAGGTTAATTAGGCCCGATACAATTGATAAGGTGGACAGGATATTGGACTAGGCTTTGTTTGTTAATTTGGGCTTAAGCCCATATTGGTTTATCTAGATTAAACTCTAATACTAACACTATATATAAACAATAAGATGTTATTATTTGAGGTTAACCTTAACAACACAAACCCTAGCTGTCTACTCCTACTCCGGCGCCGATTTCCGGCTAAACCCGGTTTTCCGGCGAGCCTATTCCGGCCGCCGTACACCTATATCAAGCACCACCGATCATTATTCCACCAACACAAGCACCACCGCAACTCCTTGAGCTCCGGTACTGTTGAATAAACCCTGGTTCGTTTTTCCGGCGACCTGCTCCGGCGAAATTTGGTTTTCCGGCGAGCTCCTTTTTGCTGAACTGAAGCTGCCGCTGCTTGTCGTTGCTATTTGAAGCTGTTCTTTGCTGTCCAACATCGTTTTCCGCAACCACAGCCCGTCGGAATCCGCCATTGCCGCCGCCTGCCGCCGCCACTGCCGGATTCTCCCTTGGTGTTTGATTGTGTCAAGTCTAGCATCTCTTGTTAACCCCTTGGTGTCTTCCCGGTTCTTGTAACCGAGGTATATCGACAAACCCCAATGGTTGACTATTATATGCTTTATCGTACTCGTATTCTAGTTGTAATCGGATCCAGACTTTTGGGTTTTCGGTTTATGTTCGGGTTAAACTTTATATTGTTCCGCTGCGTTTTTATAGATCGTTTAGTTTTATATATTAATGATGATTAATATTTATCGAAACGACATTAATAACTAAAACGGGTTTGAAAAGTTTTATCTGTTTTCGTTCCGAACCACCGTTGAAACCCAACAGTGGTATCAGAGCCGCGGTTACAACGTACGAGTCGATACCGGTTCGTTTAAAACCGGATCTACATCTTAAACTTTAAATCGTTTAAAGTTTATAGATCTAGTTTTATTTTCGGGTAATTTTGAGTTGGTCAAAGTTTTGTTTATTTTATTTGACCAAGTCAAAACGACCCGAAATTCGTTTATTGTGAATATGTAAATCCGGCCCCGACCTATGTGATTGTTTGGTTGTATTTGGTATTTGAGCTTGTTTTGGCCATATGGTTGGTTCAAAAGTTGTAAAAAGGTTATTATTTAATTTTCGGTTTTCTTTTGGCCATAAAGATGGTTCAAATTTGTAACAGGACATATTATGTTAGTTTATAAATTTGTAATTAAGAAGACGCGAAGATAACCGAGAACGAGCTCGAGGACCTTTTTGGAGTTAGTGGGAGTTCGGACAAGACGACAGGATGCACGGTCAAGTCCATCCTTGTGGTTGTTTGTTTTGTGACCCCTTGACCCGATCGGTCTCCCTAATTGGCTCTAGCGAGACCGATCAACTTTTGGCCATAAAGGATTTACATATTTTTTTGTTATTTGCTATTTATGGTTACTTGGATTGATTATAATAGGATTATAATATCACCGACCTAATACCAAATAAATTGGAAAATAAACATTGTATTAACCGATTTTGTTTTGCAAATTTAAAGCGTTTTGATTTCCAAAACTGATAACTTAATAGATTTCTATTAACTTAAAATTGGTTAGTCGTATCGCTACAAACTTAGTTTTTAATAGGTTATTTAAAACTAAGTGTCATGAGAGATGAAAGGGTTCATCTGTTTGTCGCGGTAATAAATACAGTAAAATTTGACTTTTTACTCTATTTGGTAATTTTAAAATTAATCCCAATTTAAAACCAATAGTTTATGCCAATCCTACTACAAGTCACACTTGAGGCATACTGCGAAAATTCGAGTGTTTGGAGCTACAGCACCGCACTTGTTTTCTAGCCTATCCCATCAAGGTGAAAGCGTTTCGTTGACACATCCGGCGCTTTCACAAGTCACGGTACTAGGACAACTATTACTTTACTCTCCTGTTACGTGCTAAAGCTATCTGGAGACTTAAAGTGGGCAAAGATGAGGCTAAACGTATCTATACAGACAATCGTTGTCTTTATAGGCCTCATAACCGAGAGTTGTGCTCTATTCACAATTGACAATCGTTGTCGGTCTGCCTAACCACTTATTAATGTTGTGTGCTACAGCTGCCTTTAATAACTGGAAGCCAGATTCTCATACTCCTAATTAATTAATGTTATTGGGTCATTAATAATAGGACTACAACGTCGAAAATACTAATTAAATTTACTTTTGCTTAATTAATCAGATGTCGTCAAACGAAATTTCACCCTACGCCCTTAATACTATCCTTGAGAAGGATAAACTGAACGATACCAACTTCATCGAATGGCACCGCAACTTAAGACTTGTTCTAACCATGGCAAAGCGCATGTATGTTCTCGATGGACCTGTTCCAAACGAGCCTGAAAACAACACAGTCGCTGCACGAAAGGTTCTTGACAAGCATAAGGATGACTCGGCTGAGGTCTCCTGTATTATGCTAGCCACCATGACTTCTGAGCTTGCTAAAGGCTTGGAAGACTTTGGTGCCTATGAGATGCTTGAGCAACTCAAAGGCATGTTCCAGAAACAAGCCCGTCAAGAACGTTTCGACACCATGAAACAACTCATCAGTTGCAAGATGGCAGAGGGGTCTCCCGTCAGTGCTCATGTTCTTAAGATGAAGGGGCACATCGATCAGCTCAAGAAACTTGATTATCCCATGCCCGATGAGATGGCATCGGATTTCATCCTCAACTCTCTCCCCAACTCCTACGACCAGTTCGTGATGAATTTCAATATGAATGGTTGGGTGAAGACAGTGCCGGAGCTTCATAACATGCTCAAGACGGCTGAGATGAACATTCCTTCTAGGACCAATCAAGTTCTGATGATTCGATCTGCTAGTGTCAAGAAGCCAAAACCAAAGAATCGGGGTTTTAAGGGAAAAGGCAAGAAGAAAGTTACTGTTGCTGCCCATGTTGCCACCAACACTAACAAGGTGGTTGCAAAGAAAAAGCCGCCGCCCTTTGAGGAGCGCAAGTGCTTCAAATGCAACCAAATGGGGCACCGGATGAGAAACTGCCCCGAGCACCTTGCTGAGATCAGAAAGAAGAGCGCAAATGGTGAAGGCTCTTCTGGAGGTATTTCCATATACGTTATTGAACTTTTCACTGTCTCTAGCAACACATGGGTATTTGATACCGGATGTGGTTACCACATCGTTAATGTCTTGCAGGAGCCTGAGAAGTGGAGGAAACTGAATAAAGGCAGCATGGAACTCATCGTTGGAGATGGGAAGAGAGTACCAGTTCTGGCAACTGGAGTTTTTCACTTTACTTGTCCATCTGGTCTAGTTTTTCCTTTAAATAATTGTTTGTTTGCTCCTGGTTTGACCAGAAACATCATTTCAGTTTCGTTGTTATTTGAACAAGGATTTAAGTATGTTCTTAATGGCATGGCTATTTCTGCTTACTTAAATGATATCTTTTATTTTGAGGCTAAACCTCGAAATGGTATTTATGAGATTGATGTTCAACCTGACAATAACGTATATCATCTTTCAAAACGTATCAAGACTAGCGTCAATGATACTTTTCTATGGCATTGCCGACTTGGCCACATAAGCAAGACAAGAGTTAAAAGACTCCAATCCGAAGGTATTCTTGAATACACAGGACCTGACTCTTTTAACAATTGTGAGTCTTGCTTAGCTGGCAAACTCGCCAAAGACTCATTCACTAATAAAAGTGAACGAGCAAGTGATCTATTAGGACTCATACATACTGATGTATGTGGACCTTATAGAACCATGACTAAAAACCATGAAAGATACTTCGTTTCTTTTATCGACGATTATAGTCGATACGCATATGTGTATCTTATGAAACACAAGCACGAAACTTTTGAAAAGTTCAAAGAGTTTCAAAGCGAAGTGGAAAACCAACTTGACAAAACCATTAAGATACTTCGATCAGATCGAGGTGGAGAGTATCTCAGCACAGAGTTCATCACTCATCTAAAAGAGCATGGAATTGTTTCACAGCTCACTCCACCTGGCACACCCCAACTTAATGGCATGAGCGAGAGGAGAAATCGAACTTTGCTAAACATGGTTCGATCGATGATGTGTAGAACCAACTTGCCCCGGATCGAAATGATCTCGCCGGAAGGGGTAGTAATGTGGACTATCTTGTCGTGACATATAATCTCTGCTCGGTTCTCGGATAACCAGTCCATTCCGACAACGACATCGAAACTACTAAGCGTAAAAGGAATAAGGTCGATATTAAAAACATGACCTGACAGTTTTAACTTACATCCCGCAAGTACATGAGTCGTTATTATAGTCTTACCGTCAGCTAATTCAACAGGAAACTTAGCATCTAACGGGGTTGGAGTTAGGTCTAAGAGTTGACTAAAGACTTTCGACACAAAACTCCTATACCGCTCCAGTGTCAAACAATACAGAAGCAAAACAATCGTTCACAGGGAACTTACCAGTCACCACGTACGGATCATTGCGGGCTTGACCCGACCCAATAACGAAAGCTCTTCCTTTACCATTGTTTCCACCACCACTGCCACTTCTATTACCTCCATTGTTGTCGTTCTGTTTCAGCTTGGGGCAATCTTTCCTGAAATGACCCTCCTGACCACATTCGAAACATCCCTTAGTCGTCATAGGTGGTTTAGGAGCACCCTTTGCCGCAAGGTCTCCTCTACATTCCTTTGCCTGGTGACCCATCTTTCCGCATCTCAGACACTTGACACGGTCACACGGGCCAGCATGATGATAGTTGCACCTGTTGCACTTCGGATATTTCCCAGCATATCCGCTCGAACCCTGCCCGCCACTATTGCTATTGTTGTTGTGACCCTGATTGTTGAAGCTCCGGGTGAATTCGGGCTTGCGGTAGTGTTGTTGCTGTGGGGGGTTCGAGGATGAGGATCTGGTATTGTCAAACTTTCTCTTTCCGCTGCTCGGGTTGTTGTTGCTGTTGTCAGTGTTCGGGTTGTCACGGGCCTTAGTGGTTGAACCCCTAGGTGGTAACGCACCTTGGGTCACTGCTTGATCCGTTAGTTTGTGAGCTAACCGGATCGCTTGTTGAATCGTGGCTGGTCTGGAAGCCGTCACCATGCCCTAAATTTGCGGTGCTAACCCATCAATATACATTTCAATCCTCTTACTCTGCGGGTCTACCATCCGTGGATACATCACGGCTAACTCGTGAGAGCGGGTAGTGTAGGCTTCGATTTCTGAACCCACCATCTTCAATGACCAAAACTCGGATTCCAACTTTGCAATCTCCTCTCTCGGACAGTACTCTTCTCGCATCATGTTTTTGAACTCCTCCCAGTTCATAGCGTTAGCCAGTTCCAAACCAAGAATCTGTACGTTTGAATTCCACCAAGTGAGGGCAGAATCTTCAAGTGTTCCAGCAGCAAATTTGACCCTACTGGCAGAGGGACAATTACACATCTCAAATGCCGATTCGGCCTTTTCGGCCCAACGCATGAAGCCTATAGCTCCCTCAGTGCCCTTAAACGTACTGGGCTTGCAGTCAAGGTAGTTCTTGAAGGTACACGTTCCAATTGGACCTCCAGCTTGGTTCTGTACATGTGCGGCTAGAGCGGCCGCCGCGTGGTCACTCAGCAGAGTTTGGAGTTCTGCTGCAGTCAAGTTGATGTTACCACGTCCGTGTCCAGCGTTTCTTCCAGCCATTTCCTAGAATCACAGCATAAAATGTTAGACATGAATTTTTCTTTCATATGCAACACGCCATACATGTAATAAAAAGATAGGCAGGAAAGAAATAAGAAACAAACATCACATCACAACCATATATTAATCCAAATAAAAATTCATGATTAAAACCATTGTATTCGTTACAAAGTATTTCAAATCAATCCTTAAAATTATAGAAAATAATAGTTTGGAAGGAGACAACCCCTCCATCTAGGTGTTATCATCCTTAGATGTCAGCGTCTGAGGACACCTCTGAGTGTGCCTCCTCCTCAGCCGGTTCTTCCTCCGGTTCTTCTTCAGGTTCCTCCTCGGGTTCCTCTTCGGGATCTTCTTCGAGTTCCTCTTCAGGCTCTGCCTCAGGTTCTGCCTCAGGTTCGGCTGCGTTCTGAGCAATTTGCATTTGTAAGACATCGCAACGCTCTAAAGCTATCTCGGTTCGAGTCCTTGCTACTTGAAGTTGCTCTTGCAAGTCTATCATCTCGGCTTGCATCTTTCTCATAATTTTCATCTGTTGATCACTAGCCTCTTGCATTTCCTTCATGGCCGCTGTCATGCGGGCAATTTTCTCCTTAGTCTCGGTTCCATCCTTAAACAGTCCGGATACGTTCGCTCTCGTATAGCGCATGTAACCAACATCACGCTCCAAACAAGAAACAACAGCTGCGAGCACACGCTCTACAGGTTCGGTTATAGGTGGTAAGGTGTTGGGGTAAGCAGGATGGTTCGGGTGAGGTAGCGGGGGAACTTGTTCACGATAGACCATACGCATGATCATATTAGGGTACCAATCCCAGCTAACTTCGTTTTCGTACATTCCTCCGGATAAGCGATACCTCTTCGGTGCAGGAGCTTCGAGTTCCGGGACTACACGGGGTGGCGATGCGGTAGGTAGCTGCGGCTCCTTCCCATGAGCATGAGTCATCTGATCGGATGATGATGATGGTGGCGTCGACATCCCTACAGGTAAGCCGTGTATGCGCGCGTATGAGTGAAAGAGGTAAAGAGATAAGATAACAAAGACTACACAAACTTATGCAGTGCGTATCATTATAACTAATGGGTCGTCGCGGTTATAGTCTAGTATGCATGCAATTTCTAGTTCGCTATAACCAATGGCTCTGATACCAATCTGTCACACCCTCAAAATCCACTAACGGAGTTTTACCGTCAAAGGGTGTGAACTAACAGGATCGGAATCATTAGTTATAATCAAACCATAAAAACGTTTAAATGAAAGTAAGTACGGAAGCGTAAAAACCAAAAGACAAAAGTTGCGTCACGCAGGACGACTTAGAACCCAAGTAATAATAGTTAAAAACATGTTTGCATATCAGAATGTTCAAAAACCATGCATGATCCTATACCGCGCGCCCGCCTCGGCTACCTGAGAATAACATACTAAAAGTGTCAACACGGGGTTGGTGAGTTCACAAGTTTATATAAAATAAAGCGTTTAGCGTTTGCATTCAGCGTTTTGCGTTTTAGCGTTTTGCGTTTCAGCGTTTTGCGTTACCAGATAGTGTTATGTCAATTATATATCTATAGGTAGCTAGCCTATAAAACAAGTATTACTAAGTGTTCGACACCGAAGCTGACTGTTTATCATTTGCCTTGCCACCAGGTCTATCCCGACCATGGTATGTGTTTAGCTAAAATTACACCCACTCGACCTCCAGTCGAGTTTAGCGTTGGGTGGGGTTTGTCAAACCCAGTAGTACTACTCAACAATGACTCGCTATTATCCAATATTAAACGGTTCGATGTGAATGAAGGACTTTAGTTATTGCGTTTGCCACTTAGTCTTTACAAGTGATATATAATCTATATTAACAAAATCTTAAATGCGTTTTCGGAGTATGTTATCTCCCCCAAGTGAAAAGTGTTTAAAACAGTTTAAAGGGGTAAGTGAAACTCACTGTTGGCGAATAATTCCCAAATTAAATCACCAAAGGATGCGCGTCACAGAAAAACTCTCTCTAGCGTTCTAAAACACAAAGAGATTTTTCTAAGTGTCGGAACTATTATCGAGTCTCTAGACTCGGCACATAATACCTATGCACACAATATGTTTCGTGTTTCGTTTGTGAATCGTGTGTGACTTTAACAAGTACATTTGTGATACATTACATGTGTGAGCAATTATTTACATGTCATGTATTAATAATGTACATCACTAGCAATTACTCACCGTAAGGGCAATTTGGTCACACATAACAATTAACTAGCAATTATTCCCCGCAAGGGCAATTTGGTCAAAACACGACAACTATTTAGCAAGTATTCTCCGCATGGGCAATTTGGTCAAAACATAACAATTAACTAGCAATTATCATGTTTCATGCATTTTCACAAAATTCAGCAGCTAGTTTCACCGAGACAGAAATTCTACTTGAAAGATTGTACTATTCCACTGATCATAGCATCTCAATTAATTTACCAAAAATCATCACAAAAGCATGCATGTGTTAGGTTTCCAGAACATATTTTATTTTATTTTTATTCCACATAGATTTCTCATAATGATCAAAACATTACAGCAAGCTCATAACAGTCAAATTCATGCGCAACAGAATTTTATTTGAAATTCCCGTTAAATGAAAAATCCAAAAAATGCAAGACCAATTGGGTTTGGTTCTTAACTCAACAAGTTAACTTCCAGAAGTGGAAACAACCCATTTGGCCTTGTAGTTCATGAGATATAATACTTACAAAACAACCTAACAGCAGGTCTAACAACTCAGCTTTGCACAACGATTTTGTAAAATCATAAAGGTTAACTTTTGCACATCCAAAAATTGAAAATTTATATTCTTTAGAAGCTAGACTCAACCTAGTTTACTGTAGTATCAATAATCTCAACCAATTTTCACATTTACACCCCGATACAGTCAATTGAACATCAACAACAAAATCTGTCCAGAAACTGTTTGCAACAAAACTCAACATATTAACCATCTATAGACCACAATTCATTCATATAACATTCTAGACCCCATAACCACTATCCATGCATATCAATTACACCATTCATACATGGTTAGGGTTTTATTTGATCTCAAAATCAAAGACACAACAATTAACATGTAACAATATCAATTCTAGTCATCAAATCATCATCAATACATCATCAAATCAAAATAAAACCTATGAACACATATACATATGAAAAATCGGACCTAGGGTTTATAATTAACCCATTCAAAATCAAGATTAAGCATAGAGGATGCATATGATAGATGTTTATACCTTCCTAGCACCTTAATCTCCAATAAACTTGAACGATTCTTGTATGTATGTGTGTGTGTGATTGACGGCAGCCAAGAACAAGGGAGAAGGGAGCTGGCCGATCGGTTTTGAGAGAGAAAGAGAGGCTAGGGTTTTAGCTTAATATTATTTAATAACAATCATGTTACATCTAGGTCCCTCCACTTTCAAATGTTACTTTTCTAGCTTAATTAACTAGTTCTAGCACATTTAGTTAACGTTTATAACAATGTTATCACATAACACATAAGTCTAACACATAATTATCACATAATTATTGTTTTGGCGTTTTTCGTTTATTCACCAATCGTTTGCGTCAACTCGTTTGCGTTTCGGTGCAAATTCCGAAAGACTACACATGTAGTAAGTGTCAAGCGTCATTTAAACCATAGTTTAAATGTAATGAGGTGTGCGTTATAGATTCAGTGATCTTTAAGTTTAAATTGACGGAGTTGAGTTAACGGAGTTAACCTGAAATTGACGATTGTCACACCTGGCATTGCCCATTGGACTGCTGTGAAGAACATTCTAAGGTACTTGAATAGGACTAAAGACATGTTCTTGGTGTTTGGGGGAGTGGAAGGGGAGCTCACTGTAAAGTGTTACACTGATGCTAGCTTTCAGACTGACCGAGATGATTCTCGCTCACAGTCGGGTTTCGTCTTCATTCTCAATGGAGGAGCTATTTATTGGAAGAGCTCAAAGCAGAGTGTTGTGGCGGATTCTACCACCGAATCCGAATATATAGCTGCATCTGATGCTACTAAGGAAGCTGCTTGTGTAACATCTGCCCCGATCCGACCCGACCCAGGTACCCGTTTCTCTGACCCGATCTCTCTTTTATTATTTATACTTATATTTTACTTTTAATAATAATATATATTTTCCTCCCCGCCTCTCTCTCTCTTTCTTTCCGCCGTCCCGTCCCTCTTCCTTCTCTCTGTCCGCCTTCTTTTCCCTCTTGTCGCCGTCCCGCCCTTACGCCTTGTTTCCCTCCTCTTTGCTTGTCCTTTGGTTCTTCCCGCCTAAGGATGTCTGCAGCTCCACGCGCCAGACTCCTTACATGGAAGCCTGCGTGAAGACATCTTGTTCCTGCGATGCGTGAAGAGAATTCTTCCCGCAGTGCGCTAAGGAATGTTGTGCCAGCCTTCGCGCTCGCGCACTCAGCCTTCCCGCGCTTAACCCTTGTATCTTCTGTTTATTCCAGCCTGTATGCTTTTGTGTTGTCTTATCTTCTGTGCTGTTGACCTAACCTATCTAATGTCTGAATAGTTACTTTCGGCGCAGCATGCGTACCAACCCCCATTGGTTGGTAGAAAAAGTGACTGACATTATCTTTTGAGATCTGCTTTTGCCATGCTTGACCAGTACCTTTATCTGATCCGCCCATGCCTGTTACTGTTCCCTGTCAGCTTTATTTTACCCCCTGCAGCTGCCATATCTTTTGATATCTTTTGCTTTTGGAATCTTTTGCTTTTTGAGATCTTTTCCCTTTTTTTCTGGATTTATGTCTCCTAGGGTTTCTCTATAAATAATAGTATTATTTTTTCATAACACATCACACACAAAACACTTAATCTCTCCTGTTCTCTTGCTCCTTGCTCTCTCTGCCGTCTTCCTCTCTGCCTCCGTCTTCCTCCTTGTTCTTCCTGCTTTTCCGGTAATATATATTATAATTTACTATGCTAACTTATAATCAAGACTTAAAACAAATCATTAAAACAATAATCTTATTTATAGGTTAACTTGTGCTTGTTTAAAGTTGGTTCTTGCTTTATCTATCACCGCATCGTTTATCATGTGAGTTATCTCGTATCTAATCCCTTTTTATTTTAAATGCTTTGGGATGTTCATGTGTTCATACAAAACTTGAGTCTTAAACTTGTTTTTTAACTTTAGTCGCGCAGTATCCCATGTGTTGAGGACGTTTACTTGGCTGTTTATTTGTATGTGTGTATCATTAACCGCTTTGTTCGGCCTATTCCGCAGTTCCGTTGGTACCATTAGTTGAACACGGGAGACCTATCGTTTACGGTTTTCTTTGTTTACACTTGCACAGATGTTTTCTCGTTTTTATGCTCAATTGGGAGCATGGATTGAACTATGATCTATGAACTATCTTAGGCTTGATCACAATCTGATTACACCCTTGTTAAACTCTAGACATACACGTGTTGCGCGCAGATTTACTGTGATTATCTATGATATCTATTAAACTTGATTTCTCACCAACACGCAAGTGTTTGACGTTTATTTTAACACATGTTCAGGTTTGCAGTAGCTGTTTTGGAGCTTGTGGACACGTAGGACGTTTTTACTTTTGGACCTAGAATTAAAATGTATCAAGACAAGTTAATGTTGTTTGAATGTTATAATTTATAATATATTGATTTATGTTTGATTTATGTTGTTCTTTATTTTCCCCGCTGCGCGTGCGCGATAAAATGTGTATTAATAAATATTGACACCAATAGTGTCGCGAGTAATGAAGCAATATGTGGCGCCCCGATGTATAATCCGCCTTTGGTCGGGGTGTTACAGATTGGTATCAGAGCTCGTTGACTTTAGGATAGGTGGTTAGACGTAACGGCCTAGAATACCTAAGAGTCCCTTCTCGCGCATGAGAGAAATCTCATGTTTGCGCGCTTATTGTTAATTACTCGTTATTTATGAATATGCTCGCGCTTGCGCAGTATATGATTTTATGTTTTATTTCGCGATATTTCGATTTTTGTTGAATTTCGATTTTTATTGATTTTACTTACATATTCGTTTGTGGGATTTGAAAATCCGAAAAGTCATGGTGATACATGAATAGTTGATTTTCAATTTCCATTTACGATTATGTTCTGAGGTTGGAGACTTGAAAAGTCATGGTGATACATGAATTGTCAACCTCCAATACTCATTTTCTTGTATATTTTATATTGAAGATTGGAAAGTCATGGTGATACATGAATCGTCAATCTCCAATACTCGTTTACTCGTATATTTTAAATTGGGAATTCGGAAAGTCATGGTGATACATGAATTGTCGATTTCTGATTCGAATTTGTTACCTTTATTAAGTCTGCATTTAAAGTCATTTATTTTACTTTAACTTTTGATAGCATCTAACTCCGTGAAACCAAGCTTTATAAGATTAAAACTTTGCGCTAAAACCAAGATATTAACTAAAATTAAAACTTTTATAGAATGCCTCCGCTATCTCGCCGATTTCAGAGAAGAGAAGCCTCGCGCATGCGTAGACAGCAACGTTCCCAGGAAATGGCCGCCGCAATAGCCCAAGCTTTGAGCCAAAACAATACCAACACCACCAGTTATAACATTAAGTCCTTTAATGCGGGTAACCCTCCGAATTTCACAGGTCTTGAAGGAGCCACCGTGATGCTCCAATGGCTTGAGAAGATTGAAAACGCTTTCCTCCATACCCAATGCCCCTCAGAAAGACGAACCCTATATGCTTCCAGTGTCCTGGAATCCAGAGCGCTTACATGGTGGAATGGAGTAGCTCATGCGCGTGGCGCAGAGGCTGCTTCTAGCATGACATGGGAGGAATTCAAGGAAACTCTTACGCGAGAATTCTGCCCTCCCAACGAAGTTAAGCGCCTGGAGGAAGAATTCTGGAACTTGAAGCAATACAGCGGTGAAGCGCGCGAGTACGCGACGCGCTTCCACGAGCTAAGCTTACTGGTCCCTCACCTTGTTACCCCTTCCCGCCGAGCCATAGAGAAATTCCTTGGGGGTCTCCCCATGGAAATTCAAGATTCTGTATGGGCCAGAAACCCAGTAACCCTCTCTGACGCCATCGAATTGGCCGCTGTGCTCAGCGACAACCATGTCAGAGCAGGAACCCTGTTCCTGCGGGGAACTGAGAAGACCAAACCCAAAACTGTCCCTGAACCCGCAGAAACCAAACCAGAACCCTCAAACCGTAACAACCTCAAGCGCAGGCGCAAGGCCTATGCGCTTACCAACCCGCCCATTGTCCAGCAACCCGTTTACCAACCCCCAGTTTACGCGCCTAACCCACTGTCAACCTACCCAGCACCTCCTGCAGTCCATAACTATGCCTTAACCAATCCAGCACTCCCTGCCCCGCCAACTAAGAAACCTTACACAGGAAACCATCCCTTTTGCCCAACCTGTAGATTTCACCACCCAACCCAAACCCCGTGTCGACTTTGTAACCGATGTGGCCGTACTGGTCACACTGCTGAGAACTGTAGAGTCCTTCTCGCCAATCCAATTGCGCCAAGAAGTTGATTCGCATTCCTCGAGAAAATGGTGATCTTCATATTTACGGCGAAAAACCCTCCAGTGGTCTTAAACTTATGTCTTGCGCCGAAGCCCAAAGACTCATGCGGAAGAAGTGTATTGCGTTTCTAGCCCATGTGGTTAAACCCGATGAAGGAAAGAAGCTTCGCGATATCCCTGTTGTGCGTGATTTTCCTGAAGTTTTTCCTGATGATCTTCCTGGTATCCCTCCCGCTCGTGAAGTCGAGTTTCGTATCGATCTTGTCCCTGGTGCTTCCCCCGTGGCTAAATCTCCTTACCGTCTTGCACCCGCTGAGATGCAAGAATTGGCCAGCCAACTTCAAGAGTTGACTGCTAAAGGATTCATTCGCCCTAGCTCTTCGCCCTGGGGTGCTCCGGTGTTGTTCGTTAAAAAGAAAGATGGATCGTTTCGCATGTGTATTGATTACCGCGAGTTGAACAAACTCACCATTAAAAACCGGTATCCCTTACCGCGTATTGACGACCTCTTTGATCAACTCCAAGGTGCCTCTTGTTTCTCGAAGATCGATCTCCGTTCTGGTTATCATCAGTTGCGTATCCGCGATGAAGATGTTCCGAAGACTGCTTTTCGAACTCGTTATGGCCATTTTGAATTCTTGGTCATGTCCTTCGGTCTAACCAACGCACCCGCCGTTTTCATGGATCTTATGAATCGGGTGTGTAGGCCTTTCTTGGATAAATTCGTGATCGTGTTTATCGATGATGTTCTGGTGTATTCTAAGACCAAGGCCGAGCATGAGCAACATCTCCGATTGGTATTGCAAAAGCTTAGAGCCGAGCAACTCTATGCTAAGCTTTCCAAGTGTGAATTTTGGTCTGATGAAGTACAGTTTCTTGGTCATGTTGTAAACAAGATGGGTATTCATGTCGACCCATCCAAGATTGAAGCAATCAAGAACTGGATTACGCCATCCTCTCCTTCTGAGATCCGTTCCTTTCTGGGCTTAGCTGGTTATTACCGGCGTTTCATTTCGAACTTCTCGAAGATCGCTTTGCCTTTAACAGCTCTTACGCACAAAGGTAAACCGTATATTTGGGGCTCGAAGCAAGAAGAAGCCTTTCTGACGCTCAAGCGTTTGTTGTGTGAAGCTCCTGTTCTTGCGCTACCTGAGGGTAATGATGATTTTGTCGTGTACTGCGATGCCTCCAACCAAGGTCTCGGTTGTGTTCTTATGCAACGAGGCAAGGTTATCGCTTACGCATCAAGGCAACTTAAGGTTCACGAAAAGAATTATACAACTCACGACCTCGAGCTTGGTGCAGTTGTTTTTGCCTTGAAGATCTGGAGACACTACCTTTATGGTACTAAGTGTATCCTCTACACTGACCATAAAAGCCTTCAGCATATCTTTGATCAAAAGGAACTTAACATGAGGCAACGCCGATGGAACGAACTCATCAGCGATTACGATTGTGAGATCCGGTATCATCCTGGTAAGGCTAATGTGGTAGCCGATGCGCTCAGCCGAAAACCCTGCCAGCTTAACTGTATCTTGCCGCGCACCCAGCTTCACTTCGCGCCGATTCAAAGCAACCTTGAATCTCGTATTCGTGACGCGCAGCGCGCATCCATCAGTAATGGTAACCTTCGCGCCGAGTTAGCGTGTGGCGCGGAAGCACTCTTTGTCCCTAATCTGAGTGGAATTCTCTGCTATCTCAATCGCATCTGGATTCCCTTTGATGAGAATCTTCGCGCTGATATCCTGAGTGAAGCGCACAAATCTCGGTATTCTATTCATCCCGGCGCTGATAAGATGTACAAGGATTTGCGCATTACTTATTGGTGGCCTGGCATGAAAAAGGATATTGCTGTGTTCGTAGCTAAGTGCCTGACTTGTTCTAAAGTTAAAGCTGAACACCAACGCCCATCTGGTTTGCTCGAACAACCAGAAATTCCTACGTGGAAATGGGAAGGTATAGCGATGGACTTTATTACCAAGTTACCTTTGACAGCAAGCAAACATGATAGCATTTGGGTAATAGTGGATCGATTGACTAAATCTGCTCACTTTCTGCCCATTCGTGAAAACTACCGTGTTGAGCATCTCGCGCAGCTTTATGTCAAGGAAATCGTCTGCCGCCATGGTACTCCTTTGAGCATCATATCCGATCGCGATGGCCGTTTTATATCTCGCTTTTGGAAATCTCTCCAATCTGCGCTAGGAACTCGCTTGGACATGAGTACGGCATATCATCCTCAGACTGACGGTCAGTCTGAGCGAACTATTCAAACTCTTGAGGATATGCTCCGATCTTGTGTTCTTGATTTTGGAGGTAATTGGGATTCACACCTGCCTTTGATCGAGTTTTCTTATAATAACAGCTATCATTCCAGTATTGGTATGGCCCCATTTGAAGCACTTTACGGTCGTAAATGCCGCTCCCCGATTTGTTGGAGCGAAGTGGGTGAAACTCAAATCACAGGACCCGAACTTGTTCAAGAGACAACCGATAAAATCGCCAAGATCCGTGATCATCTGCTGACTGCCAGAAGCCGACAGAAGAGTTACGCAGATCGTAGGCGGAAGCCTCTCGAATTTCAAGTTGGTAATCTTGTTCTCCTCAAAGTGTCGCCTTGGAAAGGTGTTGTCCGCTTTGGGAAGAAAGGTAAGCTTGCTCCTCGTTATGTTGGTCCATTCAAGATTCTCGCGCGTGTGGGAAAAGTTGCCTACAAACTTGACCTGCCGCTCGCGCTCAGTAATGTGCATCCAACGTTCCATGTTTCCAATCTCAAGAAGTGTTTAGCTGACGAGAACCTTCACATTCCACTTGATGAAGTTCAAGTTGATGAATCCATGCATTTCATTGAGAAGCCTGTTGAGATTATGGATCGCGAGGTTAAGCAAACCAAGCGCAGTCGTATCCCTATCGTGAAAGTTCGCTGGGAGTCCAAGCGCGGAGCCGAGTTTACATGGGAAAGGGAAGATCAAATGAAGATCAAGTACCCGCACCTGTTCTCTGCGCAACCTACTTCGAGATAAATTTCGGGACGAAATTTCTTAAAGTAGGGGAGACTGTAACATCTGCCCCGATCCGACCCGACCCAGGTACCCGTTTCTCTGACCCGATCTCTCTTTTATTATTTATACTTATATTTTACTTTTAATAATAATATATATTTTCCTCCCCGCCTCTCTCTCTCTTTCTTTCCGCCGTCCCGTCCCTCTTCCTTCTCTCTGTCCGCCTTCTTTTCCCTCTTGTCGCCGTCCCGCCCTTACGCCTTGTTTCCCTCCTCTTTGCTTGTCCTTTGGTTCTTCCCGCCTAAGGATGTCTGCAGCTCCACGCGCCAGACTCCTTACATGGAAGCCTGCGTGAAGACATCTTGTTCCTGCGATGCGTGAAGAGAACTCTTCCCGCAGCGCGCTAAGAATGCATGTTTTTCCCGCAATGCGCTAAGAATGTATGTTCTTCCCGCGATGCGCTTAGAATTCTTGTTCTTCACGCAGCACGCTAAGGATTTGTGATTCTTCCCGCAGTGCGCTAAGGAATGTTGTGCCAGCCTTCGCGCTCGCGCACTCAGCCTTCCCGCGCTTAACCCTTGTATCTTCTGTTTATTCCAGCCTGTATGCTTTTGTGTTGTCTTATCTTCTGTGCTGTTGACCTAACCTATCTAATGTCTGAATAGTTACTTTCGGCGCAGCATGCGTACCAACCCCCATTGGTTGGTAGAAAAAGTGACTGACATTATCTTTTGAGATCTGCTTTTGCCATGCTTGACCAGTACCTTTATCTGATCCGCCCATGCCTGTTACTGTTCCCTGTCAGCTTTATTTTACCCCCTGCAGCTGCCATATCTTTTGATATCTTTTGCTTTTGGAATCTTTTGCTTTTTGAGATCTTTTCCCTTTTTTTCTGGATTTATGTCTCCTAGGGTTTCTCTATAAATAATAGTATTATTTTTTCATAACACATCACACACAAAACACTTAATCTCTCCTGTTCTCTTGCTCCTTGCTCTCTCTGCCGTCTTCCTCTCTGCCTCCGTCTTCCTCCTTGTTCTTCCTGCTTTTCCGGTAATATATATTATAATTTACTATGCTAACTTATAATCAAGACTTAAAACAAATCATTAAAACAATAATCTTATTTATAGGTTAACTTGTGCTTGTTTAAAGTTGGTTCTTGCTTTATCTATCACCGCATCGTTTATCATGTGAGTTATCTCGTATCTAATCCCTTTTTATTTTAAATGCTTTGGGATGTTCATGTGTTCATACAAAACTTGAGTCTTAAACTTGTTTTTTAACTTTAGTCGCGCAGTATCCCATGTGTTGAGGACGTTTACTTGGCTGTTTATTTGTATGTGTGTATCATTAACCGCTTTGTTCGGCCTATTCCGCAGTTCCGTTGGTACCATTAGTTGAACACGGGAGACCTATCGTTTACGGTTTTCTTTGTTTACACTTGCACAGATGTTTTCTCGTTTTTATGCTCAATTGGGAGCATGGATTGAACTATGATCTATGAACTATCTTAGGCTTGATCACAATCTGATTACACCCTTGTTAAACTCTAGACATACACGTGTTGCGCGCAGATTTACTGTGATTATCTATGATATCTATTAAACTTGATTTCTCACCAACACGCAAGTGTTTGACGTTTATTTTAACACATGTTCAGGTTTGCAGTAGCTGTTTTGGAGCTTGTGGACACGTAGGACGTTTTTACTTTTGGACCTAGAATTAAAATGTATCAAGACAAGTTAATGTTGTTTGAATGTTATAATTTATAATATATTGATTTATGTTTGATTTATGTTGTTCTTTATTTTCCCCGCTGCGCGTGCGCGATAAAATGTGTATTAATAAATATTGACACCAATAGTGTCGCGAGTAATGAAGCAATATGTGGCGCCCCGATGTATAATCCGCCTTTGGTCGGGGTGTTACAGCTTGGATGAAGAAGTTCATCACCGATCTCGATGTGGTTCCGAGTATTCACAAACCAATCGAGATATTCTGTGATAACACAGGTGCTATTGCTCAAGCCAAAGAGCCAAGGTCTCATCACATAACCAAGCACATTTTAAGGAAATTCCATCTTATTCGGGAAATATTGGAACGAGGTGACATCGTGATAAGCAAAGTAGACACAGATCAAAATCTAGCTGACCCGTTCACTAAGCCAATGACTCAGGACAAACATGATCATTATAGAGATGCTATCGGGCTTAGACTTGCTAGTGATTTATTTTGATTTAGTATTTGGATGTATGAACGTTTAATCAGTTGTACTTTTATGTTCACTTTTGATTTAATGGTTAAATGCAAACGTTGAATAATACAACTGTGTTCATTTTAATACGTTTAATCCGTGAATATTGTATTCTAAATTATCCGTAGTCGATCAGACTCGCGGGAGCGATTCTGAATTAAGACTATTCTGATTTTGAACTCAAGTAGTTGACTTCCAAACTCACAGACCTCATTATGAATGACGTTGGATGTAACTCGCATCAAATCATCTTCATGGATCTTGATCATAAGCTGTTTTGATAATAGTATGCTCATTTAGTATCCTTAGACCTAAGTTACATATTAGAACTTTCGTTTACCGAGGGATATTCTTTGATCATGTCAACCGCTGTTGCATAACTGCCAGCCATAAAGGCATTGGTTGGGAATGTTCTAGAGTTCAGTGGGAGTTGTATGTAGTCAAGATGGGATTATGTACTCTTACATTAAAATGTAACAGTTAGACATATTGGCGCCCCTGTTGATTCAAACTGGTAAAGTGTGAGGCCTCACCCAAACTAACTGTGTGTTTGATTGGACCACTTTGACTCTATATCGAGAATTACAATAATTGAACGCCATATGAGAATGATATGATCCATGTCTCATAGTTCATTTAATGTCTTATATAGAAAGGATAGATGACAACGATTACTATAAATTCATTGTCTTGCAATAAGGTATTCCAAGATACTTTGGTTATGGATTTAAAATGTCATATTCGGTTGGGGACAGCTATGCGTAGCTAGAACGCCTCTGGCTGTCAGCGTTGTGACACTTGACCCAAATACGTCCAAGTGGGAGACTGTTGGATTTTATGGACGTTTCGGGTCAAGTCAACGCGACCGACCCGAACGTGACCCGGACTGAGTTACACCGGGGGTGACGAGATAAAGGCCTATTTAAAGGTTAATTAGGCCCGATACAATTGATAAGGTGGACAGGATATTGGACTAGGCTTTGTTTGTTAATTGGGCTTAAGCCCATATTGGTTTATCTAGATTAAACCCTAATACTAACACTATATATAAACAATAAGATGTTATTATTTGAGGTTAACCTTAACAACACAAACCCTAGCTGCCTACTCCTACTCCGGCGCCGATTTCCGGCTAAACCCGGTTTTCCGGCGAGCCTATTCTGGCCGCCGTACACCTATATCAAGCACCACCGATCATTATTCCACCAACACAAGCACCACCGCAACTCCTTGAGCTCCGGTACTGTTGAATAAACCCTGGTTCGTTTTTCTGGCGACCTGGTTCATCTTCTCCGGCAAGATTTGGTTTTTTGGCGAGCTCCTTTTGGCTGAACTGAAGCTGCCGCTGCTTGTCGTTGCTGTTTGAAGCTGTTCTTTGCTGTCCAACATCGTTTGCCGCAACCACAGCCCGTCGGAATCCGCCATTGCCGCCGCCTGCCGCCGCCAGTGCCGGATTCTCCCTTGGTGTTTGATTGTGTCAAGTCTAGCATATCTTGTTAACCCCTCGGTGTCTTCCCGGTTCTTGTACCCGAGGTATATCGACAAACCCCCTATGGTTGATTATTATATGCTTTATCGTACTCGTATTCTAGTTGTAATCGGATCCAGACTTTTGGGTTTTCGGTTTATGTTCGGGTTAAACTTTATATTGTTCCGCTGCGTTTTTATAGATCGTTTAGTTTTATATATTAATGATGATTAATATTTATCGAAACGACATTAATAACTAAAACGGGTTTGAAAAGTTTTATCCGTTTTCGTTCCGAACCACCGTTGAAACCCAACACTTAGAACTAGTCGAGTAAACAAAATTAATCTTGTAACTTTTACTATTTGTGTATATTTGTTTTTGAAATATGTGATCATGTACATGTATTATAAATATAATCATGAACACTATTTATCATTTTTAACTTTTGAAACAAAATAACGTTTAAAAGAAATAAACTCAAAACTCTAACTCGGACAATTTGGCTTGTCTATCCCCGAAATTGCATGTGGTGTTTTCCAAAATTCCCATCAAACCGGTCTAAGCAATCAAAACCTAGAGAGTGACAACTTCTAACACGACATAAAAAAACCATGTTTTTGGTTTATATGAACGCTGTATAAGAAACATGTCGTATACTGGTATTTAGGTTGCATGTATAATTCATGTATCACGTCCGGGTTAACTAAATTTGATGTGTGTTCATGACTCATTTAACCTTTTGTTACAAGCTAGAAACTCACATGATTACATTTTGATCACTATCGACCAACTCAATGACCTTGTCAACAAATAAATAATGTAAACTGATCGTGTTCAAGTTAGATAATTCTAACATACAAAGTTACGCTTGAGCTTGTTTATTTAATTATTTATTATAAAATGAAAAAAAAAAGTAGAGAGAGTTTAAAAGTCATTAAATCCCACTGTACCTAATATTTACAGCTGTGTGTGGTTATTGTTAAGCTAAAAACAAATCGACACGAGATATGCCAAAATTGCCAACCCTACATCAATGTGGAATCTACGTGTCACATGTAAGATAATCTTGATACGTGGAAAAGATACACCAAAAGCTTGTTAAAAATCTTTCTATCTATAAATAGCCTCCTCCACCCGGTTCTCCTCATCCTCCACTCCATCCATCCGTGCCGTGTTTGTGTTTCAAATTTAAATAAACAAATAAATATCTACCGATCAATAAGTTAATTGTTTCATATTTCCTTCCGATTATTATTCTTCCTATATAATATTTTCGAATCCTGTAATCATTTTCGTTGTTTCCAATTTGTTACGTCGGAAAATGAAGGAAACCGCCGAAAATCCTCTGCATCTCAAGTCGTTGAATCACATCTCGCTCGTGTGCCGTTCGGTTGAAGAATCCATCGATTTCTACACCAACGTTCTCGGTTTCTTCCCCATCCGAAGGCCTGGATCCTTTGATTTCGACGGTGCATGGTAATTTCATCATTCTATATTATTTTTATACACAGTGCGTGTTTGGTAAGCTTTTAAAAATTGCTTATTTGTTTATTTATTTATTTTTTTTATATAAGCAAATAAGTCATTTGAAAAAGCTTCGTTAGAAAGCTTTTTCTGAAATTGTTTATCTGCAAAAAAAAAGAAAAACAGATAAGCAATTTCCTAAAGCTTAGCCAAACACCCTTCAAAACTATTGGTGTTTGAATCTAGATTGATTGATCATTGATTATTGATAGCGGAAATTGATATTTGTGACTTATATTGATTGATGATTTGCAGGCTATTTAACTATGCAATTGGAATTCATCTTTTGCAATCAGAAAACCCGAATAAGATGCCCAAAAAGAGCGAAATTAATCCCAAAGATAATCATATTTCCTTCCAGGTAAAATGAGTTTACAAAATTGGTAACATGTTATTAAATGATTCTGATCATTTTAATAATTTTTTTAATAATAATAAATTTTATACTACCTCCGTCCCTTAAAAGTTTCATAGTTTGAAAAACAAAAATTTTAAGGTAAATTGAATAATTACTTTTTCTTCATCTTAACAGATGATGCTTTTGGAAATTGAGTCCGTCAATATTATTTATTAGTCAATATTATTTATTAATTTTAGTTGCGTGTGGTTAAGAGTAAACTTGGAAATTGATTTATAAATTTTGAAAGTATTGATTTATAAATTTTGAAAATGAACATTTGCAATGGAAAAATAAAATAAAAATTTAGACACTTTTAATAGGACAGATGGAGTAATATAATATAGCGTTTATAGCTAGACAGAAGGCAACAAGAGCAACAAGCTTTGCCGCAAGCTTGTTGAATTTTCATTATTTTTAATTTTTTAATAAAATATAGTCTTTACAGCAAGACAGAAGGCAACAAGCTGCGCCACAAGCTTGTTGAATTTTCATAATTTTAATACAACATAGTGTTTAATTTGATTTGAATTTGGTAGAATTTTCATAATATTAATAAAACAGTGTGTTTAATTTGATATGAATTTTGATAACAGTGTGAGAGCATGGGAGCAGTGGAGAAGAAGCTGAAGGAGATGGAGATAACCTACAAGAGACAGAGGGTAGAAGAAGGTGGAATCTACGTGGACCAGTTGTTCTTCCATGATCCAGATGGGTTCATGATCGAGATATGCAACTGTGATAACCTTCCGGTGGTCCCGATAGGCGGAGAGATGGTTCGGTCATGTTCGCTGTTGAATTTGGATATCATATCTTCTCATAAACAAATACAAACATTTGTGCAGTTGCAAAGCCAGTGAACCCTGGTGTATGTTTTATTTTATTATGATCATGAGATGTTGCTTTCTGGTTATGGAGTGATTTGCTCTATGTGATTTATTTATGTACTGTTATAGGGTTCTTAAATAAATTAAATCTGGTGACACCCTAATGGGGTTAATGCCATTTCTATCTTTTTAGAAATCATTTACATTTCGTAAATGTATAAGTGTTTGATTTCTTAAGTGCTCCATCTGTAGAAGAATATTACTCTTGAGATTCTAAAAAATGACAAACATCTAAGTAGATCAGCCTTAGGTTTCGTGTGTTCAGCAGGTCCAGGATTTACTTTTTCTTTTCAGGTTTCGTGTTTCGTAATTCTTGTGATAGCTTTCTATCATGTAATACTTCACGTTCATATAAAAGTATTTTGTGTGTACACGAAATTAATACTCAGTTAAGATAAGAATGTGTATCTTAAGAAAGTGTGTATAAAAGAACTTACTATAGTTGGTACTTTTGCTTGTTGACAGTTAACAAGAACTTTCATAGCTATCTGTTATTTTACGATCTAACAAAATTTTTTATTTATATATACAACACCAAGCTAGCAAGAAGCAAGCAAACACCAAAACACAACCATCTACATCACACATACACGTCTAGTAGATAAACTACCCCATAACACCACGTTACATTTAGGAGTTAAAATTGAAATTACAGCACTTCTTCCACGGCAAAGACCATGTTCTTGGATCTATTCTTCATCCAAAAGAAGCTCCACGCTTTGATCTCACTTGTTATGTTATTCAAGTGTGCCGGCTTTATTTCAAACACCAAATAATTTTGCACATTCCAAATGCACCAAATCGTTGTGAGACAAACCACGTGAAAGACTTTTGCTTTCCGAGTTGGCAAACATGAAAGTTCAAACAAACCACGAGTCGAAAAGGCATAAATTGTTTCGCCATTTCCAACTCCTCCTTGCATATCAGACACACGATCTACGCAACCGGAATATTCCATTATTCCACATAGCAACCGGAATAAAACAGTCAGTTTTTGTTTCGGTTAGTTATTTTGATTTTTTTGGGTTTATGATCGGTTTTTTTATATCATGCGCACCCCGTCTAATGGTATTCTTTGGGGTGTGATTTATGCAGTACTGTTGATGGTTATGGACCGATGGTGGAAAGGTTCCTAGAGGTAGAGGTTAATGGGCTGGGCCTAGATGGAAAGCCAATAAAGGTTAATGGGTGTGGGTGGCTGGTCAATATTTTACAACACGAATGTGATCATTTAGAAGGAACTTTGTATGTTGACAAGATGGTTGTCACATTCGTCAATTTCGGGTTTCTTTGTATTCGTTTTGCATTTGTTTTACTATGTAAACCGACACGTTTTGTAAACCGAAACCTTGGATATAATCAAAATGATGGATTTTTTTGTTACAATATTGTTTTACACTTGTTGGGTATTGAAAACATTCATTCCGGGCTTTAAAACGCGTAAAAACGATCTTCGGGGACCAATTATGCCATACTTGAAAACTTAAAATATTCTGTCAGTATCCCGTCGCGCTGCACGACGGGGGAGGGGGTCAGCGATCGGCGCGGCGCGAGCTGCATCAGATCAACAAACTCGTTTTTGTTGTTTGATGCTTGTTTTGACCCCTTTTTGCATGAAACTTCTTGTGTTTAACATCCATATTTGACCACCAACATTACCATATATATACACACCCTTTCTCCTTCATTATTCCTTGCTACATCTCCAAAAACTCTCTCAATTCTCCATAGATCCAATGTTGTTTTATTTATGTGTTCTTGAAGGTTTGATTTCCAAATGTCAAACCAAGTTTAATATTTCATTCTATTTAGCTTATGTAGTCTTATTAATACTTGTTTATGGTGGCACAACATATATATAATACACACCCCTTTTTACCTTTGGTAGTTGCTTCTCCGACTCCGGTGGGAACGGCTAGTAAAGGACTCTATGAAATTCGTTCAACATCTCAACCTCATGCTTTTCACATTCACCAAAATAAGTCCACTTCATGGCATCATCGTCTTGGACATCCACATTCTCAAATTTTACAATTTTTAGCATCCATTGTTCCTTCTATTAAAAACTCAAAAACTAATTGCAATGATTGTTGCATTAATAAAAGTCATAAACTTCCATTTCATACTTCATCTCTTTCATCCACCCCATCTTGTTTCTTGAAAGTATGACAAGATGTGAGAGAGTGCCCTTGTTTGAAGTAAAATTGACATTTGCCTCGGAAGGGACGGGAGGTCAATTGGTTTGGTGTAGGAAGAATGTTGGCCATGATAGAGAGGATGACTGAAAAAAAAACTGTGTAAACAGTGAAGTGTGGAAACAGTGGTTCGTAACCTGTTGAAACAGTGAAGTGTGGAAACAGGGCTGCAATGAAAGCAATGGGTCGCTGGAAAATTTAGAGGGGAAGGATTGTGAACATGGCTGATACCATATGAGAGAATGGCAATCAACTTGATTATTTTCATTAACTTAGTGATCAATATATACACAAATATAAATCAAAACTGCAGAAATAAATCCCAATAAATAAGCTAACATCAAACCTAGTTAAGACTATCTAAATATAAATAAGAGGCACCATAACAAACATCATAATTCAATTAAACACACATGTACAACCTTGGATAACTCTCGAAGCAAAAACCTATGCCTAATTATATTATAACAGCCGTTATGTTTGTGTTTCTGGTCTGCTTGCTGCCGTCTATTGTCGTTCTTATTAACCATCTTTACAACATCACATAAGGTAATCGTTTTGCTATTACAGTTCGTCTACAATCCGCGATTGCTAACCCCATGATTAATTAAGCCAACATAAACGATATTAGCCGAATTGATTTGCTAGGGTTCATAGTTCTTATTGTTGTTTCGGCTGTCTGTTTAAAATATTTGGTTTTCAACTTACAAATGATTAACTGAGTAGCTCAGTTGGTTCTGTGCATCTTGCTTAAGGCTTGGACGATCTGGGGGCGCAGGTTCGAGCCTCCCCCAGCCCGTTTTCGGGTTATTTTTGTTAAAAATTAATTTCTATGATTAAATAGTTAAATTATCTCTTTAAAACTCTTTACATATATATATATATTATAAATATAATAATGAATCAATACTTTACGAAACCGGCACATTTACGAGTTGTTTTCCAAACTTTGTTTGAATCATGTGTGTATATATATATTAGTTGTTAAATTGTTAAAGTATTTATAATAAAGGTTTATATATATATATAATATATATATATACCCGTTATTATTATAAGTTATTAGTTATTATTTATTATTTACAATTTTTATTTAAGTATTTTATATAGGGGATGGTTAGCGTACAAATGAAATTAACGTGCTAAACGTTATAATCATGTAGAGTAATTATGTATACAAGTAGAGTAATTATCATAGAGTAATTATGATAATTACTCTACTTGTATACATAATTACTCTACTTGATTCTCACGTTTAGCACGTTAATTTCATTTGTATTTGATTCAAACCCATTTTATATAATCAAATCTTATTATAAAATTCGATAATAAAATTAATAATAAACCTAAGTAATATTTAACCTTCGTAAGAACATACCCGACCATCAATTTCCGAGCCTCTATCTAATTTTAGTTTCGTATTCAATCCATATATATTTACCCGCAATTATTGTTACTTAGGATTTCTCGTCGGTATCATTCCCGAAGAGCTTCGCTTACCGCTTTCTTACATATTCATTATCTCTTGCTTAATCGCCAAGGTGAGTATTTCACTCCCCTTTTTACTTATTTTTAAACCTTTTTGGGGACATGTGCGTATCTTATATATTTAACTATTATCTAGTATTTAAAACCGCAACTGTTAATCCTTGTGTGTATATAAGTTTATGCTTAACTTGCTAATTGCTTACTTGCTTTATAAGAACGTTGTATGCTTATTTCGGCAACCGATGTCCATTTTTATGGCACAGTTTAGTCCTTGCTTGGTAACCAATGTCCATTTATATGGATTGGTTGAGCCCTTTCTTTATGGTTGATTTCTTTATGGTTCGATTGATTGTTTATGTGATATGGCTTAACTGTGTATTCTCACAGGAACAGTTTGCATCTTTCTTTAATTATCATATATTATTATTGTTGTGTCTTAAACTGGTGTTTTACTCACTCAATATGTGTTGTTGACAAATATTCTATTTTATACGCATATGCAGGTTATCGTAGAAATTTAATGCAGGTTGGTGAAGACTTAGTGAAGAATTTAGTTAGAAGAATATTGTAATCAAGAAATACAAAATTTGTATTGTTGTATGAAATATGTATTTGTTTGTATTTGATAATTGAATTTAATTAATAGATATTGTCATTTAAATGTTGCATGATAGTAACCTTGTGAGTTGTGACAATCGGTTCGCGCCCCGGCATTTCCGTCGTAGGTTGGGGTGTGACAGTTTGTAGAGACTAACCTCGGTTTAACCGTAAATAGTCCAAACCGTGAACCGAACTTGTTACTAGTTTTGTTAAATAATTGTTTTAAACATGCTTTATATTAGATTTAAGTTTCTAAATTCATTTTCACAAGCTCTTGGTTATTTGGGCATGTGGAGACCATCAAGGAACATATTGTGAGATGGAAACCGAACAATCCGATTTTTACTCGCTTAAGACACACAAGTGTGTTTTTAGCTATCAAGACTTGAATATTTCTTTAAAAATAGTTTACAAAATGATTTTAATTATTTTCTTAAGTACATGGAAATGTTGGATCCAACTTGATCTCATAACATAGTTTGGACCGACAAAACCGAACACTCGCTTAACGTGCGTTGTTAGTTCTAAAACAATAGAACTGCATACTTGGTTAAGTCTTAATAAATTTTATTGAGTTATATCATAACATTAATTATTTTGGAAAGTTGACTTTGGGTTTGACCAATTATCAAGACCCGAACCAACAACCTGAATACTCGTTAAAGAACCGTTTTAGTATCTTTGTCCCAAAGGAACTTGCATTTAGAATTTTCTCACCTTATTACTTAGCATAGGTTAAGTAAATATTAAGGTTAGTTACTTTAACCCGGTTTCGAGCAAACTTACATTTTTAAATGGTTATTATTATAAATTCTTAAATAGTTACATTATAAACCTTGAACTTTAATTGTCTACTTTTTGCAACAATTATTTTATTTAAAGATCTTCAAGTCAACATTTCTAAATCCAAGACTTTCTTTTATTTAGGCTTCATACGTTAACTCGTCGTTCAGGCAAATCTTCAAATTACCAACCTTTCAAGTTAATTACTTGTACGTGAGTACATTCATCCCCCCGTTTTCCATCTTTTGTTTTGGGGTAACATTTCATACTTATTCAAATTAAATGCTTTATATTTAAGTCTTAAACCACAAACATTATTGTATACTTTACTTAAATAAATGCTCGATTTGGTGTTCTATGCTTACATGATTATATGCTTATGTGTTTACCGCTTTTGGAGGGTTGAATCTTAAATCCGTGAACTATATGGTATTCTCTTATAGCACGGTGCCGTTAATGTATTCTTATTAACGACCTCATGAAATCCGAATCTATTTGGTATTCTCTTATAGACGGTGCCGCTAATGTATTTTTATTAGCGACCTCACATTATCCAAATTATTGCTATTTATTTGTTGTTTTGTATACAAGATTGTGGCTTTTCTTATTATATACAAATTTTTTAGGACCTATAAATTGCTCACCACCCTTTGTGTTGATAAACTTTATTTTATGAAATGTTACAGGTTTACATCTAGGTTGATTATGGAGTTACGAGAAGAAAACGTCACAAATACCTCTAGGATATTAGCAAAAATGAACAATATTTGATTTGCTATATTTTGTTATATGTTGTTGTATTTGACTTATGAATATTGTTATGTGACATTTTCGATGTTGTCAAATGAAATGAGTTTGTTAAATATTGTCGCTTTAAATAGTGTCATGCGCTTATGGGTAATCCGTCGCATCCCGGCATGTTCCGCTGCCTTTGATCGGGGTGTGACAATGGTGAAACGAACATTTAGGACCATTGAGAACATGTGCTTGCCGCTTGCTAATGGGTGTCCTAAGCAGGGTGTTCGATGACATTAAGGTGTTCAGTTACATTTAACTACTTTTTAACTTTAAACTACTTACTTAAAACACTATGTAATTAGTTAACCCGAAAAATCGATGTTACATCAACGGTGGCATCTTCGTTTGAGTGATCCATCTTCTCGAGACATAACAACCTATTTCCTCGTGGTTTTCAAAATGACGAAATTGAAACCGAGTAACAAAAACTTGATCAACCAAGATTAAACTTTAAACATAAACCGCAAAATACACGGATAGTTTTCATTCTTCTCCATACTTGTTTTATAGGGGCCTATAGACTAATTTGGTATGTGGTTTGGTGTGCTAGCAATTTCATGAGCTTGCTAGTGAAATGTAACAACTAACAAATGACTATTTTTGACCTACATGTAACTACAATGCATTTAACTACAAATGTCTTTCGAGCGATCATCTGGATAACTTACGGGCCGCTGACTCAACCGATCATCTTCATTCTTCGAGTACGGGAGACCACCACCTGGAGGAAACTCACGTATGGTGGACAAACCAGCTAGCCCAACCTGGAACCTCCATTTTATCAAGACCTCCTCTATAATTAAAAGATTTTGGTTGCCTCACCTCAACCACTTGAGCTAACAATCATGAACAACTACATCTTCTCAACAAAACAAAACTATATCTATATGAAATTAGAGGTGCACAAAAAAACCGATTCTGGATCGACCCGACGATTCCTACCCGGAACTAGACCCGAACCCTACTCTACTCGCGGGTAGGACCGGGTTTTGGGTATCTCCCCGAAACTGTACCAGGAACCGATTTCACCAATACCCGACCCAACCCGACCCAAAACCCAGAAAAAACCAAAAAATACGTACCCGACTATACCTGAAACCCGTTCCTACCCTTACCCTGTTTTGGATTTTTATTTGACCATACCCGGTTTGTGCACCTCTAATGAAATGAAAGACCACATAAGAACATTTATGAGAATAGTATTAAGGGGGTGTTTGGCCTGGCTTTTATTTTTTATTTTATGCTTATATTTTAAAGTAGCTTATAGCTTATTTTCTATTGTTTGATAAGCTCTTATTAAGTGTTTGGATTAGCTTATATTTTACAAGTTGATTATACGTCTTAATAAGTTGTTAAATCCATCATTCTTTAATTTGTTTTAGTAATAAGTTGCTTCAATATTATTAATCCATCACCATTTGAAGGCAAATGAGTAATTTACCCCCTTAAACAAATAAGCTTCTTCAAATAAGCTAAAAACCATCTTCAAATAAGCTTATTCAAAGTAGCTTATATAAGCTTATAAGCATAAGATAAAAAGGCTAAACCAAACACTAAGTTAAGCTTATTTTATAAAAAAAGTTAAAAAAGCTATAAGCTTTGCTAAAAAAAAGCTAGGCCAAACACCCCCAAGCCGAATAACAGCAGCCCGTTTAGGCCCAAATGTTTCAATCAGTTGATTTCCGACCGCCGAATCGCTAAATTAATCAATCACTGTGATGGTAGTAATCCGGCGGCTATCGCAACGTTTGTCTTCAACACCACTCGCCGGAGGAGAATACATCAAGCTTCCATTTCTTCTTCAATCCAAAACCCTAATTATCCCATCCCAACATAAACCCATCTTAAACCCTCAATTCATTCCCGCCGTTAATAAAGGCTTCAGTTCTTCTACTGCTCGAACTCCGGCCAGCTGGTTACCCGCGTTTGGTAAAAAGAAGAAGATAATGCACTTGCCGAGTATTGTGCAAGCCGGTCACCCGGTTCTTCACGAACCCGCCAAGGAAGTCCCGGTTGAAGAAATCGGGTCGGATCGGATCCAGAAGATAATTGATGATATGGTGCAGGTCATGAGGAGACGACCCGGTGTCGGTTTAGCTGCTCCACAAATTGGCATTCCTTTAAAAGTAAAGTTTTTTATTTATTGTTTATGTTTTATTAATCAGAAATTAATGAAGATTATTGATTTAATTTGGTTCTTGCAGATTATTGTGTTGGAGGATACTAAAGAGTATATATCACATGCACCAGATGAAGAGAATAAGGAACAAGACAGAAGACCTTTTGACCTTTTGGTATGCAAAATTTATGTCAGTTTGTCATTTTGAAGCTTTCTAATTGGATTCTTGAAAATGCAGGTGATTTTGAACCCGAAACTTAAAAAGAAGGGCAACAAATCAGCATTCTTTTTCGAAGGCTGCTTAAGGTGTGTTCACTGGCCTTCAATCTAATTAATAAACTCTACATATTGATAATTTTTAACACTTTGACTGCAATTTGATAAACATATTGTAATTTGTATGATTACACGTTCCATTTATTAAGAAAAACTCTAACGGGTCGAGAAAGTAAATATTTGAGAATTGAGTTAACTCATTGTGACAATTTCAATCCATTTACTTAGGAATGGGAAGGATTAGGGATTTAGGGTTTATGCAGTTAATGCAGAAAAATATCGAATGTCGGTCAAGGACAGATATTTGAGGTATCGGTTATCGCGGTGGGATATCGGTACTTTTAATGTCGTGCAGACTTTATATATATATATAGCATAGCAACTTAACACTAACAATTATGTATACTCTTCTACCATTAACAAATTAACCTTTTGCAACTTAAAACACTAACAATTGTAGCAAGTAGGAACTCATTAAGACTTAAAACACTAACATTAAACACTAAAAATTGACAATTATTAAGACTTAAAAACTGATATCGGGGGAAAATCGGTGATATATTGGTCCAATATCGCTGATATTATCGGTACCGATATTATGCTAGAGGTCCGATAGCCGTTATAGCACTGCTATAGCACCGATAACGACTGCAATTTAGGGCTGTGTTTATAGGTCAAACGTTTTAAACTTTAAGTGAGCCAAAGTGTATTAAGTGTTGACCCGTACAGATTTCAAAAATTTTTATTCATTATCTAAATTATTAATATATTATTGTAGTAATTTAGTTTTTGTATTTAATACATTATTTCTACTTCATTGGCTCATTTAGTACCAATTTGGACCCACTTTAAGTGAGGAAGTTATATAAGCGTGACCTGCTTTGACCAGTTGTATAGTTGACCCAAATGAACCCACATGCAAATCAACATATTGCTTGAAGAATGGGTCAAGATTTCCACCCCTAGTACATAACTTACTTTGGATTTGGTAAAATGGGAATTGGATTTTGATAAGCATCGAGATAATTATTGACCTGCCAATTATGTATATTGAATTTTGATTATATGTACTTTAATCGCCACAATATATTTCAACTTGCACATCTAAATACCATCTTAACATTATTGTAACACATGGTAGTGATCTAATGGTTGTTTGTTGGTGTGATTTTTGCAGTGTTGATGGATATAGAGCATTGGTGGAAAGGTCCCTAGAGGTAGAGGTTAACGGGCTGGGCCGAGACGCGATGCCCATAAAGGTGGATGCCTGTGGGTGGCAGGCCCGTATTCTACAGCACGAGTGTGATCATTTAGATGGAACTTTGTATATTGATAAGATGGTGAAACGGACATTTAGGACCATTGACAACGTGGACTTACCACTTGCTAATGGGTGTCCTAAGCTGGGCGTTCGATGACCTTAAAGTTTTTAGATGATCTCATACCAATTAAGATTTTTTGGTCTCTCAAATGTCATAGCTTCAATATTAATGAAAATAAGAATAGTCCAAAATTTGGATCATAAGAGTTGTAACCCATTTGTTTAAGATTTTGGTTGTCTGTTTATTGATGACTCATGGGTGATACAACCCATTGATATGAAATGGTTTTGAGGGTTTTTGGAATGGAGGAATTGGTATGAAAGTACTTCAAGGCAACACAATCCTAAAAAGGTCTACTAATTCTAATTGAAAAATGATGCTCAAAATTCTTTACATTTGGTTGTATGTAAACTTGGTCAAAATGAGTTTGATAAGTTGGAATAATGGGTGCATTTAATGTAATTTTTGGAGGTGCTACGCGTCTATGTTAGATACTTTAGTGTAATTTGATTGACCTGTCAATCAATCTAAATTATAATATATATTAAACAAGTTAGGAGGTGCCGGGTGCACACTTGTTTGAGTTTATTATAATGCTACTCCTAACGAACGAGGGTTCCAAGGTGACAACACCCTTGGTAGCAATGTCCAAGGGATAGTGACCCTGGCATTTGAGTTTTGACAGTTTTCAAATACTAATCCCTGATATAAAATCTTATAGTTTTTTTTGTCATACTCTCTGGTACTGTTTCACTGCAAAATCACATATGAAGTTTGATAGTAGACGGATTCGAGATCGACGATCTACAAGAATATAACCCTTTGAGTGGGTAAACTCCAAGAAACATTAGAGAGAAATAGACCATAAAACTTTGTTATTTTTCTTCTTAATAAAACATTAATAGTCATGCCTTTAAATACGCTTACAATGAAAACTACAAAAGGAAACTACCTAGTACATGCACTAACCCACTAATATAAAACTAACAACCAACTAATGAAAACATAAATTATGGAATACTGAAGATGATGGAAATGTGGCTAGACAGTAGACACGTATCAAAGTTCTTTTCACATCTGAGTTTTATCCAATTAATTTATCGGAGAACCACCAAATAGTTTCAATCTGAAAGTACATACGACTCTCAAATTATCCAAGTTATCAAGTTTCGAACCACCAAATAGTTTCAACATGCTACACTAACTATAGATGATAATGGGAGATCTATGGTAACCACGAAAATTGCATATTTTCGAATGATAATACTTGTATACTGATAATGTAAAAGAAAACAAAAGAATTAAGGTGAACTGTTTTATATGATAGTCTATATTGCAATTTTAAGGGAAATTTTTTAAAATAGTAATTTTTAGCAAACTTTTCTAAATAGTCTAGGTTGACAAAAAAAATCCCCAAAACAGTCAATTCTTTCAGTCGGATCCGACTGAATTTTAACGCTGTCTGCCAGAAGTTTTGAACCTTTAAAATCGCATCACGTGCCAACATTTTAATGAATCCGACGGAATTTCCTCAATTGAATTTTAATGGGTCCGACCGAATTCTTCGTCCTTTACATCTCAAACTCTAAACCTCAATCTCTATCTTTCGTATTTCTTCACAAAATTAAGGCAATCAATAGTGCAAACCGCTTAGTTTTTCGATGAGAACACAACCATAGTGTTCAATTCCAATATGTAACTCAAAATCTACCCCCCCCCCCCCCCCCCGAATTGAAAAATCTAGGGTTCGTCAAACAAATTAAACAGTTGGATCCGACGGAAGCATGAACTGAACCGTCAGATCCGATTATGTTTTCCTCCGACGGTTCGTCTAGCTAATCGGTCGGCCAAAACCTTAAAATGTCGATTCCGACGGAAAAGCATGCTACGTGACGCGTCAGGATATGCTAAAAATTCTGTCGGATCAGGAATGGTTTCGGTCTGATGAAACGGAATAATTTGGCTATTTTGGGAATTAGTTTTGATCTTGGTTTAGAATTTTAAAAGTCAGATAAAAATAAATATTTTGGGAATTCTCTCTTTTTAATTTTTAATTGTAGGAAAAAAAATAACTTAACTGTTAAAGCAAGGGGATCGGAGAAAAGGCTTGATCAAATTACAGTGTACGTGTATTTGCTGTTACCTTTTATCATCGATCATACACATACTATGAAGTAATTCAATGAATTAAATGTATATATAACCTTGATTATTGCACCTCAAATCATCATTATTAGGGCACATTTCCTACTTTTGTTTTGTTATCCTCTAATGATCTCATCTGATCTGATCGATGGTATTAGTTAGGTTGTTAATAAAATTAAGATGTAGTTATCTCTGGTTAAGATCAAATTTGAGTATATGGAGTTGAATCATGATACTAGTTTAAAACTACACAGACAGTAGTAGATTACTAATCTACAATGTTCAAGCCCCTGAATTTGTCATTTCACTTTGTTAACCTTTGATTTTTAGGATGAAGTTTGCATTTGAGAGATAACTTCTATTTGCAAATGTATTTCATCATAGATGTATATCTACTCAAAATTGGTTCTTTATTGAATGCGCCTGTGTATATATATATATGTAACACTTGGTTCATCATCTTGTTGCAGATTTGCATATAATCTAGTCCACTTTTAGTTGTTTAGTGGACCAGAATGGCTAGCACCGCATGCTTTATGATCGTTAGCAAAAATGATATTCCCATATATGAGGCCGAAGTTGGGACTGCTCCTAAAGTATGATTTCTTTTCATAATTTACTTGTGAATTTCACCAATCAGTTCAATATGTCAGATTATATAAAACAGTTTTCTTTCTATAAAGCTTATAACCTATTCAACCATGTTTTAAGTTTCAACCTTTGGAAATTCACATCTTTTAGCTATTATGAAATATATAAAGATTTTCTAGAGCGCCCTTATTGATTAAGAAACTCATACTTTGCAATGACAATTTAGAAAGAAGAAGCTGCACATCAGCATCAGTTTATCCTTCATGCAGCCTTGGATGTTGTACAGGATCTTGCGTGGACTACAAGTGCTATGTAAGACTCATAATCACCCTTTCTAACAATCATAATGGTAATAAAATAATTATTTCAACTTATTCTGTTTCCAGGTTTTTAAAATCAATTGACAGGTTCAATGATTTGGTGGTGTCGGTTTACGTGACGGCTGGTCATATCCTTCTTGCTTATTTAATTGTTTTTTGTTTTGTTTTTCAAAATTCTAATTTGTGAATTTTTTCTATAAATATTTTTCTTGACTTGAGCTTTACATACACGATTGATGTTGCTTCATGACTCCCGTACTGATGATGGAATAAAGAGCTTCTTTCAAGAGGTTCAAGAGCTTTATATAAAGGCAAGTTTACCTTATCAAGTGGGAAGATTTTATTAGATTAAATTTGGATTAAATTGTATGCAAGAAAACATGTCTTTATCCATTGTATGTCACATGCTTTCTGGTTTTTTTACCATTGTATGCACGTAACCTTCAGTAGAAGGTAAATAGTGACGTAAAATGATGACATGGCAGTGTCACGAGTCCCTATTTTACTTGCTATAGCAGGTTCCCTGGATCACAATATACAACTGCAAAACACTTTTTTTCTTATTTACACAGGCAAAATAGTGAAAATTAGTTACACTTTGGTTTTACTAAACATATAAATTGATGATATTCTTTAATATAGTGACTTTTAACGTCTTGCAGGTCCTTCTGAATCCTCTCTACCTACCAGGATCTCGTGTTGCATCTTCACATTTTGATACAAAGGTCCGAGCCCTTGCAAGAAGATACCTATGAGGGTAAAACGGTAATAAAATAACTTCACATTTTCTGCTTTTTTCGGTTTTTAGAAGTTATTGATATCCATGGGGATATATAGAAGTGTGCCTGTTTTGTATTCTGATAGATTATGCAATGTTTACGTTTGAAGTTGTAAAATTTGTATTGATTAGCATCAAACGCCAGGACTTGATGAAAGCTATCTCTATAATAAGCATGTTTTGTTCAAGTTGACTGTTTAACATGTTTAGTTAAACATTTCGTGTTTAGGTTGACATTTTTAACTTGGGTAATTAAGTAGGTTGTGTGCAGGCTGGTTGGCTTGATTAACCCTCTTAATTAAGTAGACTGACCCATCACATGTTTAATTAAGCATGCCAACAGACAACTTAATTAAGCATGTCAATACTTAAAACTAACAAGAAATTTTATCTAGAGATTGATTTTGATCCATTTAGCGGTTAAACTAAGAAAAGTTCCCTGGAAAAGAAAATGTCAATCTGGTGTGAAGTATATACCTTTTGATTAATCAAACATTCTACTTATTTTATGCAGAAACTACATTATTATCAAAATCAAAATGATTTGAGTTTTATTATCGTATTTGGGTTAATTATCTTCCAATCTTTTAAGTATTTGACCCGACATTTGTTTTGACCTGTATCACTGATCAACTCGCATTGCCACCTTTATCCATACAAATGATTATTAATGTGAGATACCGGTGAAGAAAAACTCCTTTGATAGGGTAATTCTCGACTTGTTCACTAGTAACTACTTACCCGATTACAACCTTCAATCAAATCTCATACCCATTCATTTTCATAATCTTCATCGCTTCTCCACAGCATCATGCCCAGACCGTTTCCTTGTAAATCTGTTTCAATCATAATCCACTTGCTATCCTCTCCTAGCTCCCAGACCGCCACATCTCAACCATGAGTCCAACCAACAACCACCAGCTTTCCTCCATGTCTAGCTAAGGGCGGTGAACACAACTATTCGAAGTCCATTATATTGTATACACGGACTGAGGTCTTCCTGTATACACTCTCATTTTGAGTCCATACAGTTAGCCTCACCATAAACTCAGCTGACTGGAGTACTGGACCCTATAACCTTAGTTGAAAAAATGTGTTCACGCATTGGACTCATTTTTACAACAGATGTTGTAAGAACACTTTTGGCATGTACCCTGCCATGTCTATACATGATTACATGATGATCCTTGGTTGAAAAGTGTGTCAACCCATTGGATTCATTAGCTAGGTCAATGGTCAAACTTGCTCAATCTGGCATTAGAGGCTCTTAATAATCACACACAGAACAGAATAGAGAAATTAGCGCATTAGCATTTCATGTACTACTTATACTAGAAATCCAGATACTACTCATGAAGTCATCATTATCAAGATAAACTCTTATACTTAAAACTTTTGGCACATTGGATTCATTAATTTGGTCAATCTGGCATTAGAGGTTCTTAACAGTCACATATATAACAAAATAGAGTAATTAGCGGATTAGTATTTCATGCACTACTTATACTAGATATCTTGATACCATTCATGATTGTAGAGATAAACTCTTCTACTTACAAACCATTGCCTATGTGGAACTATACGGTATGAAACACAATCGGCATGCCATCGATCCAGTCAGCATAAACTCCACTAATCTTCTCATGGTTTTGCCACTTAACTTTCAACTGTTTCCCCTCCACTTTCTTATCAACCAATTTGCACAGTCCACCTCCTGCGTAATCTCGTGGATAATTGATTCCTTGATTTTGCAGTTCTATGAATGGCAAAAGCAAGAATTAGTGAACCAAGTAACAGAGTTGGTGCCTTTTTCATGGCAGAATTTGGCATTAGAATATTTATCAACATAATGGAAATACATAGACATCGTTATACATCAAGAACATAATCAAACTTTCGTCTACTTAGAAAACTTAAGCTATAAACATCAACATGAAGAAACAGTTATGGGTTCCATATGAAGATGGAACTGATCTACATTATGGAATCATCCATAAAAAGGTCAATCACATGTTATGAGCAATTACAGTTTATGATCAATCAGTTTTGAGTGTTTGACGGATATGATTGTGAATTTTTAACAATTTAGTTCATGCCAATCTTACGTGCCTTAATGAGTTTATACGACCTGTTTAAGCTTTTGCAGACCATAGATTCGTCACATCATACGCACCATATAACTTTTAGACACAACACAACATGTCATAGCATTGTCACATCAGTCAGCCTCAGTAAAGTTATACATGTTCGTATTAACAAATTTTCTTTGTTATACGGGCACATACCTTGTCACATCACGCGAGTTGTATACCAAACAATCACATCACACACACCATATAACTTCTGAAACAACACACCACTGTCACATCAGCTAATTCCAGTAAAAGTTACACGCGCCGATATAACAACTCATATAACACCTTTTATTTTCATTCAAGCCCGTATACTTTTGCATACAATCATACGCGTTGTACAAGTGGCATCATACATATATAACTTTTGACACAACACACCAGTCAGTTTCAGTAAAGTAATACGAGCTCGTACAACTGCTCGCTTAACACTTTTTTCTTATTTTCAAAATAACCACAAATGTAGACTAAGTTGCGTTAACCTAATTATCAATCGAACTAAGGCGAATGAGAATCTAAGCACCTAATTAATTATCCAATTCCTATTGTCAATAACAATCAATCTGAAAACAAACCGAGACCTGATACTCCATGAGCATAGCAGCAATTGCGACCGTATTTGCAGGTACCAGTGTCCATCCACCTGATACACAGCTTCTTCCTCCATGGAAGGTGCTTCCGCTGGTGGTCACCAACTTCATTAACTTTCACATGAATGAAATGACACTTGTCACCGTACTGACACTCCTCCCCATTCATGTACCTCCAGCAAAACCGAGTTTTCAGATCCTGCAGCCGTTTATCCACACCGGAATGAACGAAGCAACAACGCTCACCGTAACTGCAACTGCCTCTTTGGAACTTCAAGCATGGTTCGTTCCTCTGTTGAGTCCTTCGGTTAGGTAATGGTTCGGATAATCTGAGGCGTTTGGGGAAGTGGTTTTCCATCGGTTTTGATGATGAATGTGTGGAGGGATGATTAGGATACTCAAATGTTATTATACGAATATGAATGTTGGTTTCTAGGGTTTATTAGTGAAGTATTGTTAATCGTTTTCGATCATGATGAATGGAATTTTAGCCTTCTATGATTTTGATGCAGCACCAAATGGTATGACCACGTAGTGTGGTGTAATGTGTACGGTTTACGTATGTCCCCCCTTTAAAAAATTAATAATCTCGTAAACCTATCAACTCCTCGACCGTACCCCCTTATGCGTGGGAACATGATGCCTCGCCTCCTGTCGGGTTGGAATCCGGGATTAAAGCCCTGATTTGTCTATTCACCAAAATATTCTTCGAACGGGGCCAAGTGAGAATCGAACATGCATCTCCACCAAAAGAGGCATACCTCTTACCACTAGACCAAATTTTTAAGGGAAATCAAATTAGAATTGATATGCATCTTACACGTCTTATGAGGTTCTAGCAACTCTCAACATAACGTTTGTTCTGAAAGAATTAAGAAACGCAACCTTAGCGCTCTGTTCTCGAGTTCCATTTAAGAAAGGAAAGGAAAGAGAGTGAAAGAAGGGGAGACTTGTGTTCTCGAGTTTCATTAAAGAAAAAAAGGAAAGAAAAATAGGGGTCTTGTAGTATAAATTCTTTCTTTCCATATTGAAAGGAATTGGATGGTTGCAAAAGATAAGAAAATAATGAAAGGGAAGGAAAATGAAAAGAAAGGAAAGGAATTGAAATGTTTCTTTTCCTTTCCTACGTTAAGTAAACTCAGGAACACAGCTTAAGAGTGTTGGATGCCATCAAGAGCTGTCTTGTTTACAGCGCAACCTTAGGACTGTTGTATTTATTAATTTATAGACTATAGTGGCTCGAGCGTCAAATGAAGATTATTTAGTTATTGAATACGAGCTCAAACGTTATATGGAAAATTTGTTTAGGCTCGTTGAGTGGTTAATTTTAAATGTCTTTGGGAATTTTCTAAAGTGCAATTCCTCAAGCCACTATAGTTCTATAAATACAACATTTATTCTCATGCCCAAGCTTGTCATAGGAACATCTCTCATGTGACTAACCTAATTTTGTGTTCATTAAGTGTTTGGGTTCGCAAAAGATCTTGCGATCGAGTCGAAGTGCCACATAAATAACAGCCCCTCACACCCTGAACACCAACATGCTTCAACAACACCTTTAAGGCTTTAACTAAACTTATTTAAATGTTCAATCAAATGCACATACACTGAAATCTCTATAAATATAATCTCATGTCAATAGCTTATGAAGAGAATCAAATGTGTAGTAAAACATATATATACAACCTTGACATAACATTATATTTTTCATACAATCAAGTAATTATATTTTCATAACATTATAATGTTTTACTTATTCTTTTTAGCTTATAATTAAAATAAAATATAATTTAGTTAACAACTTCGTAACATATATATTTAGGAAGGTGCTTCAAGCTTTCGTATCAAATCAAGCAACTTGGCATTATTATTGTAAGAGTTTTAAGTACTCCCGGTAACGTTCTTCACGGCCCCAGTCGCACCTTCAGCTACGCTGCCTATGCCTGACGCCGCACCTTGTGCTGTGCTCTTCACGGCTCCAGCCACACCTTCAGCTACATTGGCCACACCCGATGCCGCACCTTGTGCTACACTCGCCACACCATTTGCTGCCCCGCTAGCTACGTTCGCTGCACCCTGTGTCACCTGCAAACACCAAATATTCAATCTACTACTTTTGGTATTAGTAACTTACATATCCATGATTGGTTTTGAAGCAACTCGTAACCACTTGTTCTGTTGGTGATTAAAATGTCATCTGGCTATTCGTGTAACAAAACCAACACGTTATTGTTGTGATTAAGATTGCTATAAACATGTAAATCTAAAAAAATCGGCATTTACGTTTACATGTATATATTTGTTTTCGAATAAAATTTATATCACATCACAATTCACAACATTGAATCTCACGTTTCCAAACATAACATTGAATATGTGACAAATTACAATACCTGATTTACAACACCGGTATTATTTTGGGTCGCCATGTTTATCTTTCTTGTTGGTTTGCTTTCTCTTGAAAGGGTTCCTTACGGAAAGAAAAATAATAAATTATATAAAGTTTTGAGGAAAAAAAATGTTGCTAGAATTGCGAGTTCGGAAGCCAAAAAAACATGGCTTCGTTTACACGTGGGTGGCATTTCATAATTAGCCACTCGTTACTTGTTCTTCATATTGCAAATAAACCTATTTTAGTAACCAACTTATTAATTAATTAAAGGTTAAATGAAACATTTTAGGGACATCACTTGGATAATACATTATACAACATAAAGGGGTCGTTCATTTGCTAATATAAATTTCCAAGCAATTTCTTAGATTTGTTATTTTCATTTCTTATATATTTCTTATTCTTATATGTGAATGGTTAATCCTGATCGTTAACAAATAAAAGAGCTAAATGATTAAACCAAGAAAGAAGAGAGTTAAAGACCATAAAAAGTTGGTGATAAAAATAATCAAGAAAGAGAATATATAATTGATGGAGGTTAAGTACACTACTAGAAAAAAGGCCTTTAACGACACGCATTGCGTGTCATTAATGGGTACAAATGACACGCAAATGCGCGTCGTTGAAGCCCCAGTCATAAAAAATATATGACACGCATCTGCTTGTCATATTAAATGACACGCATTAATGACATTCATTTGTGACACGCGTTAATGACATATCTTTACGACTAGCATTTATGCATGTCATCGTATATTTAAAAAAAACAAATTATATATATTGCATATTACTAATTTTTACATTAATTATACAAATATAACATCAAAACTATTCATTCCATTTCTTAATTAGGCATCCTAAGTCAAAATAATACAAATATTCCCAAGTTAACATAAGTATTTGTTAATATTTAAAACCATACATATATCACTACTGGAAAATAAACTTTGATGCATAACTCGACCATTCTTCTCGAACTGCATCAAAATCCGCATCCGTCTACTCGTTTTTGCCTCCCCCAACCTAAGAAAACTAAACAAACAAAACTTTTCAAGAAGTTTAAGATATTATAACCACACTCGGTACATCCCGGCTGAGTCGAACACTACAAAATTACAAAACAGTAAAATGATTAAGACATAATAAAGCCTAGTGATTTATAAACAAGAATCTATAGTAGCCTTAATCAAGAAAACATAGTTTAATAAAGTCGTGCACATTTTAAATTTTAAGTTTATAACATGCTATCAAAGTATATAACAACTTAACATAAGTTGTTCAGAACCTATTCTAAACAAAAAAAACCAGTCCAAAGTTCCAAACTTCAATAGTAATCTAACTGTTCGTTTACTACTTTTAACTTCATAACTACTTTTAAAAGAACTTGTTCGTTTACTACCTATAAAAAGAACAGAGTTTTAAGGTAATAAAATTGGGTTTGCTTTTATATAACATGCCCACATGATCGCAACCTGATCTACCGGAATCAGATGGGCTCGTAACAAGATACTTTGTCGTATTGGGCTCGCAATTTGCTGCTCGTAGGTGAGAACTCCAGAAATCAAACCTGCGCAGTAGATACAATCCACAACTTTAATACCCATACGTCTGCGGGTCTGACCCAATCATGAATACACATTTTATTTTACGATCCAGGCCAATTCTGACCCGCAACAGACCTGCTCGTGTGCTGATCTGCGCAGATAAAAAATTCCGTCTCGCAACAGACCTGCGCGCTGATCTGTAACTGGACGCAAGCTAAATACAGCAGATCAAGTATTCTGACCCGCGGCAGACCTCGCTCGCTGATCTGCAACGCACACACGCTAAATACATCAGATCAGGTAATCTGATCGACATTTATTTATACGTATAAATAAATGGTTTAGGGCTATTGTTTTGATGTGTTTTGATCTTAATAATAAAAATATAAAAGAGTCCCATCTCGAGTTGAGTCACAAATCCTGGTTGTTGTTATTATTATTATTATTGGCTCAAGCATAAGTTAACAATAGCGTAACTTGTGTTCATTCTTAAACCTAGGTTATACATTTAAACATATTTGTTTTAACTTCTAGCTATTGTTTTACTGGCAAGCACACACACTCTCTACTCTACGCTCCTAAAATCACCACACATGCCTACCACTTTACGACCAAGATGTCCCCCCGAGGGATTTTAAATTCTATTTATTGCAATTTTTGTTTGTTTTATGGTTTATTAGTACTAATATACTAAATATATTTGTTTCAATTAAGTGACACTTGTATACTTTTATCTTTGTGGGTTGCAAGCTTTCTTTGTGTAACTTCATTCATAAACATTGCATCATTATATGCTCCTTATAAACAACAAAAGGTAATTTCATAACTCCATAACATTACAACCATAAAATCCCAATACTCAAATCGTCAAACAACAAATTCCCATCTATGAACCAATGCTCCCGACACCCGAAAATCCTTATTTTATAACAAACAAACATATAAAACAACATTTATATATGTATACCATCCGATCTCCACCAAAACGCCTCTATAATCCGTGTAAAATTCCTCTCGTTCTTATTTTTTTTTTTTACCCAAACACGAGTTAATTTAATTAAGCCATTAATTTATCAAGCTCCAAGCCTTGTGTTTAGCCATTGACATACTTCTTCCATCTCTTGAGGAACCGTGTAATGACCAAGCCTGAAAGATGAAAGACCACAACAAGAATCTTGATTATATTTAATTTCTTTTAGGGTTTTGATCCAAATGAAGTCATGATATTGATTTCATACCCTTGATAGCCTTTGAATGTAACATAACGAAAACCAGCTGAACTCATCATCTGAGAAGACCTCTCTCCATATTTGTATGGTACTACTTCGTCACCTGTAACGTATGGCATGCATCGATTACAAGAATCAGTATTGGATGCGACAATTGTAACTTATTTCTAGTATGTCACATAGGCAAAAGTTATTTAAAAAAATAAAATAATAATAATAATAATTATAGTAATAATAATAATAATAAGTTAAAAACGGGTATAAATACTCCCGAAGTGTATATTTAGAGGGGTTGTTGGCTAAACGTATACCAATCCCTAAATTCATATTAATTGGTTTTTCTTTTTTAGTATGAATCAGGTTATTATTGGTTCATAAGATTTTTGTGGTTGTTTAAAAAAAAAAAGTATAAATCAGGTTTTCATCCTTAAATCAGGGGGGTGCAATGAGGCCCTAGACTTTCATTGAATCTCCAACTAAATCCCTGGGCTTTACTTTTTCATCATTAAATCCTTTTTTAGAACTTAACAATAAAGTCCCTAGGACTTGTTTTTTTTATTAAAAGAGAGGCTTGTTGGACAAGTGAATCTTTTAACTTTTAACAACTATACAAAAAGGCCCTTATACTTTAATCAAGTCATTAAAGTTTACAAAAGGACCTTTATTTAGCACAAAAAGTCTAGGATTTAATCAGGTAAAAATAAAATCCAAGTAAATAATGTAAGAACTATTATAAAAATATTAGCCTTTGCAGGTTGATACTTGACACCAACTATTCACAGTAAAAAAAATTGAAACAAAAATTTCCGGGTCAACCCAATTATGACCCAACCTTTTTTGACCCGAATCCATTTTGACCCAACCATTTTTTTTTTACTTGTTATCAGTATAATCAGTTACTATTTTACTTGTAATATAGAAATCTACGTCATATTTGAAATACTTACACTGTCCATGACATAGCAAAATGGGCAATGAAGCAGCGCGTCTTGCGGCATCATTTGATACTATTTTGCTCCTTAAATTCCTGCATGTGAATTCAACCACATCAAACTATTACTCTTATTAGAAAAAATTGAAAATAAAACTTTTTACTAGAGAAATTTACCGTGCACCCGGGAGCCATCCACTTAATCCGACTACAGCTTTCAGGTTAATCGGGTACGGGTTTCCATTTCCATATCTTCCTTGAGCAAAACAAGCTGCAGAGTATAGTGCACATGCAGCACCCATACTGAATCCTCCAATACCAAGTTGAACTGTTTATATAAACAAATTTGCACGTTTTATAACAAATAAATAAATAATTAAATAAGTAAATATAAAAAACGTCATATACCATCAGAGGGCTCGGTTGATAACAAGTTTGCGATGTGAGCTACCGACGCATCTAAACCTTCATCATCATTTGGACCGTCTTCTGAAAGCTCGCCTTCATCAAACCCTGTAAAAACCCGAAAATGTTACTAAATTATTGTAACTTTATGTGAATTAAATAAATAAATAAAATCTTATGTTTAATATATTATTACATGCAGTACAAGGGAATCCTCCTAGCGCGGTCACGGGGCGTGTAGGAGCAGTAGGACATATCCACTTAACCTGCAACATGTAACATGTAACATGTTAACGTGTCATTAAATTTCATTATATGATTTTAATGAAAACTTGAATAGCCAAAAGAAATATGCTTACATTTGGAAGAGGAAGGTTGTCCAGAACTTGTGACCAGCTGCAATAATAAAAAAGGTTAAAACAAAATAAATAAAATAAACAATGTGATAACTTACAATATTATTCGTTACCTTGAACCGTTATCGCCTAGGCCATGCAACCAGACTATGGTGGCTTGGTGCTTAGCTTTAGGCCTCACAACATATGTTCTCCCGAATTCAACGGTTCGCCTAGCGGTTCGACTACCACTTGGATAACTCATCTTAGACATGTGAAATATGTTTGTATGAGTGGCAATATGAATATGAATATGAAGAAACAGGTGTGTTGTGGAGGTGTTAATTTATAGGGAAATGAGGGAATAGAATAAAAAGAAGTGAATATTCAGAGACTATGTGAACCAGCTGCACATTGCATCTAAAAGCAATAAATCTTTTTTAGGAATGAGATTAAGGGCTCAAAAACATCTGAGATGGAGGGAATTTATGCTTGATGGTGCAGTGGACATATAATAATAATACTAATAATAATAATAATAATCCAATTGGGTTGGTTCATTTCAATTCATCAATCATTTGTTTGTACACATTATTATCTTCAAAGTGAAGTTCAACTAGTGTCTAATTTATCATCATTACTATCTGTGACTTGAAAAGATTTATGTTTCACTAACAACACTAACAGCCTGAAATTCAGGGTAAAACAGAGACAATAATATTCTGGATATTGAAATTTACAAGAGTTTTTGTTAGTATATGATGCAGGAGCAGTGCAGAATTGGAAGGCATCTTCTACCTGTTTGTTTAAATTTCAGAATCTCATTGATTTGATATGATATTATTACTGCACGACTGTCATATCCTTTCTGCCTGTTTTCGGGTACATTCCCCGTGCCCATTTTTTGGACCTACTCCAAAACCACTTCATGTATATATTTTTTTTACCCTTATTTGGAACTAGCTTCAATACCCGAGAGAGTTCTTTAGAGACAGGATGACAACCGTCTAAACTGATTTTAATGCTCTAGACTCGACTCAACCAAAAACATCGTCAAGGACACAGAGTCATGTTTCGAACTTGACACAATAAGATCATTAAGCCTTAACCTTCATACACATATCATTGAACCAAAAGGCCAACTGTTATTACCCAAGGATTCTGATTCCCTTTAAACATATCAAAACAATTTATCTGCACCCGCTACTTTTTTTTATTCATTCCCTATTTCACCGTGTTATCTTGACACCACCACCTCCATTACCTAATTTCTTTATTTTAGGGCAGCGGTATTATCGTCATATGTATTTCATTTCTTCATATTTTCCTACCAACCAAGCAATATTAAGTAGTGATTCATTTTATTTTCATATGTTAACCAAATAAAACGATGGGATGGCTTTATTTAGCGCTAAAAACTAAAAACTAGTAGTCGTTAGTCTAAAGGACAAAATCTATTACAAAAATGAAACATAAAAGGATGGTAAGAGTTAACGCTAAAATAATCTGTTACAAATCTAAACTTGTCTTTAATATATAAGCAATAGTAAATGTTTTAATCTATAAGCAATATTTTTTTTACATGCCAAATGGATAATTAAATCAATAAGCAGTGTGTTGTTACGTTTTTCATTACTTTAATTCATTAGTGAGAAAATGTATAATACACAGGTTGGTAAATGCAAGCTTCATATAAGTGTGATGTAAAAAAGTAAAAGAAAAAAGAGGAGCAATCTTTCTAGAGAAATAAAAAGTAAAAACATGAAGTCGACAAAAGTTTTATCATCTTTACAAGAAGAAAATAAAGAAAGTAAATCGAGCTCAAAGTCAAAGTTTTGGGCTATGGATGAAAAAGTGGACCTTTGATTTGAAACACGGTTAATCTTTCTAAGGTTGCATGATAATTAGTTGATAATCTTTGTAGATTACCTCGGATTAGTAGTTCGGTTAGATAATGTTTTGACTTTTATCATATTAGTAATGATAAATTCGTACCTTTTTAATATTTTAGCATTATATGATATTACAATGAAGATTTTATGATATTCATGTTCACATTTAGTGGGAGGGAGAGGTCCACCGTTGCTTAAGAGCCATGAACACATCTATATTAATGGAAGGAAGGTTTGGAAACAAGTAGGGGCGTTCATGAGTTCGGTGGGTCTATTCAAGATTCCTGAATTCGAACTCTGTTTGGATAGGGACCCAGCTCAAGTAACCCAAATTATAATTTAAACTCGTTATTCAAATTCAGTTCAATTTTAATTTCATGTTTTTCAAGTCCGAATCAAATGATTTACGCATCTAGAAGCCAGTTACTAGTATTGATTTGTTATGGTTCACTTCTACTTATGCAGAACGAGTTTTATAACTAGAATCACAATTTCATCGATTTGTTATGGTTCATTTCTACTTAGAACGAGTTTTTATAACTAGAATCACATATATATACGATTTACTACAAATTATAATTCTCTTGTATATTAACAAGAACATGCAATTATTAGTTCAGCGGGTCGTGCACAGTAACTCAACGACGCCAAAGAACGATAATTTTATTTTCAGTAGGATCGGTTTTGCTATTCAAAATGGGGTGGCGGCGCAACGTGTTGCCCGCTTAACTGCCTCTTTATTATAATTGGATCCTTTTAATTGAAATTTTTTTTTGCTTAATTGATTATTAGTTTATGATATCGCTTTACATGTTATACTTCTGATTTAGATATGATGGGTTGAGGGATGCTTCCTTATGACTTATGAGTTAGGAATGTGTCCTGTTTTTCCAAAATAAATTAAAGTTATACGGTTCACGTCGAGCATCACAAACCACTTTTTTTTGTTTAACTTCTATTGGGCTATTATATTTAGCATTTTTGAAATCCAATACTCTTTAAACCATTTTCCTGGATTGTTATTAGGATATGAATATATACGAAAGCAGTTTTAAGCATATAGCTGTTTGTAACTGTGATACGTAAAATGGTTAAGTCATCACTTACTTCACTATTTTTCTAACTTTCATTATATTTATCAAGCGCTACCTCGAGACTACGGTGCATCATGTGATTATCATATTTTCAACTTGGAATCGGTTATGTATTAAATGCCTCTGTATTAACATAATTATGTTTAGTTCTCACTTAATTTTAACTGATTAACATTAACATAACAACTAAATCATATTCCTTATTATAAATATTATTTGACTAATAAATAACATTTTTGTTAATTTATGTAAAATTAACCAATGGTATTGTTTTGACTTCATAGAATCATTTGCGGATTTTACTTTCAATAAACAACTATTATCAATGTTAATGCTTGTTCCATTATGCTTAAATTATAGTTACTTTTTACACTTGATAAACTGACTAAATTTAAATACCATTTTCAAATATTAGTTTTTTTAAAACCATAGTTAGAAAAGAACTATAGTCTTAGGGTGTATGTTGGCAGGTTAGCATGTTGACGTGTTAAAAGTGATGAACTTAAATATGTTATTCATGTTAATGATATTAACTTTAATCCAGATACACAGATAGCTAACCTAAACACATCTTGTATAATTCGTTAATCTTTACAACGGGTCAAACGGATTGTAATCAACTTGTAATTGAGTTGTATTTTGATAAACTTATAAAGTATTTCTATAACATTTATTTCTTAACCCAATACAAATTTCAAATATGACCCACTTATTAGACGGGATAGACTAGTTAATTTGTTTGTTAACTAAACCCGATTACACCCCATTTAAAAACCTGATTATTTATTAATTTCCTATCATATATGAAATTGCAATAAAGCTAATGAGTATGTTGAGAATTCGGTTTGTATCTAAACAACTAGCTCGGCTATTTCTTTGTTTAAATTGTTATTTAATTTAATATTCCTTATTATTTATATGTATTTAGTTTGCAATAAAATAAAATTTTGACGGTGCTCCTTTTCCCTCATTTGGGGTGGACTTTATTTAAAAGAAAAGATTGTAGCCTTTAAATGTTCCTTGTTAGGTTAATTCTTTTTTAAACAAAAGACAAAATATGCTGTTGCCACTAACTTTATCAACTACAATTATAGTAATAAGTTTCCATACTAAAAAAAGCCCCAAATATAGCATCTTTGTTGTTGCAAGTGAAAATTATGGGCTATTTTTGTTCATGTTAAAATGATAAGGGATGAGAAATATAACTTAGTTATCTCATGTAAGAACAATCTAGTATAATAGTTTCCGGTTCTTCTCTCAACGCAGGGTTAAGACGTTCGATAACTTGAAAGGCTCATAACCTGGTCATGAGATCAAGCCCTGTCTTAGCAATTGCTCTGGCTAATTGTCCAACCATTTCAAATGTGGTTTTTATGTTATGCGTGATCATACCTAAGAGGACATTGGTTGTAAAATTTCCAATGGCCTTTTGCCCTAGTGGCATTAGATGTTTTTATCGCCAACAATGTCATGTCTTATATTAGAGGGACTTTTAAGATTAGATTTTAAGATTGTGTGTTTATCGATAAAGAAAATATAGAATTATGTGTACTCTTGTGAATTTATTACACTGCATGGATTTCATGGGTTTATAGTTAATTTTAATAAGTTTAGATCAATTTCTGGTCAAATCGAACCCTATTATTAAAGAAGAATGCTTAAACAAATAATTCTAGAGTAATTTGCTCAATAACTCAATTGTAGCCTTCGCGTCTCCTTCTCCGCTAATAAATATTCATCTACTCCTGTGTTATTTTCTAGAATTAAAAAATATATATTCGATATAAATTCGAAATTTTAATGTTTTGAAAAAAGAAAAAGAAAAAATAAACGGCCAACGATCGAGACGTAAGAATATCAATTTGTACGCTACTTTCTTCCAATAACCTAAGAAAAATAATATAAAATGGGAGTTTAGCTTTACTTTAAAAAGATTATTTTTAACCTTTACTTATTCGCCCTTTTCATAATACTCATTTAAATACACATTAGACATTAGTTATTGAAATGACATGTGCCATTATGAACTCAAATTTTATTATGGATCGTAATGAATGGGTATCAATTAAGGTAAATTTGTTCGGGTGAAAAACATAAATGGGTAAAAGTTTAACATCAGATGAGCTACATAAAAAAAGACTCATCGAAAGAATCTAAATATGCCCCTTATGTGAAGATGCAATGGAGTCGGTGGAGAACTGATGTGCTAAAAACAGTCAATAAATATTAACTAAATTAAACAAGTAATAAATACTAGACTTAAGACTCAACTAAACAAAACACCGGTAAGTGTACCGATCAATTGTACTAAAGCTAAGTAAGTCCGGAATATCGAACCCACAAGACTCTATAAATTACGTAAATTAACTAATTAGACTCGATTTACAACACAACTATTTATTATTAATGTTTTGAGGGGGATTTTAAGACTAATATTAAACTAAGAAAACAAATAAGCAAGTAAACAATAAACAAACAAACAAACACAAGATCGAAACCAAATAGAGAATGAATCTACCTAGGTAAGAATCCCATGCATCAACAATCATCAAGCAATGGACAAATAACATGATTGTGGAAACTGATTTCTAAACGTATTCATCTAACAAACCCTAAAGGACCCTTGACTGAATCAAATGAAATCCCAAAGAACAATTATTAGATTATTAAGCAAACAGTTGAATTGATTTACGCAAAGTTATCAAATAAGGTTAATTAATAGTATCATAGGCAAACAATCTTACGAAACACTGAACCCTAGATAACTTGATAAGCTAACATGACATCATGAACATGGATCAACACAATAAGCAAGAATATTGTCAATATCTATCATAGCATGCAATTGACCAAGACACATGAACAACTCCTCACCTTACAGCTATTGGAATTTAGCAAAACATTCAAAACCCTAACCAACTATCAACAAGCTTCTATGATCTAATAGGCCTATTCAACCATAATAATCAAAACACTAAGTAAAGATTAAACATGAACCCTAATATCTAGAGAACACAATCAATAGAAAACAAGATCCATGTGAAGCAATAGTTAAATAATCAATCAAGATAATAAATACTTATACGCATCATGAAAACAAAACCAAGTCTTTTACTATTAATAAAACGAAACCATAATCAAATAATTGTCTAAAGCAAGAATCAAGTCAAAAACATGTCCATCAAACCTAGGTAGACATGAAGTCTAGCCTAGAATCATCATTAAAAACAATCCTAAACAGTCTTAAAAACAAAGAGGAAAGACATAAAAAATAATGAATAAGGAACGAAAGTTAGAGCGATAAAACCCTTTGCGATTGATCCTCGAACACTTGTATGAAATCTTTCTCGATCCTCCTTGGTTCATAGCTCCAAATAACCTTCAAACCCTTGGAAACCCTCTCAAAATCGGCTGCAATATGTCTTAGGATCGGCTAGGGAATGAAGATGTTTATATAAGCGAGAATGGGCTTGGGCTTGCAATTTTTGGCTGACCAGAAGGCCTTAGCGCCCGGCGAAGGCATACTGCCTTTTTCCTTAGCGCGGCGCGGCGCCCTCCAAACATAGCCCACGATTTTTTCTTGTTATTTGTTTCTTTAAATAAGTTAGATCTCATCCTTAACTTCCAAGCAACGATAGAACCTTCTAGACCTTCTTTCCCTTGATCACCAAGTCACCATCTACATGAAAATAAATCAATACTCGTAAGTGAAGTAATCATGTAATCAATAACGAACAAAACGAACATAAACTTCGCATGAAAATATAGAAAGAATTGAGTTTAACATGCAAGATACCAAAAGATATAAAACATGTAGACATATAATAAACGTGACTCAAGACCTTAAATTAATAAAAGATAAACGAAACATGAACTAAACAGAACTCAAAATATTAAATAAACATAACTTTACAAAGGATTCGAGATGTATAAATAGATGTATATCAAATATCCTCACACTTACTCTTTTTTCGTCCCTGAAAAAGTCCAATGCAGTTGGATCAGAATCGGAAAATAAGGTCTTAAAAACATACAGGTTAATTTTTAAAAGCCCAGAAAATGCAAAAACCGCGAACACCGATATTGTTGTCCACTTAAACCCATGCCTTAATCTTTACCGGGACAAATAAGATCCGACAATTTTTTACTCAGTGGTTTGCACAATTAAGACCTGCTTATTTTCAGCTTTTACCGGACCAGACCACCCCAACTTGACTTAAACCTCAAAATTAGCAGATTTAAAACTTTTGTTGCTCTATTTTTTTTATGAATAGTTAAGACGATCAAGGGTATTGTTTATCTACCTAAGCTTAAGCATCAAAGTCCACCAAGCAGCCATTAGATATTATTAAGGTTTAATTAATTTATAGCTAGTGTTCCCTACAACATGACATACCCCTGTTATCAACTAATACAATGCCAGCGGACCTTCCACTTGTCGTTTGCTAATGTAGTGTTCATGACCGTACCTCCAACCCTCAATGCAGGAGCTCTAAAGGAGACATGTTGGAGTCACTTATTGAAAGCTATGGTAGTGTTATTAAGAGACAATAATAATGCCAAGAAAGGTTGACGTGCGATTGAAGATATGAATGCGATGCCACTTGCAACTTGAATACAGGTGTGCTTAGTTTTGAAAGAAGGGTCATATTCTTTCCCCATGGAATAAGTTTTGGTTGGCAATATGTCCAAATTGTATATGCACTGCTACTGTAACTATCAAGAATATTTTGTGTGCGTTTACATATTTGGGACGCGTGTGTGATTATGGCTGCATGCTCGTGTTTTCGTGAGTTTAGCACCTAAGAAAGATATGAGAAAAGTTGTGAATTTGTTCCACAATTTGAATCTAAACTCATCATTTATGTTGATATGCTTAGAATATTCACGGCAAATCAAGGGTGTGAGCCATAGACCTCCCGTTATGGGAAGCTAGATTGTTGCCGTCTGGTAAGCATTTTAAATTTGAATTTAACTTCCACTGGTTTTCTGTTATTAACCCTTTTGAAGGTCACCTCTCAAGTGCATCTGATCTCAATCAACCGAGTATTTTTAGGGTCCCATGATTTTTCTGGCATTAGGTTCTCATGCTTATAAAGAAAAAAATCAAAAAAATAAAATTAACAATCTTAGTTAGAATATATTCTTTTAATTGATGAAATCGTATGATTGGATGGAGACGAGGAGATACGTTAACATGTCATACAATCATAGTCCCTTTCATATAACGTATACATCATATAAAAATTAATCCTACGACTAACGATGCTATAACGCAACTTATCATACATGTACACTTAATCACTAATTCAACTCAAACAAGATTAGGGTTGCTCTAGATGTTACAATTCTACATGGGATCATACGGCCTTCAAGGATTCTATTCAAGATCGATTTGTTTTCGCTAATCAAAATCATACGATTTTAAGATCAAGTTTAAGTTCTTAGCAATGATAATTCACATGCTTGATTTACAAACTTTGAAATGGCAATGAACAATGACTAACATCAAACATGACCAAGATCAACTAGACCTAACTAGGGTAGAGTTTTGGTTTGGAAGTTGACAAAATATGGTTTTACATAGGGCCAAAATGCTTGTGGGGTAACCAAAACAAAACACAAGACAAAACCTATTGAATCCTGAGGCTGCAGAATATACTGTACGTGTCATGTAATGTCACCAGATTCTTAATCTGTAGTTAATTAGGCTGAGGGGTGTGGGGCTTCAACGGGGGCGCTAGAGCCCCTCCGCTCGCGCCCCCAGGCGCTAGCGGGGGCGCTAAAGGGGCGCTAGCGCGAAAAAACATGCAGGCGTGATGGGGTTAGCGGCAGAAGAGAGAGTAAAGTGGCATAGGGGAGTGTGCAAAGAGCCGTTGGTTTATATAAAGCGCCTTTGGGCTCTTATTTAATTAAAAAAAAACGTTTTTTTTCCTATATAATACCCCATTTCACCCATATCAATCACCACAACTTCAAACATTCACCCAAAATCAACTCATATTCCCAACTTTTTTTTAAAAAAATGGCTGGAAATTGGTACCCAAACCTTGATTCAGATTATATTGACGACGATTTATGGTCGTCACCGCACCAACCGATGTTTTATTCGGAGCCGCAAGAATCATCCGGCTTTCAACCATCCAACACACAACCGTCTCCTAACTTTGTTGTTCCGGAGACACAAGAATCACACGGTGAAGCTACGGGACCAAAAAGACGCGTCCACCGGAAAAAACAACTTGCAACGGACGGGTCGGGACCGGCTTCGACTCCGAGGACGAAACGGAAAGCCACTCCGTGGTCATCGGATGAGAAGGAAGCCTTGTGTCGGGCTTGGATAGTCATTTCTGAGGATCGGCATTGCGGTAATTGTTTTAACGTTTTTAAAAATGATTTTTAATAAAAAAGTTAAATAAAAAAGTTAAATGGAAATCTAATTTATTTATTCATTTTGCAGCCGACTACCAAAAGAGCAAGATTTTTTGGACAAAGGTTAGGGAGACGTTCTATACGCTCGTTGGGAGTACAGAGCGGAACGCCGATATGATTTCGGGTCGGTGGTCCGAAATCAGAAAATTTGTCGGCTTGTTTACTAATCTTTTCAACAGGAACAGCGGTCGTATGAGACCAAGTGGCAGTGATGATTTGGCGGTTTATAATTTCACGGTCGAAGTGTGGAAGCAGGAGTGTTTGCGGAGGTATGGGATGGTGAAGACGTGAGACGATTTAAAGTTGTGGGAGAGGTTGAAAAGGTGTTCCAAGTGGGTTGAGCTGGTGGCGCCGGACGTTGATGCGGAAGTACGGCCGAAACGGACTAAAACTAGTTCGTTTGGAGCGTATAGCACTTCAACCGGGTCGGATTGCCGCGTTGGATTCGACCTAAACATTGCGGGGGAGGAAACGTCTTCACCGCCGAGGAGGCGACCATTGGGAAGGGACGCCAAGGGGAAAAAACCGGCTGAGGGGGAAGCCGTAAACATCGCCAATCTTGTTGAATCCCTCAATAAATTCAACAAAACCATGGAGGTGGTCTCTAATGACAAAAAGGAAAAAAGTCGAATGAGATATTTGGACTTCCTTACTAGAGACTTCAGTAACCTAAATCCGGTCGATCAAATGCTAATGGAAAAGCAAAAGGAACGTATCCGAAAGAGGTTGATCGAAGAAGACCAAGCCGAAGAATAAGAATAATGTTTTTTTTTAGTACTTTAATTCTTATTTTATTTTTAGATATTTATGAGTTTTTTTAATAATACGTTGTTTGAATATATTTATAAAAAAATAAAAAAAAAAATTCGCTGGAGCCCCTGCTGGAGCCCCTCCACACCAGGGCCAGGGGCTCCAACGGGGGCTCCAACACCTCCCTTATCCAGTTTCTCTCTCTGCCACACGTCATAATATTATTGGTTGGAGTCCCCACTAAAGCCCCCATTAGAGCCCCACACACCCCTCGGCCTTAACGATGATGTTCACCTTCATCACCATGACCTTATTGAGGTCCACCTGGGCCCACCACTCCCAACAATGCAATTGTGCAAATACATCAACGTGACACTATCACCTGCTCATATTATCAACATGGAACCTTTGCCTATGATGTTACTTTATAGGGAAATCACGAAAAATTTAGAAAAATAGCCTCCGAAATTATATTTTTAAAAGATTCCATCTAATGAAAACTTAATTTGTTAGACGATTAGTTCGCCTCTTCTAGTCTTTCTTGTAAAGTTGTAATCAAAGATTTGAATTAGAAACCGGGTAACCTGTTGAAGGACTTAATTAGTTGATTCGTTGAAGTATGTCTCATAAATGTATATATGTGTGAACCCTGGGGTGGACAAAAGTGAAATTGCACTAATTTTGACGTTATTTTACTAATCTCGTGAAAATAACGTTAAAAGTGGCGGAATGTTAATCAGGCATCATGTAGTGGCGTTGATAGCCAAAAGACAATGGTATATGCACCAATCAGCCGGTGTCCCGATGGTTGAGTGGTATGTGCCTTATGTCCTAGACTTGATGCAAAGCTACTATCGAGCCGGGGGGGTCTCACTGGAAGCAGCCCCTCTATTCCTACGGGGTAGAGGTAAGGTTGTTTACATCTTACCCTCCTCAGACCCAACCATAGCTTTGCTATTTGTGAGATTCAGTGAGTACGATGATGATGATGTTGAAGTCTGTCTCAAATACTCGAATTGGTAGAATAAAGCTGAGAGACGCACCTCCTGGTTCTCACTGATGATGCTTGACGCCACCGCAAATAGCAAATCCATCCCAATTACAATCGAATTGTATCATGTTTGTGACAATTATCATCGTACTAATGAATTTGTTTATATATGTAAGTTTCTACATTAAGGGTATTTTTACTTGTCGTACACGTCCTCTGAAATCTAGACAAATTTTGAAGCCGTCCAATTCAATGAAAGCTTGTGATGCCATCACCTTTGGGCTTTGGCATGGATCATCAAAACTGTTACGCCGAGTGCAAACCAATAAGGGTTAGATACGTGTCAACATATCATCAGTTTTCACTCAAAATAGATTTTATAATTGAATAATTTAATAAATGAGAAGTCAATAGCTATTTTCCCAATTTTTTGGTCAACAAGATTGTTTTCATGATTTTTTCCTTTGTTTTGCTTAAGGCCTGTACAAAACAATAGAAAGAGCATAAGCCGGAAGCTGATGCAGCCAACATTTACCAACATTCTTCAGATTTTATTTTAGTTCCCATGTTTTTCTTATCGTTTAACATTGTTTATGATGTCATAATTTTCAGTACATTATAGCTAAAGGTGACATTTCAGACAAATTAATGCATATCTAGCATGCCAAACAAAAGAATATTTAAGTATTAACATGACACCAAATGAACTTGAAGAACCAAAAGCATCCAAAAGTGTATTCTTAATTACAATAAAACTTCCTAAGTCACAATGTTCAAAAAAGTACATGTATACTATTAGCATTAATAATAAAAAACATAAAATTCGGTGACCAAAGATTTTCAGGTCAACCCAACCCGTTTTGACCCGATACCTAAACTACCCAATTCAACCATTATGCAACCCTCCCCCATTGATGGTTGAATGTAAATTAGGCAGTTGAAGTAGATAAAGTATAGTCATATAAAACACAAAATTTTAAGAAATGCATGACTTAATAGAAAAGGTTAGGTAAACTACAAAATGTTGTGAGCACACTGGGCACTCATGCGATGCACCTTTAGAACCAAACAACATCATCATTTTCAATTTTTCATCCTCTTTTTTGAAAAGATTGTTAACCAGAAAAATAATCATATGGTGCAATAAATAGAAGTTTTACATTCATAATCATGGAAGAGAAGAAGCGGTTGATATGACCAGGTGATCACATTATAATGGCAGTTATATGAGAAAACACATTAAAAAAAACAACTAAAAATAAAAAAAACTTTTTTAACAAAAAAACCCTTATAAACTGTTGAAATATATAGAAATCAAAGTTGAAACTAAAAGGCTGAATAAAATGTAATCCTACAAACAAAATACTGAAATAGCAAATTAGCAACTAACTGATTTGAAAAATGTTTATACAAAATCAAATTTAAATTTTCTTTTAATTAACGAAAGCAATGATGTCCTAAAGAAAACAATAAAGTTTGGTATAGTTTAGCATGATCCGATATCATCAAACAAGATAAAAGTTAAGACAAAAAAAACCAAGTCATAATAACCATTTACTTTACTATTAGATTCACCACCATAAATGTACATAAATGATGGCATTTGCATGTGTTGTCTTCTTTCTTTTAATCATTTATCATTTTTTTTGTTTTACTAATAATGTTTTTGTCTTACTACCAAGAAGCTTTTAGGCGTCAGCTCATCTTGATCCCCTATTTATCATTTTTCTTTTATAACAATGATTTTCTTGTATGTTAAACCACCGTACCCTTCAATTTAAAGAGCCTCGTTGTCGTATTTAGCATCTAAATTCTGATTTAAACTAAAGTCAACAAATTAGCCAATCAGTGGTTGACTGCCTTATGGGCCGTTGGCCCAATGGATCCGGTAACACTTCCCACTAGGCCACAACTAGTTCAAAAGTTTTGAGTCCATTTCAAGTTGAAATTGACACTGAACCAGTATTATAAGGCCCGACCCACATTCGGTCCTCTCAAATACCATTTTTTTTTTCGAATACATTAACTTGATGGCCCTGTTGAACTATAAATGAAGCCAATCTCCGCTGAGCTACCGAGGTGAGGCTTAAGACAGGAAATTTCAATCGGCAAACATTTTTCATTCATTAGCTGTAACTAGTTGGGCTACCTGGACCGGGCATTCTCCCCCTTTTAATAATATACACTTAGTTGGATTTAAATCTGGGAAGCAAGACCCTGACCAACCGGATGGGCCTTAACACTGAACCAGGTTGAAAAAAATGGTTGATATCTATTTTCGATTTTCTAAAAGAGTAAAACTTCTAAAAACTGCCTACGAGGGTCACCTAAAATATAGTAATTTTCTTATCCGTCCAATTGACATGAGATATGACAATTTTTTGTTGAACGACCAACAAACATAGTATACCTAGATACTTCATACGGGGTGACCCAATGGCTAAAGGCCGTCGTCAGCTGGCCCAACCTAGCCGTACGGAGTCCTTAAGCGCCTCCAAGTTATCTCCAGTTTCGGGGAAAATCCACCGCCCGAAAGCCCACTGGTGGTAAAACCCGAAGGCCCACATGAGATATGACATAACGGAAGAGATTAAAACGACGCCACTTTGGTTGTTTGCTTCTGAAAATTTTCGGGAAAAATAAATGTAAACCAATCTGCATTTGACTTGGAGAGTAACAAGTGGCCCAATAAAAAATGAGTCCATTCAATCGATGCTTCAATAATTACTGGCTGCTATGTGATTGCTCTAACTCCTATCCTAGCAGCTTGCTAGGCGCTAGCTCATCAGTTCCATAATCATGAGTAATTAATAAATAAATAATCACATATATATGCATTTTACTTTCACTTCCAATTTTAACTGTTTTGCTGTTTGATTTTTGCAGCTTTGGGAAAGAAGCTTAACGTAGGGATTGATATTTGATGGTAATGATTTGACTTATATCTCCAGCTCTTTCGTCTCTGTTTTAATCACGATAACTCGAATCAGTGATAACCATCCGTTTTCAACTCTGATTATATTGAACTTTGCATCAGGTTTTAGACGTTTCGTATCTGGATTTACTCGTCATGGACAAGTTCCAAATGCTCCGCTAGAGATCAAGAATATTAAAGTAGTGAGTTAGTTAATTTTGATCTATTTGTTTAGATGCTTTATACACAACTAACTAATTGAAGAGGTAGGTCCCAGCAGAGCCCAGTTGGACTCGCAAGACTCACCTTAAACAGGGACGTCTGCGCAGAAACCAACTGGATCCGCAGGACCAACCATGCTCAGAGACGTGACGTCCTTACGCGCAGTACGCAAGCTGGTCCCGCAGGAAATGCCTCCCAATGGTGAAGGACTCCGCCTGTCCCCGCAGCCTCGGATACAAGCCATTAGGGAAGGCCACCCGCACAGCAAGGCTACACGCACAAGGCACTTAGCTCTCAATCGTTCAGTGTCACCTGAAGGAATGAGCGAAGCCGGGAACAATCCCGCACAAGGGCGGGAGGGGGAATACTCCCGCCCAAATAAGCCAGTCCGTACGATACGGGAAGATCTTCTGTACTGTACCTGACGAGGTATGGGAAAAAGATCTGACTAAAGATACGACAGCTTATAGACAACAGTATGGCGAGCAGCATGCTCCTACACTGTATGTCACTATTAGCCGCTGCCTACTCACCAACTCTTGTCATACCACGTGCGTAGCTGACAGTTGGTGGAAAAGGAATAGTATACAGCAGGCCTGGTCGCTATCAGCCGCTACCTACCCACCAACTACCAGCAGGGCACGTGCGTAGGCTACTGTTGGTGGAACAGGAACACTGTTGCAGCCGGCCATACCTCCTTGGAAACCTACCTTCGGCTATAAATACCACAAATGGTATGATCATCTCATCTTATCATATCGTATCACATTATCATCATATTATACCTGATATCTGCTCTAGCAATCTCTTAATATACTTTTATATTTAAAGAGCAATCTAGTCTGATTCTCACGCCGGAGGGTGGTCACAAGGAGGAACCCCCCCCCCCCCTTCTCAGTGACGAGCTCACTGTGTCTGTTTTGCAGGTTATCAGAAGAACCATCTTCAAAGGGTCTAACCCCTCGTGGGAAACATCTATCTAACCCCCAGGTTACCAGTAATCTGCCCGGGGTCCGGTTAGTGTTTCTTCATTGGCGCCATCCGTGCATAAAGCTAGAACTACATTTTTCTCCAGTTTTTTCAAACTTCTACAAAGATGGTTAGAGAAATTCCGGTAACCACGACCCCAGCTACTGGGGGGAATACCGGTAACACAGTTTTTACAAACACTACCCCGGTTACCCAAGCCGGGGCAAGTGAAGTAAATTTTACGAACACTACCCCAGTTACTCATGCTGGGGCAAGTGCAGTAAATGATCGCCTACTGGGATCCACGGATACCCAGGTTGAGAAACGAAGACTCCCCCGCCAAACTCTCGATGAAGTCAAGGCATGGGCGGAGGCACGACAAAAGGAATTCCAGGCCGAGTTGAACGAACGCTTGCGTTCCATACAACAGGCCGAAGAATTCGAATACTGGGAGGATGACTCGGAGGAATCCGACTCCGACGCGAACCCTCGCCATAGGGCAAAAGGGAAGCGTAAGGAAATGGAATCCCAACCGAAAAGGCATTTTGGACAAGCCTTCAAACCAAAAAGCACAGGTGGAAGTCCACGAGACTTCTCCAAAACGTTCAGACCAAACGTTGCAAATGCAGGAACGTCCAAGTTTGCAAGGGACATTGCGGAAGCAATCGCCCCAAAGAGTGCCAAACAAATGCCTAACATAGGCACATATGACGGTATATCTGATCCGGACGATCATTTGAACAGGTTCATAGCAGGGGCAACCGTCAGCAATTGGACGGAACCCACGTGGTGCTACATGTTCCAAATGACGCTTGTTGGGGCTGCTAGAGCTTGGTTTGATCGTCTACCGGTCAACCACATCTACGACTGGGCAGACTTCCAGCAGAAGTTTAGCCAACACTTCAGCCAGCAACGGAAGTATACCGAGGAGCAATGGACAATCCTCAAATGCATACGGGAAGAAGATGAATCTCTGCCAAACTTCATCACTCGCTTCAACTCAAAGAAGCTAAGTTTGGGCAATATCAGCGAAGATCTTGTTCGCGCAGCCTTCATCCAAGGCGCGCATGACCCAGAGCTCATCCGCACCCTAACGGGTAAAGATGGCATGCCATCCACATGGGATGCCATCATGACAGCAGCAAAACGCTATGCGGAAACGGAGAAGCAACTGGGTAGAGATCTCCCACAGAGCACAAACCTCTACACTCAGAAGACGAGAGAAGACAATGTCCTCACCGCCCGATTAAATAAAAAGCGGAAGCTAGGCATATGGCAGTCAAGGGTAAACTTTGACACCTCATCCGGCTTGCAACATCGATTGGGCGGAAAGGATAATGTACAGCCGCACCGAAACTCCAGATGGACGCCACTCACCAAAAGCGTCACTGAGATATTCGCCACTGAAGAGCTCCCGTGGCCAAAGCCTCCAATAATCCGACATCGTCACGATGCTGATCGGAGCAAATACTGTGACTTTCACAAGACAAAAGGCCACAACACTGAAGAATGCATAGACGTAAAAGACATGGTCGAAGCATTTGTCAGAGATGGGACGCTCGCGCACCTCGTGGCGCAATAAAGGCTGAGCAGGCGGGTGCGTGTAGAACCCCAGCTGGGGAAAACACGAATAAAAATTCCAGCTTCAATGTCGAGACTACATGCTGCGTAAAGAACGAGATCCCGAACCAGGTGCGTATCGGCTCGATGGCACTCCCATCCCAACAACATGGAAGGGAGCTCATTTACACAGTTTGCATGTAAATCAATTCCAATTTGTAAAGAAGGCCAAGAGCCACTTCTAATGGAAATGATTCTCTTTAGAACATCGAAGCTGATGATTTTACTTTTCTGCACTAATATGACGATATTCACATTATGTGAAGTCGTTGCGTGGGAAGGCGGTTCTACCTGCACAAACCCAATAATGTGAAAAAACCTTCACGCAGGTCAGTTAAAGGGGAAGAGTTCAATTATCCCATTAAATGAAAGTGCCGGTCTATCCGCATGAATCATGAAAGGAAACTGAACACTAACCTATTGACAACCGCGCGTCGAACGGTTCAAAACAAAATTCTCAAAAGGATGAGGAAAACCTACACGCAGGTTAGATAAGGTTAAAGTTTAGCCATCCTACTAAGTGCAAGTGACGGTTCTACCCGCACAATCACGAAAGAGGAAGCAAAACTTCACACCTATTATCAACCACGTTCAAAGGTTAACTTATCCTCAAAGGATAAGGAAGACCTACACGCAGGTCAGATAAGGGTAAAGTTTTGCCATCCTACTGAGTGCAAGTGACGGTACTACCCGCACAATCACGAAAGAGGAAGCAAAACTTCACACCTATTATCAACCACGTTCAAAGGTTAACTTATCCTCAAAAGATGAGGAAAACCTACACGCAGGTCAGATGAAGGTTAAAGTTTAGCCATCCTACTAAGTGCAAGTGACGGTTCTACCCGCACAATCACGAAAGAGGAAGCAAAACTTTTACCCATTATCAACCACGTTCAACAGGTTAACTTATTCTACACTTGGAAAATTGCTAATTTAAACTAAGTATGCAAGTCATAAGTTTATAAAGCAAGAAACCCAAAGAAGGAAATAACAATCTTATACGCAAAAAGATTTGTATTTCACAAACGAATTATTACAAGAATGGCCGGGTAACTACCCGCCTACGAAAAGAAAATAAATGCATCTGTACAAGACTATCCTAGCAATGGGAAGGGATCTTCAGGATCAAGCTTCAGGGCCGCTTCCACTTGGACCCGCTCCATCAGAAGAACGGGGCGGTTCGAGGAAGGCTTTAAGGATAGCTAACCCATCATCAGCAGCAGCTACTTGGTTCACCTTCTCCACCACTGGATGCGGGAAGGCGGCGTATTGATTTACTGCTTGGTCGTATATGGCTTCAGTATCAACATTGTACAAAGGGAAGTTGGAAGGCGGGAAGCCTTTCTCAACGAACCCTAGACCAAGCAGGAAGCCGGCCCGTTCCCCATCCTCGTGAGAAGCGTTGAGGGCTGCGCTCATGGCATCATCGTAAGTAGTCTCTGAGAAGACCCGATGCACAACCTACAAAGAAAATATACAAGTGTCAAACACCTTTTCTATGTACAAAGGAAAGCGTGAAGACGCAAAGCTAAACATACCTGAGGCAACGCTTCTCGAAGAAGCCATTCCTTGGCAACCAGAGCTTCTTGGAGGGCGGCTTGAGCTTGGGTACGGGCGCGTTCGGCTTCGCTTTTGTTAAGGTTGGCAAGTAGCACTTCCTTTGCAGCAGCCTCTTCAACGCCCTTAAGCTTCCGCTCGGTGTGATCAAGCACGCCCCTCTGGTCCAGGATCTCTTGAAGCTTCTTGGCATCCTCCATCGCCAAGGCATCATGAGCACGTTGGAGAGCCTCCAATTTGGCCTTGAGCTCCTCGTTCTCCACGCGTAAAGGCTCAGCAATGGCTTCAGCCTTGGTGGCCCTCTCGGTTGCGTTCCTCGCAGTTTCCTTAGCCAGCCGAAGCTGTTCGTTAACAGCTTGGGCAGCCTTGGAGCGGGCCTCGAGTCGCGCTTGAACCTCAACCTCGAGGGCCTTGAAGGCCTTCTCCTTCTCCGCAGCAGCTGCGGCCAACTTTTGGTTCTCCTCCCGAAGAGCCCGCGCTTGAGATACGTCTTTGGCGCGAGCTGCTTTTAACTTGTCGTTTTCACGACAAAGCAGCTCGACGCGTGGCTGCATCCGGGCCTGGAGAACCCGAAGCTCATTGGTTAGCCTACCCTCCTGGTAGCTAGCCATGGCTTCCCCCAACGCACCATGGGGAGCAGCGTGGCGAGCCCATTCCACGCACTCCACAGGGGTACGAAGGGTTGTTCCTCGGCGTATGTTCCATCGCGGAACATACACTTCATTGGAATCCGACACTGCAAAAACAAAAAAGCAGTTAGGAAAAGATGATAAAAAATAAAAGTGAAAAAGGGCCAAAAGAACCCTACGCACCTGTAGGGTCTATAACAGGCCGATAGCCGCCGAACCCATCACCTGAACCCAAAGGAAACCCATCCAAAAGGTCAGGCAGATGGGAAGGTGGCAAAGATTGGCGAGTACTCCCATGCGTACCTGATGGGCCGGCCGTCGGTGCCGGTGGCGGGGGCATGGTGGCAGCCGCCGCAGTCGCTGCCAGCAGAATCCGCAGCAATCGTAACCGCCGGCTCGGTGAAAGATGCTGTAAAAATCGCACTTACCACCGGCGGTGACGTCATCTTGGCTGGAACAGTCGGCTCAAGGGACTGAGCAACTGATCCAGCGGAAGCAGGCGCAGGCACCTGGGTCGTCGCCTCAGGTAGGCTGACCGAGCCTACCGTCATCGGCGGAGAGGTACTCCTCTGCGCTCCACCCTGGAATGCGTCAACATCCACGCCTGCACAAGAAGATAAGTGTTAATAAATTTATGAAGTATGATAAATCTACAAAAACAAGGATGTTTGTACTTACGGGTTTTCTTGAGCCTGAACGTACGGACGGGCGGGGACGAGCCCGATGGAGCCGGTCTCTTGATGCCGGTCACCGTCGTCGTCAATGGTTCTCCGGAGGTAACAGTCGTAGCCTCCGGAACAGTGGTCTTCTCACCACCGGGGTTCCCCGCCACCTCTTCACTATCTGACTCGGTGTCAGATAGGAGCACCGGATCAGCTGTGGAGGCCACCTTCTCCTTCCCTTTCCCACCGGCAGCCTTCCTCTTCCGTACCAGCGGAGGACCATCTGCGGATTCCTCAGAAGAGGACAGGATGTCAGGAATTCCAGCAGCGGGTACAGCATTGAGGGGTTGAGGATTGAGTATCGCCTTACCTGGCCGCCGTTGGCTCAGGATCTCGTGGCCCAGCGGATAGACTGTAACACCCCGACCAAGGCGGATTATACATCGGGGCGCCACATATTGTTTCATTACTCGTGACACTATTGGGTGTCAATATTTAATAAATACATTCATTCGCGCACAGCGCAAAGTAGACACAAGATAACATAAATCATCATAAATCAATATATTATAAATCATAATATTCGAACAGCAATAACTTGTCTTGATACATTTTAATCTAGGTCCAAAAGTAAAAACGTCCTACGTGTCCACAAGCTTCAGAACAGCTACAGCAAACCTGAACATGTGTTAAAATAAACGTCAAACACTTGCGTGTTGGTGAGAAATCAAGTTTAATACAATACATAGATAACAATAAATCTGCGCGCAACATGTGTATGTCTGGTTTTCAACAAGGGTGTAATCTGATCGGGACCAACTCTAAGATTCATAGACTGCCAGTGCTCACAATTGAGCTCACAAACAAGACAAACTGTGCATGTGTAAACAAAAGAGAAAATCATAAACGATAGTTCTCCCGTGTTCATCTAATGGTACCATGAGAACTGCGGAATAGACCGACAAGACGGTTAATGATCCACACATACAAATAAACAGCCAAGTCTACGTCCTCAACACATGGGATACTGCGCGACTAAAGTTCATAAACAAGTTTAAGACTCTAAGTTTGTATGAACACATGAACATCCCAAAACATTAAAAGCAAAAAGGGATTAGGTACGGGATTACTCACTTGATAAACGATGCGGTGTAAGATAAAGCAAGAACCAACTTAAACAAGCACAAGTTAACCTATAATTAAGATTATTGTTTTAATGATCTGTTTTAAGTCTTGATTATAAGTTAGCATAATTAATAAGTAAATTATTATATATAATATATATATTACCGAAAATCAGGGCAGAGGAGAGGAGAAAACGGAGGCAAGAGAGGGGGCGGCAGGAGGACAATCGGCAGAGAGCAAAGGAAGAGAGATAATAAGTGTTTGTGTGTGTAGTGTTAAGAAAAATAAGATTATTATTTATAGGGAAACCCTAGGAGACATGAATCCAGAAAAAAGGGGAAAAGATTCCAAGACAAACAGAACAAGACAAAACAAAAGATAACAAAAGATATCCAAAAGCAAGTAAAAGATATCAAAAGATATGGCAGCAGGAAAAAGAGAAAAAGGCTGACGGAACAGTAAAAAAAGGCATGGGCGGTTCAGATAAAGGTACTGGTCAAGCATGGCAAAAGCAGATCTCAAAAGATTATGTCAGTCACTTTATCTGTCAACCAATGGGGTTGGTGCGCATGCTGCGCCAAAAGTGGCTTTTCAGACATAAAGCAGATTAGGTCAACAGCTCAAAAGATAAGACAACACAAAAGCAACGGCTAGATTCAACAGAAGAAAAGACTCAAGACATAGCGCGAGAAGGCTGGAGCGCGAAGGCAAAAGTGCGCAAGCGCGAAGGCAGACAGAACCAACCTTAACGCGTCGCGGAAAGAACTACATTTCTAAGCGCGCCGCGGGAAGAATCACATTTCTTAGCGCGCCGCGGGAGGAACTAAAATTCCTAGCGCGCCGCGGGAAGAACTATAATTCTTCGCGCGTCGAGGGATGAACTACGATTCTTAGCGCGCTGCGAGAAGAACTACAATCCTTAGCGCGTCGCGGGAAGAACTACCGTTCTTAGCGCGCTGCGAGAAGAATTACAATTCTTAGCGCGCTGCGAGAAGAGTTCGTCTCGCGTATCGCTGAAACAGGTGGTCTTTACGCAGGATTCCTTGTAAGGGGTCTGGCGCGTGGAGCTGCGCAGACAACCTTAGGCGGGAAGGAACAAAGGACAAGCAAAGAGTTAGAAGAAAAAGAGGGAAACAAGGCGTAAGGGCGGGACGGCGACAAGAGGGAAAAGAAGGCGGAAAGAGAGAAGGAGAGGGACGGGACGGCGGAAAGAAAGAGAGAGAAAGAGGCGGGAAGGAAAAGTATATTATTATTATTAAAAGTAAAATATAAGTATAAATAAATATTAAATCATAAAAGAAAGAGATCGGGTCAGAGAAACGGGTACCTGGGTCGGGTCGGATCGGGTCGGATGTCACAGTCTCCCCTACTTTAAGAAATTTCGTCCCGAAATTTATCTCGAAGTAGGTTGCGCAGAGAACAGGTGCGGGTACTTGATCTTCATTTGATCTTCCCTTTCCCATGTAAACTCGGCTCCGCGCTTGGACTCCCAGCGAACTTTCACGATAGGGATACGACTGCGCTTGGTTTGCTTTACCTCGCGATCCATAATCTCAACAGGCTTCTCAACGAAATGCATAGTTTCATCAACTTGAACTTCATCAAGTGGAATGTGAAGGTTCTCGTCAGCTAAACACTTCTTGAGATTGGATACATGGAACGTTGGATGCACATTACTGAGCGCGGGCGGCAGGTCAAGTCTGTAGGCAACTTTTCCCACACGCGCGAGAATCTTAAATGGTCCAACATATCGAGGAGCAAGCTTACCCTTCTTCCCAAAGCGGACAACACCTTTCCAAGGCGACACTTTGAGGAGAACAAGATCACCAACTTGAAATTCGAGAGGCTTCCGCCTACGATCTGCGTAACTCTTCTGTCGGCTTCTGGCAGTCAGCAGATGATCACGGATCTTGGCGATTTTATCGGTTGTCTCTTGAACAAGTTCGGGTCCTGTGATTTGAGTTTCACCCACTTCGCTCCAACAAATCGGGGAGCGGCACTTACGACCGTAAAGTGCTTCAAATGGGGCCATACCGATACTGGAATGATAGCTGTTATTATAAGAGAACTCGATCAAAGGCAGGTGCGAATCCCAATTACCTCCAAAATCAAGAACACTAGATCGGAGCATATCCTCAAGAGTTTGAATAGTTCGCTCAGACTGACCGTCAGTCTGAGGATGATATGCCGTACTCATGTCCAAGCGAGTTCCTAGCGCAGATTGGAGAGATTTCCAAAAGCGAGATATAAAACGGCCATCGCGATCGGATATGATGCTCAAAGGAGTACCATGGCGGCAGACAATTTCCTTGACATAAAGCTGCGCGAGTTGCTCAACACGGTAGTTTTCACGAATGGGCAGAAAGTGAGCAGACTTAGTCAAACGATCCACTATTACCCAAATGCTATCATGTTTGCTTGCTGTCAAAGGTAACTTGGTAATAAAGTCCATCGCTACACATTCCCATTTCCACGTAGGAATTTCAGGTTGTTCGAGCAAACCAGATGGGCGTTGGTGTTCAGCTTTCACTTTAGAACAAGTCAGACATTTAGCTACGAACACAGCAATATCCTTTTTCATACCGGGCCACCAATAAGTAATGCGCAAATCCTTGTACATCTTATCAGCGCCAGGATGAACGGAATATCGAGATTTGTGTGCTTCACTCAGGATATCAGCGCGAAGATTCATCAAAGGGAATCCAGATGCGATTAAGATAGCAGAGAATTCCACTCAGATTAGGGACAAAGAGTGCTTCCGCGCCACACGCTAACTCGGCGCGAAGGTTACCATTACTGATGGATGCGCGCTGCGCGTCACGAATACGCGATTCAAGGTTGCTTTGAATCGGCGCGAAGTGAAGCTGGGTGCGCGGCAAGATACAGTTAAGCTGGCAGGGTTTTCGGCTGAGTGCATCGGCTACCACGTTAGCCTTACCAGGATGATACCGGATCTCACAATCGTAATCGCTGATGAGTTCGTTCCATCGGCGTTGCCTCATGTTGAGTTCCTTTTGATCAAAGATATGCTGAAGGCTTTTATGGTCAGTGTAAAGGATACACTTAGTACCATAAAGGTAGTGTCTCCAGATCTTCAAGGCAAAAACAACTGCGCCTAGTTCGAGGTCGTGAGTTGTATAATTCTTTTCATGAACCTTAAGTTGCCTTGATGCGTAAGCGATAACCTTGCCTCGTTGCATAAGAACACAACCGAGACCTTGGTTGGAGGCATCGCAGTATACGACAAAATCATCATTACCCTCAGGTAGCGCAAGAACAGGAGCTTCACACAACAATCGCTTGAGCGATAGAAAGGCTTCTTCTTGCTTCGAGCCCCAAATATACGGTTTACCTTTGTGCGTTAGAGCTGTTAAAGGCAATGCGATCTTTGAGAAGTTCGAAATGAAGCGCCGGTAATAACCAGCTAAGCCCAGAAAGGAACGGATCTCAGAAGGAGAGGATGGCGTAATCCAGTTCTTGATTGCTTCAATTTTGGATGGGTCGACATGAATACCCATCTTGTTAACAACATGGCCAAGAAACTGTACTTCATCAGACCAGAATTCACACTTGGAAAGCTTAGCATAGAGCTGCTCGGTTCGAAGCTTCTGCAACACCAACCGGAGATGTTGCTCATGCTCGGCCTTGGTCTTAGAATACACCAGAACATCATCGATAAACACGATCACGAATTTATCCAAGAAAGGCCTACACACCCGATTCATTAGATCCATGAAAACGGCGGGTGCGTTGGTTAAACCGAAGGACATGACCAAGAATTCAAAATGGCCATAACGAGTTCGAAAAGCAGTCTTCGGAACATCTTCATCGCGGATGCGCAACTGGTGATAGCCAGAGCGGAGATCAATCTTCGAGAAACAGGAGGCACCTTGGAGTTGATCAAAGAGGTCGTCAATACGCGGTAAGGGATACCGGTTTTTAATGGTGAGTTTGTTCAATTCGCGGTAATCAATACACATGCGAAACGATCCATCTTTCTTTTTAACGAACAACACCGGAGCACCCCAGGGCGAAGAGCTAGGGCGAATGAATCCTTTAGCAGTCAACTCTTGAAGTTGGCTTGCCAATTCTTGCATCTCAGCGGGCGCAAGACGGTAAGGAGATTTAGCTACGGGGGAAGCACCAGGGACAAGATCAATACGGAACTCGACTTCACGAGCGGGAGGGATACCAGGAAGATCATCAGGAAAAACTTCAGGGAAATCACGCACAACAGGGATATCACGAAGCTTCTTCTTTCCTTCATCGGGTTTAACCACATGGGCTAAGAATGCAATACACCTTTTCCGCATGAGCCTTCGGGCTTCGGCGCAAGACATAAGTTTAAGACCGCGGGAGGGTTTTTCGCCGTAGATATGAAGATCACCATTTTCTCGAGGAATGCGAATCATCTTCTTGGCGCAAATAACTTCGGCGCGATTCTTCGAAAGCCAGTCCATACCAATAATAACATCAAAGCTTCCAAGAGGCATGGGGATGAGATCGATTAGAAAATCGTTTTCGTTAAGGTTAAGCGTGCAATCTTTAATCACCGAGTTAATTAAAATAATTTCACCATTAGCCAATTCAACTGAAAAATCTTCTTTTAAATCGCTGCGCTGTCGCGCAAGCTTCTGCTCGAAGGCGCGAGAGATAAAACTTCGATCGGCGCCAGTATCAAAAAGTACAGAAGCATAAAATCCGTTAAGCAAAAATGTACCATTAACTACGTCATTATTCGCTTGCGCTTGGTGCGCGGTTATGTTAAAAGCTCGTCCGCGTGTCACTTGGTTCGAAACCTGGTTCACCGGATTCGCTTGCGTGATTTGCACTTGTAGTCTCGGGCACGCGTTCCGGAAATGACTGGGATCACCGCAGTTAAAGCACGATCTGGGTCGTGGGTTTTGGTAGGTTGGTTGAGGGTTTTGCGGGTAGACTGGTGGTGTTGGCGCAATTGGATTGGCGGGAAGGACTCTACAGTTTTCTGCAAGGTGACCAGCGCGGCCACATCGGGTACAAAGTCGACATGGGACTTGAGGTGGGTGGTGAAGTCTACAGGTTGGGCAAAAGGGGTGGTTTCCTGTGTAAGGTTTCTTAGGTGGCGGGGCAGGGAGTGCTGGATTGGTTAAGGCATAGTTGTGGACTACAGGAGGTGTTGGGTAGGCTGACAGAGGGTTAGGCGCGTAAACTGGGGGTTGGTAGATGGGTTGCTGGACAATGGGCGGGTTGGTAAGCGCATAGGCCTTGCGCCTGCGCTTGAGGTTGTTACGGTTTGAGGGTTCAGGTTTGGTTTCTGTTGGTTCAGGGACAGTCTTGGTGGGTTTGGTCTTCTCAGATCCCCGCAGGAACAGGGTTCCTGCTCTGACATGGTTGTCGCTGAGCACAGCGGCCAACTCGATGGCGTCAGAGAGGGTAACTGGGTTTCTAGCCCATACAGAATCTTGAATTTCCATGGGGAGACCCCCAAGGAATTTCTCTATGGCTCGGCGGGAAGGGGTAACAAGGTGAGGGACAAGCAGGCTTAGTTCATGGAAGCGCGTCGCGTACTCGCGCGCTTCACCACTGTACTGCTTAAGATTCCAAAATTCCTCCTCCAGGCGCTTAACTTCGTTGGGAGGGCAGAATTCTCGCGTAAGAATTTCCTTGAATTCCTCCCATGTCATGCTAGAAGCAGCCTCTGCGCCACGCGCATGAGCTACTCCATTCCACCATGTAAGCGCTCTGGATTCCAGGACACTGGAAGCATATAGGGTTCGTCTGTCTGAGGGGCATTGGGTGTGGAGGAAAGTGTTTTCTATCTTCTCAAGCCACTGGAGCATCACGGTGGCTCCTTCAAGACCTGTGAACTTTGGAGGGTTACCCGCGTTAAAGGACTTAATGTTGTAACCAGAGGTGTTGGTATTGTTTTGGCTCAAAGCTTGGGCTATTGCGGCGGCCATTTCCTGGGAACGTTGCTGTCTACGCATGCGCGAGGCTTCTCTTCTCTGAAATCGGCGAGATAGCGGAGGCATTCTATAAAAATTTTAATTTTAGTTAATATCTTGGTTTTAGCACAAAGTATAACCTCGAAAAGCTTGGTTTCACGGAGTTAGATACTATCAAAAGTTAAAAGTAAAATAAATGACCCTAAATGCAGACTTAATAAAGGTAACAAATTCGAATCAAGAATCGACAATTCATGTATCACCATGACTTTCCGAATTCCCAATTTAAAATATACGAGCAAACGAGTATTGGAGATTGACGATTCATGTATCACCATGACTTTTCAATCTTCAATATAAAATATACAAGAAAATGAGTATTGGAAGTTGACAATTCATGTATCACCATGACTTTTCAAGTCTCCAACCTCAGAACATAATCATAAATGGAAATTGAAAATCAACTATTCATGTATCACCATGACTTTTCGGATTTTCAAATCCCAACAAACGAATATGCAAGAAAAATCAATAAAAATCGAAATTCAGCAAAAGTCGAAATATTGCGAAATAAATCATAAAATCATATACTGCGCAAGCGCGAGCATATTCATAAACAACGAGTAATTAACAATAAGCGCGCAAACATGAGATTTCTCTCATGCGCGAGAAGGGACTCTTAGGTATTCTAGGCCGTTACGTCTAACCACCTATCCTAAAGTCAACGAGCTCTGATACCAATCTGTAACACCCCGACCAAGGCGGATTATACATCGGGGCGCCACATATTGTTTCATTACTCGTGACACTATTGGGTGTCAATATTTAATAAATACATTCATTCGCGCACGCGCAAAGTAGACACAAGATAACATAAATCATCATAAATCAATATATTATAAATCATAATATTCGAACAGCAATAACTTGTCTTGATACATTTTAATCTAGGTCCAAAAGTAAAAACGTCCTACGTGTCCACAAGCTTCAGAACAGCTACAGCAAACCTGAACATGTGTTAAAATAAACGTCAAACACTTGCGTGTTGGTGAGAAATCAAGTTTAATACAATACATAGATAACAATAAATCTGCGCGCAACATGTGTATGTCTGGTTTTCAACAAGGGTGTAATCTGATCGGGACCAACTCTAAGATTCATAGACTGCCAGTGCTCACAATTGAGCTCACAAACAAGACAAACTGTGCATGTGTAAACAAAAGAGAAAATCATAAACGATAGTTCTCCCGTGTTCATCTAATGGTACCATGAGAACTGCGGAATAGACCGACAAGACGGTTAATGATCCACACATACAAATAAACAGCCAAGTCTACGTCCTCAACACATGGGATACTGCGCGACTAAAGTTCATAAACAAGTTTAAGACTCTAAGTTTGTATGAACACATGAACATCCCAAAACATTAAAAGCAAAAAGGGATTAGGTACGAGATTACTCACTTGATAAACGATGCGGTGTAAGATAAAGCAAGAACCAACTTTAAACAAGCACAAGTTAACCTATAATTAAGATTATTGTTTTAATGATCTGTTTTAAGTCTTGATTATAAGTTAGCATAATTAATAAGTAAATTATTATATATAATATATATATTACCGAAAATCAGGGCAGAGGAGAGGAGAAAACGGAGGCAAGAGAGGGGGCGGCAGGAGGACAATCGGCAGAGAGCAAAGGAAGAGAGATAATAAGTGTTTGTGTGTGTAGTGTTAAGAAAAATAAGATTATTATTTATAGAGAAACCCTAGGAGACATGAATCCAGAAAAAAGGGGAAAAGATTCCAAGACAAACAGAACAAGACAAAACAAAAGATAACAAAAGATATCCAAAAGCAAGTAAAAGATATCAAAAGATATGGCAGCAGGAAAAAGAGAAAAAGGCTGACGGAACAGTAAAAAAAGGCATGGGCGGTTCAGATAAAGGTACTGGTCAAGCATGGCAAAAGCAGATCTCAAAAGATTATGTCAGTCACTTTATCTGTCAACCAATGGGGTTGGTGCGCATGCTGCGCCAAAAGTGGCTTTTCAGACATAAAGCAGATTAGGTCAACAGCTCAAAAGATAAGACAACACAAAAGCAACGGCTAGATTCAACAGAAGAAAAGACTCAAGACATAGCGCGAGAAGGCTGGAGCGCGAAGGCAAAAGTGCGCAAGCGCGAAGGCAGACAGAACCAACCTTAACGCGTCGCGGAAAGAACTACATTTCTAAGCGCGCCGCGGGAAGAATCACATTTCTTAGCGCGCCGCGGGAGGAACTAAAATTCCTAGCGCGCCGCGGGAAGAACTATAATTCTTCGCGCGTCGAGGGATGAACTACGATTCTTAGCGCGCTGCGAGAAGAACTACAATCCTTAGCGCGTCGCGGGAAGAACTACCGTTCTTAGCGCGCTGCGAGAAGAATTACAATTCTTAGCGCGCTGCGAGAAGAGTTCGTCTCGCGTATCGCTGAAACAGGTGGTCTTTACGCAGGATTCCTTGTAAGGGGTCTGGCGCGTGGAGCTGCGCAGACAACCTTAGGCGGGAAGGAACAAAGGACAAGCAAAGAGTTAGAAGAAAAAGAGGGAAACAAGGCGTAAGGGCGGGACGGCGACAAGAGGGAAAAGAAGGCGGAAAGAGAGAAGGAGAGGGACGGGACGGCGGAAAGAAAGAGAGAGAAAGAGGCGGGAAGGAAAAGTATATTATTATTATTAAAAGTAAAATATAAGTATAAATAAATATTAAATCATAAAAGAAAGAGATCGGGTCAGAGAAACGGGTACCTGGGTCGGATCTGGTCGGATGTCACATAGACCTCCACAAACCGATCCGCCGTTTGCTCCAGGATGGGCAACTCGTTCTCGTCTAGAGCACGAGTGCCCACCCTCACGGGACCGTCAGCTTCCCGCGGGTACAGGAGCGACTCCAAATCGTTCCCCTCTGAAAAGAAAAACAGTTAGAAGACAAACTCATATCAGCAAGAAAGACAAGACATACCATAAGGAATAGAGTTCAAACCGTATTCGAGAAGGATGGGAAACCGGGACGCATCCTTCCATACCCGGCTCATCCCCAGCATCACCATCCTGGACTCCGCAAACCGGTAAACCGGAGATTGGACCCGGGATATCTTCGCGAACCATTCCGCCTCCTGGTAGCTGGAAGCATGAAGGCTCGGAAGCGCTTGCCCCTTCTTAAACTTCATGGCAATAGGGATGGCGCGGGCAGAAACGTAAAAGAACTCCCGCTTCCACGATCGGAGACTGCGCTCGGTCACGCAGATCTTCAAACCCTTAATACGGGTTGTCAAGGTGTACCACCCCTGGATGCACCTCCAAGTATAGAAGGTCATCAGGCGGTCCACATAGGGCTCAATACCCAGAATCCGGCACACCCACTCGAAGTGCCGGATCTTGGCAATCGCCATCGGATGCAACTCGGTTAGGTGCACACCGTGCCTCTCCAGGACACGGTACACAAACTTTGTCAATGGGAACCTAAGGTTCCCATAAACAAAGAATGCAGCATATACCCCGATCTTGCCACTGGGGGCATCGTACACAGTCTGGTGGGGTTCAGGAAACTCAGGCTCGAGAGACTCAAGCATGAATTTCCTGACGACGTACTGGTACTGATCGACAGGTAGAGCACACTGGCACTCGCCAGCAGTACTCCTATCGTCGGCTACAGCTTCAGCATCATGGGAAGACATATTGCAGAGGAAGAAGAAAACGATTTCGGGAAAATGCTTGCCTGAAAAGGGGAGTATTTGCCGGAAATCGCTAAGAAGAAGAAGAGAAGGGTGAAAGTGTGGATTACAAAGAACCCTCTCCCCCTTTATATAGTAATCGCAATTAATGCGGTGAATTTAATGCGGAGGAGAGAGAAATCGAAGGTGCAATGAAACTATGACACGTGGCAAAAAGCAAGCTGGAAAACAGCTGTTGAAAGGACGTGTGCCAGTAATTTCGCGGCCACGCGCCCGAAAATCTCGCCCACGCGCCTGAAAAGCGTCTGGAATGACCATGTACTGTCACGTCACCATAACTTCTTGCACGTCCTGACACAGTCAGAAGAAACCGTCGCACGACGTTTCAGAGGTTTGGACTGTTCCTATCTTTCCACCAACCCTTCGAATTTCAAAATTCAAATTTTGAAAATATTAAAAAGTAAGCGGGAAAATACCCCTTACCTTGGCAAACAAGTAACCGTAAGACGGATGCGGGTACAGTGTAAAGGCAAAACCCTTCACGTACCTAGCACCCGCAGGGAATTGAAGCCAAGTAAAACCTTGGCAAACAAGTAACCGTAAGACGGATGCGGGTACAGTGTAAAGGCAAAACCCTTCACGTACCTAGCACCCGCAGGGAATTGAAGCCAAGTAAAACCTTGGCAAACAAGCAACCGTAAGACGGATGCGGGTACAGTATAAAGGCAAAACCCTTCACGTACCTAGCACCCGCAGGGAATTGAAGCCAAGTAAATTTTGGCGAACAAGTAACCGTAAGACGGATGCGGGTACAGTGTAAAGGCAAAACCCTTCACATACCTAGCACCCGCAGGGAATTGAAGCCAAATATTCCTCGGCAACCAAGTAACTATAAGACGGGTGCGGGTACAGTGTAAAGGCAAAACCCTTCACACACCTAGCACCCGCAGGGAATTGACGCCAGGAATACCTTGGAAGTAAAGTAACCGTAAGACGAGCGCTGGTACAGTGTTAAGGCAAAACCCTTCACATACCTAGCGCTCCGCTGGGAATTGAAACCAAGGATCTTCTGGGCAATGCTTGCGGAAGCGGAAATAACATCCCCGCATAGCGGGAACGTCGAGAACTACGTTGTTTGAAGCTCCAGGATGGAATTGGTGGTTTTAACATAATTGATCACTATGTTCAAAACTACCAAAACCTCATGGAGTCCACACAAGTGGGACTCAACGCTCCTGACTTGCGAGGAGGTTACAGACCTACCCGCATCATAACCAAAGACCAAGCAGGAAACTCGGGAATTTCTGCAAGTGACAAGGACTTCCGCGGGAAGAATCCCCATGGAAAACCTTATAAAACCCTTTTCAAAACCCTTTGCTTAAGTCCAAAAGTTCACCTCACTTTATTAAACACGCATGAGAAGAACATTGGACTGGGGGGACTTGAAGAGGTAGGTCCCAGCAGAGCCCAGTTGGACCCGCAAGACTCACCTTAAACAGGGACGTCTGCGCAGAAACCAACTGGATCCGCAGGACCAACCATGCTCAGAGACGTGACGTCCTTACGCGCAGTACGCAAGCTGGTCCCGCAGAAAATGCCTCCCAATGGTGAAGGACTCCGCCTGTCCCCGCAGCCTCGGATACAAGCCATTAGGGAAGGCCACCCGCGCAGCAAGGCTACACGCACAAGGCACTTAGCTCTCAATCGTTCAGTGTCACCTGAAGGAATGAGCGAAGCCGGGAACAATCCCGCACAAGGGCGGGAGGGGGAATACTCCCGCCCAAATAAGCCAGTCCGTACGATACGGGAAGATCTTCTGTACTGTACCTGACGAGGTATGGGAAAAAGATCTGACTAAAGATACGACAGCTTATAGACAACAGTATGGCGAGCAGCATGCTCCTACACTGTATGTCACTATTAGCCGCTGCCTACTCACCAACTCTTGTCATACCACGTGCGTAGCTGACAGTTGGTGGAAAAGGAATAGTATACAGCAGGCCTGGTCGCTATCAGCCGCTACCTACCCACCAACTACCAGCAGGGCACGTGCGTAGGCTACTGTTGGTGGAACAGGAACACTGTTGCAGCCGGCCATACCTCCTTGGAAACCTACCTTCGGCTATAAATACCACAAATGGTATGATCATCTCATCTTATCATATCGTATCACATTATCATCATATTATACCTGATATCTGCTCTAGCAATCTCTTAATATACTTTTATATTTAAAGAGCAATCTAGTCTGATTCTCACGCCGGAGGGTGGTCACAAGGAGGAACCCCCCCCCCCCCTTCTCAGTGACGAGCTCACGGTGTCTGTTTTGCAGGTTATCAGAAGAACCATCTCTTCAAAGGGTCTAACCCCTCGTGGGAAACATCTATCTAACCCCCAGGTTACCAGTAATCTGCCCGGGGTCCGGTTAGTGTTTCTTCACTAATTAACTAACTATATATGAACATTTTAGCTGCTGCATGGTAGCTTAATCCGTTTGTTGATTGCAACTTTTCATTTGAGCCGTAGTTTCAACGTATTGAGTTTTTATCATGCATGTGTGTACATTGAATTTTGTGTTTGTGTTTCAACCAATATGAATGTTATATTGAAGTTTTATTTGTTATTGGTATCTTAATATGCAGATAGGTATTCTTGTAATTATGTATGTTTTTTTCTCACACTAATGATCTGAACTAAGAGTTATCAGCTTCAGGACTTCATGTTTTGAGGATGATGTTTTGAAAGAGTAATAATAGAGAAATTGATGAAACTAAATATATAAACATTATAGTAATGCAATATTATATACTTATACTTCAATATGTTCATGTTATCTTTGTTGTTTCTTGAAGCATTATATCAAGTAATTCTGCTTAATAATTCTTTTTGTTTGATATACAGGGTCATGCCATTATCATACTTTGTTTCCAAACAAGGTCAAGATGGATCTGGAGCCGGTGCATTAAGAATGTTTGCCCTTTTGGGTGCAGGAATTTCTGGACTTTTAGGATTCACAACCGTAACATACGCTGCTGACGAGGCAGAGCACGGCTTAGAGTGTGCTAGCTACCCTTGGCCCCACCAAGGCATTCTCAGTTCATACGATCATGCCTCGTAAGTAAATAATTGAATAAAAATAACCAACCATGGTCTAATGTGAATGCCTGTGTGGAGGATCCGAAGAGGGCATCAAGTGTACCAACAAGTTTGTGCATCATGCCACTCGATGTCACTAATATCTTACAGAGATCTTGTTGGTGTTGCGTACACTGAGGAAGAAACAAAAGCTATGGCTGCAGAGATCGAACTTGTTGATGGGCCTAATGATGAAGGTGAGATGTTTACGAGGCCCGGAAAGCTAAGTGATAGCTTTCCTCAACCGTATGAAAATGAACAAGCGGCTAGGTTTGCTAATGGTGGGGCCTATCCACCCGATCTTAGTCTCATTACTAAAGTAAGTTACTGATTTACCTTCAAATCTGAACTGTGTAACCAAGAAGCTCGTTAATAATGTACACATTGGCCACCAGGATATTCAAAAGTTCTGATTAAGCTCGTTTAACTATTAAAACAAGTTTAGAGACCATTCAAGTATCATTTGCATTTGTTTTTGTTGATTTTAGAGAAAAGGAATAGCACAAATATTCCCATGTATCTTAAATTCTTAATCAAGTATACAAGTGGAATAAAGGGTATTTTTGTCATTTTAAAACTTAGGACGCGACAAGTTTTTCATAGAGGGGCATTTACCGTTAACAATTTTGTGGCAAGTTTTCTTTTGCTAGATTTTTCTTAAAATATACGTGGATTCAAGGGTGCTTTTGTCATTTTACAACTTGCTCTTTTTCATTCCTAACAGCATTATTTTTATTTATTTAGGCCCGTCATAATGGTAAAAACTATGTATTTGCTCTTCTTACTGGCTATCGCAACCCTCCTGCTGGTGTTTCGGTAATTTCTTTAGGGGACCTTTTTCTGCCGAATTAAAAAATAATAATTTCTCACCGTGCTTTTTTAATAATATTGTTCTTATCTGTGTTAGATATGAGAGGGACTGCATTATAATCCTTACTTTCCTGGTGGAGCAATTGCGATGCCAAAAATGCTTAATGATGGAGCTGTTGAATATGAAGATGGAACACCTGCAACAGAGGCACAAGTAAAGAACCCTCTTTTAAGTTTTAACACATCAATTTTAGTTTTTTTATTTTTTTTATTTTTGGGCGATACGTAGTTTCCTAATGCAATTACTAATGGCTCAGATGGGAAAAGACGTTGTGAGCTTTTTAGCATGGGCCGCTGAGCCCGAAATGGAAGAAAGAAAATTGGTAACATCTGCAGCTCTTTACTTCTAATCCAAATATTAAACCATTGGGTTGACCCGAAAACTTGTTTTTCCTTTTTCTTCTTCTTTTTTTTTAATATAAGTTGTAAATAATTAATGTAGTACTTATGATCATAATAACCATCTTACAGTTAAGGTTATGCTGTCTTAAGTTGGTTGTTTGGTTATTGTAGATGGGATTTAAATGGATATTTGTATTGTCACTTGCACTTCTACAAGCTGGTTACTATAGACGCTTGAAATGGTCGATTTTCAAGTCTCGTAAGCTTGTGCTTGATGTGGTCAACTGATCTACATGTTGACTTTTGTGTATGCATATCATAGGGAGGTAAATATCAATAAACTCTGTAATGGTCAAATGCTCTATTTGGTTAGTTACATTACATATGTTAAAGTTTGCTACATGTTTGTTAAATGGCATAAGGTGACGGAAACTATATGTTTGTAGACTTCTTGTATTTATAGTAGTATATCTGTTATTTAAAAATAATGACTTGGTTGGAACAAATCATCTACAATTCTATATCATAGAGACAAATATTTGTCTGTGACGTAGCAAGTTACAAATTATATGTATCGTCATTGTTGTTAAGTATTATGACAAGATTTTTTTTTAAATATGGATTATGATGATCACATATATGTAATGCATCAATTATTCCATTTCTTGAATGGGTGACTTGCAAGTCGTAGCGCCCAGTACCCCCATACAGACTACTTTCATAAATTACATATTTCTGCACAGTTCTATATCTATCTATGAGTTCGAGTAAGACTTCAGCTTAATTATGCATTGTTTCTGATGCGGGATCTGGTCCATTAAGTCGGCCCGGTCCAAGTACTTATTTTTAGTTATAAATATGGTTGTTAGGTCTTTTGTTAAATCAGTTGTTTATGTTGAATAAAAGAATTTGTAAGCTTTTAAGCTTGTTCACCGAATCATTCGGTTTGAATCGTTTGAATGAAATCATTGCGTTCTTGAGCCATTTGATTGCTAGTCAAAACTGCATCAGTACTGATGCAGTTTCGGAAGCAATCAATGGCTCGAGAGACTCATGATTAATCAAAAGACGATAAAACGAACCAAAGGTTCAAGAACAATGTTCTTATCAATAAAACTTAATCAAAAACTAATCCAAACAAAACAACCTTGGATTCCTATTTATACTAAACTAGGAAACGAGATAGCATAAAAATAATAAAAGATATTAAAAATCAAAATTCAAATAAAGAGATTTGCATTATACTCCCCGTCTTCGAAAAAACTCGACCTCGAGTTTTGCCTTCGAAACAAAGCCACCCGGATAAAAAGGAACATCAACGCACTCCTCATTTATTATTATCATCACGAGTTGCCCAAACAATTCAACTTCACAATTCGTCTCGCGCGGTTCTGAACACATACCACCTGAGTCTATTGGGTTGTCAGGACCCTTCACCTCTGCATTTTCGAGAAAGACACGTCCTCGAGTCTTGACTTGAGTTGGCCTAGCATAAAATTTCTCAGATGGTTGGTTGCCAATAACATCGATCCAATATTCAATTTATTACCAGGTAGGCACCTAATAGAGTAATTATGAATTTTCTTTTTGTAGCCCACGTCCATGCAAGCATTTCAACAATTTTATCCAAACAATTTCTAATTGGATTTTGAAAAACATAAGTGACGCTGGATGCTTATCCGTATTATTTTAACCTCATCCATCCACTTAATTTCAAAATTCAAACGACTTACAATATTTTCATGAATTCCCAAACTAGTCGGCTCAATGATTTGAACACCATCGTGCCTATTGAAATCGGATTCCTCACTTCCATGGCAGCAACCCACAACTACGTCACCAAAAGAACTACTGAAGAGGTATGCACCCGCCTTAACATCGAGCGGGGCGGGTCAACCCACAAGATATAGACAAGAGGCTTGAAATCAGGATGTCATGAAGGCACAAAGCCAAAACCTATGCGCATGGCGCATATCACATATGCTCACGCGTATCACATATGCTCACGCACCATATATGCTCACGCATATCACATCTGCGCGTGGCGCATCTGCGCGTGGCGCATACCACATGCTCACGCATCATATATGCTCACGCATATCACATCTGCGCGTGGCGCATCTGCGCGTGGCGCATATCACATATGCTCACGCATATTACATATGCTTGCGCATATCACATCTGCGCATGAAACATCTGCGCGTGAGAATAAAGAGAAGACTTCGCGCATCCCCAGGATAGGCGCATATCACACATGCACATAATCAATCACATCCTTATCCAAATCAGGATAAGGACAACCATGATTGTGCTCATCAGACAACCTTCCAGAAGGTATCCTTTAAGGAATAAAGAATATGCTGATGTTGACAGCTGCCAATGAAAGGTGGACAACTCAGCAAAACCCATGTGCTACCACGTGATTGCACATGGGTCAGGTGAAATACCTTGGTCAGAGAATAATCAATGAAAAAGCACCAGGTGTCCTAAGGACACGTGGCGCGAAGCAATAGGAGGAGGCCAAAAAGGCCCTAATTGGGTCTGAGCCCAATCATTGGAAACCCTAACACTATAAATACCACACCACCTCCACAAGGGGAGGTAAGCAAGAAAATACACTCTAAATCCTTACTCATTCTCATATTATTATTATTACTCTCCTACAATCTCTTATTCTCACACCGGAGGGTTACCCCAAAGAGGACCCCTCTGTCCCTTTCTGAGGGGTAAGTTCACGGTGCTGCTCGTTTTGTAGGTGGAAGATTTCATACTCCGGAAAACCATCGGTGATATAGCACACTCATACCCGAGGAAAGTTGATCGTCTACCAGTGAGCCGATCCACGTTTCTTCAACTACATACCTCGGTTTTGCTAAAAACAGATATTGGAGGTTCAAGTCTCATGCAGTAGTTATCAGCTCCAACCTCTGTCTCTTGTTTGTTGCTCGTTAGACGACAGACTACCCGAGTTTTACTCCCACCACCAGTTATCCAAGAGTACCATTCTTCATCCTCGTATACATTATACAAGGGCGGAGAATCATAGTTAAAATCGTCGTTATAGACCTTAAGGCTCATCTTGCGACTCACCCTCGGGATAAGTCGGCTCATAGAACCGGGGGTGAAAATAGCACGAAAGATGCTCCTCTTCCTCGTTTGCACCGTCCCCGACGATAATTACCGATTCGGTTTTTTTCTTGTTCATTTCCTTTTTCAACACAAGATCTTGGATCCGTTGTCGAAGCCATGCGATCTCCTGTTGAGTTTCGAGATATTGGACTCTTTTCCGGAGTCTCTTAATCTTGAGATCCCGCGGGTCGGGATGGATTCTATAGCTGCCTATGTCGGCGACTCTGCTAGTAGAATACCAATCTCTACCGTGGGCACGCGAATCAAACATACTTCTGTCGTTGCCTTTGGCGGCGAATCTACGAGCGAGCAAGTATTCATCCTCACGTCGAGCCATTTGAGAACCAAAAGCTCTGATACCAACTGATGCAGTTTCGGAAGCAATCAATGGCTCGAGAGACTCATGATTAATCAAAAGACGATAAAACGAACCAAAGGTTCAAGAACAATGTTCTTATCAATAAAACTTAATCAAAAACTAATCAAACAAAACAACCTTGATCCCTATTTATACTAAACATGGAAAAGATAAACTAGGAAACGAGATAACATAAAAATAACAAAAGATATTAAAAATCAAAATTCAAATAAAGAGATTTGCATCAGTTTCCCTCCTATTTCGTACAGGATTCATACCGAATTCGGTATTTCACGGAACAAAATAAATTGACTTATTCGAAAAAGCCTTGTTCTTTGTAAAAGAGAGTAGCTGGAATAAGCTCGTAGGTCCCAAAGCTTCGTTTTTAGTGGAATTGTCTTTGCTATTTAAAAAGGGGTTGCGATGCAGCCTGTTTGTCTGCCATTTTATTATAATCGTTTTGTAGTAACTAAATTTTCTGTGATGTACTATGCATTAAACATTTCAACTATGACCACAAGATTAATCACTCATAATTAAAACGTCTAAAAAGTTAAAAACTAAAGAATTGACATATTTGTGATCTTATCTAAAGATTAAACCGGGTAGATCCGGTCAAACCAGATCTTAGTTTCCAACGGTATGCTCCACAGGCCCACACTAGATTCAAAAGGTGTGTGCTTGAAAATCGAACAGAATACAATACAATACAATAATAATAAAACAAACGCTCCGATGTCCTATTACAAATACATTTTGGCCGGATAAAATTCATCAATATAATCTCCGATAGTAATAATAATAATATTATGTGTTGCCCCAAACTCCTGGATCTAATATTAATATAAATCATTATCAGCATACATTTATCGAAAATAACAATAACATTACGAGATCTGTTAAAATTAGATCTATGATAAACTATTGCACTGAATATAAATCATCGTGCAAAGCTTCACTATAACTTGCAAATCAACTCTCACTAAAACCGAGTTATTCAACAATTTAGAGACTAATAAGCTATAAATAGATTATCCAACGTGTAACAAGTAGATCCAGGCAGCAGTAACCGTCAACGATCGTAACGGCCAGAGACATCAGACGCAAGGCGTGACGCAATGGCTGAGTGGTACATGACGTCATGGAAGTTAGCCGTTTCAACAGTCTTCATCCGCAACTGCTTCGCTTTCTCCTCCGTGAAGCATCCTGGAGCGAATCGCGGTTTGCCGGTATCCGGATATAGGTTTCCGGTACCCGATCCGTCGGATCCGGATGCCGTATCGTGAATGTAGTCCGGATCTGGTGAGAGGCCGAAGAGTGGGGTCCACCACTTGGAATTGGAAGTGGCTGCCGGTGGCTTGATACGGTTGGTACGGGTGGTGGATGAGATGGTGATTGGCTGGAAACAGGTTGAGAGTGAAGTCGCCATTGATGATGATGGTGTTAAAAGGTAGATGATGATGATGATGATGATGATGATGATAGATAGATAGATAGATGGAGAAGTGAAAACAATCGAGCGAATATATGGATGACTTGTGGTGTGGATAAGGATGCCTACGTGGCAACACGCGCTCATAAAAGAAACGGTAAAAACCAGAATGAATTACGGCCGTCTTAATGTACTGTATGTACCCTTCACCCCTTGAGTCGTTCTATTTTTACTGTAGTAGTGTCGATTTATATTCACGGTATGTTTATTATTTATATGTCACTAGACAGCCTAGTGTAATATTAAGAAAAACGAATAACTTGTATTCCCTCTCCGTTTGTTTCTTCTTCTAACAAGAAAAAATGATAAAATCTAAGAACCGAATCGTATTCGTAACAGGAAAAAAAACACTATATTGTGACTTCAATTTTCGGTTCGATTGTTAGTCGTATATGAATCATGAATTCGGTTTTCGGTTCCACAAATCTTTGCTTATTTGAATAACCAAGCCAAATTCAATCACATAAACTGACCAATAATGGATTTTATCGAATATGCAAGCCAAATAAAAAGGTTGTATTCGGTTAAGTTAGATACACTTCTTGTTTTGATTGGTTCGATTTTTAGTTAGGGCCAAAAATAGCTCAAAAGCAATTGAACCAATGAACACCCCTATTTCTATCATTCCTACGGTGCATGTTTGTAAATTGGAAAAAAAATAATAATAACAAATGAAATGACCATTGTATAACGGTCCTAAAATCAAAGGTTCTCAATTTATAATCATCTATAACTGGTTTTATCTCAAACTACACTAAAGTTTCTTTAAAGGGACTGGGCTTGGCTTTGAAGAGGGTGAATATAGCACGGCCAATGCTTCAAAATTTTCAGGATTCAAGGTTTCTTTGCACCCCTGCACTGCAATTTATCAATGAACTATTAAGAAGCTATACTTCAACCTTCTTTATCTTGCGGTCCGAACACAACCCTTGGGATGTTTATGATATTGTGTTCCAATATCTCTATGACAAGCTTTCCGCGTTAAATTCAGCATCTAAGGTTGTATTAGATGGAAATTGGGTGTCTTGACATAGGATATTAAAGTATGGACTTTGAACCCATCCCCATGACTGATATGTTCACGAGATCTCTTCCTAACCTTTTAGTTAGATTATCAGCCAAATTATACTCATATATAACAAACCAACTGATATCACACACTGTATTGTATAACATATAACCGTCTAGACTTTCCATTATACGTTTGACATAGTCATCACTATCTCACTTGATAGATTTTGGTGATATCGGTTCGACCATAATGGAATTTTGTAATCACGGTTTCTTAGCCATTCAACCACTTTTATCAATTGTAGCAAATGCTATAAACTCGAATTCCATTGTTAAATGATGTAAATTCACTCCTTAATTACCTAAGACATGAAACATTCTCCAGAAGAGAATACACATCCATAGTTAAGCGATTTGTTTACTACTTGCAAGCACTAGGATTACCCACAACATACACTATGTAAGTCTTCGTGCAATCATAGAATATATCAAATATCCAATTAACTTTGAATATTCTAATTGTGAAATAGAATCACATTCATTAGACATAAACTTGATATTAGGATCTACATATAGGAGTGCTAACCGAAAAAACAATCAAACTGATTGAATTTCTTCAATACTTTCTCAATATAATGAAATTGAATCATCTATACCATTGTAAAATTTTCAGGATTCAAGGTTTCTTTGCGAGAATTGAGTACACATTTTTGTTAGAAGAAGTAAATAGAGTATGATGCGATGAGGAAGTCGGATCACGGTCATTGTGTTGTGTTGTTCTCATAGTCACGTTCTTGTCAAACTGTGATTTTGTTTGGAGAAAACATCGTGCTTTCTTTTCTCAAACGATTTTACAACCTAAATAATGTTTGTTGTCTCACCAAGTATACTAAGTATTCGACCATCAATGGTACAAGTTACAAATGCTAATAATTTCAACTAAAAATACATGTGTAAGTTCAACTTATTTATATCATAAAACAATTGAATAAATCTTAATTAATCCAAAACTAGAAATATTTGTTCTAGCCGTCCATGTATACGATAAATTTTATCTCCTACTGTGTAACTATAAGATGGTTTATAACTTACTTATTGATGCATTTTGATCACTTCAAGTAGTTAAAAAAAGGGTAACAAATGAAACAGAATAAAAAGAAGAGATCAAACAAGCAACACAAGTAGCAACTATTTATTTTTAAGGATATGATGACAACATTAGACTTCAAAATTAGGTGGAACAAACACATATGCATGCATGTATGTTTCTAGTTAACAACCATGAACCAACCCCTGATTAAACTTTCAAATCTTCCAATTTTGTGCCAGTTTCATCACTTGCCACAGGCCCATTTGGAACAGCGCTTTCTTTCTCCTTTGGATTCAAAGACCCTGCTTGCCATATTCTTATGGTTCCGTCTTCTGACCCTGATGCATATGATTCACCTCCAGGTGAAAACCGTACACAATGGACCGGACCGTGGTGACCCTTGTTGCACCCTACAACAATATCCACATTGTTATTATTATTATTATTATCAGATAAAACTGCAGAAATGGTCCCTGTGGTTTGGCCATTTTTCAAGTTTGTTCCCATATTTAATAAATTGCAAACTTGGTATAAACACTTGTGAGAGGGTTGCACATTTTGTCCCCACCATCAATCCTGGATAGTTTTTAACAAAAAGTGATGGCATGTGCCTGTGAGGGTAATTGTGTCTTAATTTCAAACCCTAATAAAATAGTCTTTCAAACTTCAGGCCTCCTGATGTCTACTTCATCACTTTCGGTTTTTAAACCGAACCTTCGATTTTATTAAGGCTTCAAATAAATTGGGATTAACCTCGCATGAAAGCCTATTTTGTGCAACTTTCTCTTAACTACTACTACTATTATTATTATTATTATTATTATTATTATTATGTTTAGTACAATTTACAAAATTCATACCAATTTCTTCACCAGTATTGAAATCAAATAAGCGAATCCACATATCTTCCCCTCCAGCAATAAACTTATCACCAAACTTCGGTTCCAATGATGCTGATTCCACATTGCAGGGCATAGCATAACTTTTCACCAATCCAAAACTGTAAAACATAAAAATAAATAAATATATTAGAATATATGCAAAATAAACATATAAGTTGTTCATAAGACTATAAGAGTTGAAAACATACTTATTTGCATCCCAAAATTTGACAGAAGATCCATCTGCAGTGGTTATATAACGACCATCCTTGCTGACCTCAGCACTCGTCACTGGTGATTTGGTTTCAAGGGTATGAACCATTTTCCCACTTCTCACGTCCCATAGCCTGCCAATATAAAATAATAATAGAGAAAATTACATTTTTATTCCTATATAAAAAATTTCAAGTCTTGTCCTCAAGCTAAGAAAATAACAGCAATCATCCTTTATATTCACATTCTGTCACAGTTTACATCTTTTCCACTAATGGACATTAATTTTGCCAACATTAGTTTTGTCCGTTAAGTCCAGTTATGTGACTTGCACATGAGGGCATTTTTGTCAAATTTATTTTATTTAAGAAAAATTTTAAAAAATGAAAAAACCCTAGATTATGTACTCTCTCTTCTCTTCTGTTTCCATACAATCTCAAGTACCAACGGATTGAAAAACATACTAAACAGCAAATTGGTAATATATAACAGTTATTACAAATATTTTGAATCGTTTTATGTTTTTAAAGAAACTCGCATCAATTTACGCAATTGTCAAAACACATAATTGCACAATTATATATTTGTTTACATACCTTACTCCTCCAGAATCAGAGCAAGAACTTAATATTGTTTGGTCACTATGGAGCCATAAAACAGTCCTGATAGAACCTGGAGAATGCTCAATTTCTCTTGGAGATGCATCAGGTCGATTTAAATCAAATACACGAAGTATTTTCTCAAAACCACCAGTCAACAGAAAATGTGTATCCTGTAGAATAATGCAAAAATTAACAAGTTAATCTACTTTGGTACTTAATATTACTAAATAAATATCACATTCTAAGAATTAAGAACACATCCATCATTTATTACAAAAGTTAATAATTATATAAAGAAAGAGAAGCCACCTCAGAAAAGGAGCATGCTCGGACAATATGTTTGTGGTCAAATGAGTGTAGCACATCCCCAGTTAATGCATCCCACAGTTTACTAAAAATTCAACAGATACAGAAAAAAAAATGAGATTCTATAAACATAAAGATATGTGTTTGTTACACCAAAAGAGTTTCATACAATGGTGCAAAGTTGGCATAATATTACAAACTATGAAAAATTTACAGTTTCTTTTCCAAGATACCATGACAGAAAGGTAAAAGAGTGTTGCATGTTGGTGTAATTAAGTCAAGTTAATACTAGCAAAGCAAAGAAATTCATTTTTGTCATTATAAGTAGAAAACAAGGTAACACTGTATGTAACATGCTATCAATCTTTAACCACTATATGCAAGTTACCATCTTTAGCAAGTAAAAAGTAATGTGGCACGACACCGTCAATTATAGAAGGTTCCTCGTGTACAGTTGTGTAAACAAAACACATAAATTCTATAATAAGGATAAATACTAAACAACGAAGTAACTATCGACCACTTACGCTGTAAAATCAGCAGACGCTGACGCAGCACACAGCGCATTCGTATCTAAACAGCAACTCCAAACTGCACCTTTATGCCCCTCAAAGGTTCCTATCCAGTCTCCGGTTTCTCCATTCCGAAGCATAGGAGTTGAATCTGAATCATAAATCTATAGCTATAAGTAACACTTCATGATAATATTATAACTTAATCTCTTTCATTAACAGCACATTCATAATAACTATTAAAATGATGAAAAGTCAACAGAGTGAAAGTCAAAATCCCTAATTGGAACGAACCTTTGCTGGCACTAATTAGAAAATATCCGTCTGGAGTGATCGGACTGTAGAATAAATCCACTACCGGACGTGAATGTCCGTGGCATACGAGAGGAACACTCTCCTTCTTCTTATTATCCATAATCACACCAAAACCCTAATAATCCGAAATTAATAATTGATCCAATTAAAATGCACAATTGCCTCTGGATATCGAAATTGACAGGTGGGAGACCTAATATTTGAAGTTTGGATCGGTTGTGCAATAATATGAATCCACAGATGAACTAGAAATGAAAATTAATAATAATAATAATAATAATAAAACTAAAAAGTAAGATAATAATAATATTATTATGGACTACTGCGTGCAGGGCTAGGTGCAAGGAAGCCATTGATGCGTTTTCTTTATTTTTATACGTTGATGGTTCTTCTTCATGGTGGTCCCTCGTGTTTCTTAATGTTTCCGTTTTCACCCCTAAGGTTGGAGAATATTCGGCAAGATACCCTTTTGATAGGAAAACACGAGTATCAAAGGAGTTGAATAATATGGAGTGACCCGCTCACCCTTAGTGCACTGCATGTTATGTTTTAAAATGCTCTATGTATTTATCTTAATAATGTAAGGATGAAAGAGCGTGCTTTAGGTGTTTTATATTGTGTGTTTTACTTGTTTACATGTATCGAACACAAATACTTTGATAGGTTTTATGTTAAGGGTGACCAATGTGTTCTACTCACCCCCCCCCCCCTCCCCACACCCACCCTAACGCAAGTTCAGCGGGCTTCCTAGCACACTGCCCTGCGTGTAAGATTTACGAACTTTGCAACTTGGAAGAAGTGTGAGGGTTGATGGAGCAAATAGGCAAGCAACCATCGGCTTTCAATTTGTGTTGTTGTGGTTCAAGAAGAAATTCCCCTTATCATAAGGGTGGACAAGGCAAAAAAGTTATTTGTGAACACAGGGCACGATATTATTGGGGGGTGAAGTGACCCGCTCACCCTTAGTGCACCGCATGTTATGTTTTAAAATGCTCTATGTACTTATCTTAACACTTAGAACTCCTGGCTGACAAATCTTTGCCCGGTTATATTTTTTGTGGAACGACAAATTTTAAAAAAGCAAAAAGGCTAACGAAAAGTTAGAGTACAAAACACACCAGATACAAAGAAAGAAATTTCAATTTAAAACTACTCTTGTTCTTCCACTCCAAGAAAACTTTTTATCAATTTTTCAAGCTATAAGAAATTAATAGCCTTTATCTCCTCAAGAAGTTTATGGACTAACGCCTTCTTAGTTCTTATTAGCAAAGACAATCTCATTGTGGGCTCTCCAAGACAAAATGAAAGAATAAGTATAACCAGTTGAATCAACCACTCTTCGTTTCATTCTTGCTTAATGATATATTGATATTTAACACCTAATGTTTAACCCATGTCCAATTAGTTTTCCTTATTTAAGCACAATTCGCAATAAATTGATACTACGACCTTCTATTTCAAACTTCACTTTACCAATCTATCAATTTTACTTTTTTTTTTTGTTCAATATTGGTTAGAATCACTATTATTTGTGTGATCATTAATTTCTTCATTACTTGTTGCTTGTAATATAAGCCTACTTGTCAGTTATATAACATTGTAACTAATATAACTATACAAGTCTATCCAAATTTAATAAACACGTGTATGCAATTATGCATTGCAAAACTAAACAGTAAAACATTTAACATATTGCAGCCCAGATAGATAAAGCCCACTTGGATAACTAGACTGGCCCAAACCACATTATGAACTGACCGACCATGTAAATTGTAAGTTGTAACCCGGCTTCCAGTTCGGTCTGAAGGCATGGGCGTTGGCAGCTTTTAAAGGAACGGGTTCGGTCGAACCGTACAAAATTTGATTTTAGTGTTATGTGTTGGTGTATTTTGACATCGAACCCGTAGAAATTTCAACATCGAACCCGTAGAAAACCCAAATCTAGGTGATAAACAATCAGGCGTCCGTCACTCGAAATTTTCCGAACCTATAGGAAAAAATTTCTGGCTACGCCAGTGTCTGAAGGCTGTGATAGTAAAGAGACGGCTGATCATCTTTTGTTTCGTGTGAGATTGCAAATATGGTTTGATATAGGATATTTTTAATCTTCACAAGTCTATCTTGGGCTGCAAAAAGAAAAAGAAAAAGAAAATCATAGGAGCAATATAAAGGTGGCGTGTGGTGAATATGGAAAGCTCCAAATAACAAAATTTTCAATAACAAAACAACTATACACACAATTATTATAGACAGCATTGGGTTATTCATAGGTGAAAAATAGAGAGAAGGATTCCGCCATCACTTGGCAAAGTTGACATGATTTTCGATTTTCTATAAACTTTATGTAAGCTTGTAAGCTTTTTATTTAATTTTATTTTTATCTTTGGCTATTGCAAAAACACGTTTTTATCCTACAAAGTTGTCTTTCAAAATAAAAAAGCTCTAAAAACATAAGTTTTTGGCTTTTTTGCATATGTTTCGCAAAAGATGAAAAGGCTCTAAAAAGCACTCAAAACATGTAGACGTCTTCACCGGAAAACTCCTCCACACCATCTACATCAAACACCTCATCCCACATTCCACCTATCATTCCAAGTTTCCAACCACTTCATCCTCCTCTACTCCAAATGCCGCTGCCTCACCACCGCCCGGACCATCTTCGACACCCCCAACATATATGTCAAAATAAACATATAAAGAGTTTTAAAAACATAAGCATACGTTTCACAATACTCAACGACTGATCCTAATTCATAGACTAAAAAATCCTAAATAAATCACATATTAAGTAATTATATAAAAAATATATATAAACTTTAAAACCTAATCACAATTAATAATTCAAAATAAAGTTAATGTTTCATTAAACATTGGACAACTAAATAACCGGGATGATTAGGAACCTCTATCTGATTTCTTAAAATTCGAGCAATTAAACCTTACCCCTTGTGTTGAATGTTCGATCACTATCTGATGACCTGGTTGAACTTCACAGCCCCTGTGGTTTAGTTTGACAACTTCTGGTCTCACCATGTTCTGTATTTTATTATATTTTATTTTTTTAATTCGATAATGGTTTTTGGGAGTTGGTCAATTAGGTGTTTATTTACTATTGAGCTTATAAAGTGATTAATGAATATTAGATTTGTAACATGTAAGTGTTTGATGGAAATTGTGCTTAATGGGTTATTACTTACAAGTGTTTAATGATAATTGTGTATTTTAAAAAAATCAACGGAGTCACTAAAAAAAACCGTACATACAACTGTTGTATATATTGCGTACCTGGAGGATGAATTCGATTAATGATGCAAACCTGTAATCATGATTTCAATCTTGTTTTCTTGAACAATTGTCTGGATTAATCTCTGAATCGTGAATCACTTTCAGATAAACCTATTTGCGGGTTACACGCAATGATTTATCGGATAAGACAGAGATTTTTCTGTACATTGAATTGAATTTTGATTGTGTGTGTTAAATTGAAGAACCAGAGAAGAAGTAACCGTCTTCTCTGTTCAATATATTCGATGAATGATATGTTATTATCCAGAGAATGAAATCATCGACATATATAAATCAATTCCCATATCACACATGAGCCCAACTGATTAATCATAAGCCCACTTATCATTATACTTAAGCCCAAGTATAAAATCAAATAACAAAGCCCAAATAACATTATTGTTAAACAAGCCCGCACTCCTGCGTTCACCTAACTCGTTTAATTTCTTAACGTTATTTCCTCCATCGACAAGTTAATCCAATAACACTAAAATAACCAACAATCCTCCCCCATTTTAGTGATATCCATGATTAACTTAATCATTACAGAAACGCAAACGTATGCATAAATGAAAATGTCCTACGGATTGAATTTTCATCTTAGTAAATTACACGATCAAAATATTCGAATATCGGGGTGTCCTATGGATTGAACCCTTGCTATCCATTTGAATACTTCAAGGCAAAATACACATACGTTTATAAATCCAAATTCCACTCGACACAATATTTACTAGCTTGTGTCCTAATCCTTCAAAGAATATATCAAAGCTTAAGTCCAAAGCTTCTTGAAGCGGCTAAACTTCATATTCTTATAGGTAGTTCATTATTCTCGCACCCCTACACTGCAATTTATCAATGAACTATTAAGAAGCTATACTTCAACCTTCTTTATCTTGCGGTCCGAACACAACCCTTGGGATGTTTATGATATTGTGTTCCAATATCTCTATGACAAGCTTTCCGCGTTAAATTCAGCATCTAAGGTTGTATTAGATGGAAATTGGGTGTCTTGACATAGAATATTAAAGTATGGACTTTGAACCCATCCCCATGACTGATATGTTCACGAGATCTCTTCCTAACCTTTTAGTTAGATTATCAGCCAAATTATACTCATATATAACAAACCAACTGATATCACACACTGTATTGTATAACATATAACCGTCTAGACTTTCCATTATACGTTTGACATAGTCATCACTATCTCACTTGATAGATTTTGGTGATATCGGTTCGACCATAATGGAATTTTGTAATCACGGTTTCTTAGCCATTCAACCACTTTTATCAATTGTAGCAAATGCTATAAACTCGAATTCCATTGTTAAATGATGTAAATTCACTCCTTAATTACCTAAGACATGAAACATTCTCCAGAAGAGAATACACATCCATAGTTAAGCGATTTGTTTACTACTTGCAAGCACTAGGATTACCCACAACATACACTATGTAAGTCTTCGTGCAATCATAGAATATATCAAATATCCAATTAACTTTGAATATTCTAATTGTGAAATAGAATCACATTCATTAGACATAAACTTGATATTAGGATCTACATATAGGAGTGCTAACCGAAAAACAATCAAACTGATTGAATTTCTTCAATACTTTTTCAATATAATGAAATTGAATCATCTATACCATTGTTACTCCCTTTTATTATTATACCTAGGATAATATCAACCTCCCCCGGATCCTTTATATCAAAACTAGAATATAATAATTTATGTCTTATTAATCACTCAAACCCGAGTAAGATATCAAGGAATTGACAATTTGTTTTAAGTATGTATTTTCCTTTCATTCTAAAATAATTCACATGACCTAACCTGGCATGTCACAAGATATACACATAGTTTATGCTACTTTGCAATAATTATGACATACAAACATATTCAATAGTAAATGAGACATTAATATTTGGTTTAAATACTCCATTACACAAATATCCGAATCCAACAAAGGTTCATGTCTATCTGACTTAATAACCTGGTTAAAACCACCAGATAATAGATTCTTTTTAATCCATAAAACATACAACACATAATCTAAAACAAATGTTTACAGAAGTCAATACAAGTCAAACTTTTACATTTCACATCCTAAGTACAGATCCATTTTTATATGATTTGAATTCTTCAAACCATCTCAGATCCTTGCATACATGACTCGTATCACTCGAGTCTACTCACCATGCAAGCATGTCGTCCTGTACATAATAGGAATAAGAAATAAAACACAAATAATTCTTCACCGAATTATTTTAAAAACCATTAGACTTTTCGAGTCCAATAACAAACTCGAAAATCGAGTTTCATTTATTTCACATCCCAAAGGGTTTTCTAACTTGTATACTTCAACTGGGTTAATTATGACCCGGGCTGTGGCCCATCAACCCCATGTGTTTATCATCTAGACAAATATTTTTAATAATATTTTATTTCGTTCAAACTATAAAATAAAATGTGTTTCTTTGAATCAAATCCAATTTTGTGTTTTACAAATGTTAACATGCCCCAAATAAAAACATTGAATCTGTTGTGAAACAAACCTAATAGCTAAACATGTGAGAAAGAGATGTAGGGAGAAAGATGGAGATTTCATTAATATGGTGTGTCTTACAATAAGATACAATGATATGTATATATAGGAAAAGATAACTTGGAGAATAAGCCTAATCTATATTAGGTATTGATAACCATAATAATATATATTTATAACACTCCCCCTTGGTTATCAACTCAATACGCTTGGATATGCTGCCTCATTAAAAACATTGCTAGGAAAACCCAGTGGGACAAAACCATAGCTAAGGGAAAAAGAGTGCCGCGCGTATTGTCTCCCCCTGATTAATATATCCGTCAAAATGGTAAATATCGATCTTCTATGAAAGTTGCCCAAAACTTTTGTAGTCAATCATTTGCGTTTTCGTCACTTGACATTTGAATCTTTAAGTTGAATAATGTTGTATGATCTTCACATGAAAACTTCTATTGCTTAATCTGGTAAACACTATGACCTTGATGTGTTTCTCTGCATAAACAAAACTAACCAAACTTGTTTTGATGGGTTAGTAAAATATAAACACATATCTTTCATACGTGAAATATATGTTTTAACTCATTCGGATGTCTCCTAGCATGACGCATGCTGATAAATATAAACAAGAAAATAATAATCCTATATAGCTAACAGTATGACATAATGCATATATGCATTACGATATTTCCAATAATATTTCATATTCATATAGGAAATGATAATAGAGTCATTGTTTGACATCCTTTAACGTGCTAAAATGATTAAATTTGTCCATGGTAAAATGTTTCAACATTTCTTAGATCTTCGATGGATTTATAAACATATAATCACACATATACTCGAACTATAAGTCGAGCAATAATCACACCTTTTCAAGGTCTTTGAAAAATAATTTTCTCTTTAAAAGCTCATAAGTTTCTCTCGATGATGTGTACATCATCAGTGTATGATTTTAGTGAACTTTTAAGAGTGAAATTTTGATAAAAAGTATGGCTATTTATATCCAAATTATCTCCCTTTTTATCAAAATATCTCTTGATTTGTATCAAGCTCAATCCGATTAATCTATACTTAATAAGCATAAATCCATGCATTTACCAATCCATCATGAACTTCTTTCCAACTTGACAAATTATGCATGTGTATTCACTTTTCTAGGATTTTTGATGCATAAAGTTGCTCATTTAAAAACATCAATTTTGTATCACATATCATCCATATTGTACCATTTCTTTGTTTATTGAGATATTGTACTCATAATATAGATGCTATTCTATGCGTATGCTTATTGATGCACAAGAATTCCATCATTAAGATGTATTAGTTAACCTTTCAGGTATTCAACTACATCAGGAAACTCTTTAGGAGTTATATTTATGTTCAACTTTCAATAACCGTAACATATTCAAATATGACTCTATACACAAAAAATCATTGTGTTCTCGAGAACTTACTTTACATGATTTGTTAATTCAAATCGTTCAAAAACTTTCTTGTAAACTTTCAGTATCAACTGAATCACAATATTTATTGGACGCATATCAATTCTCTCTTTATATTACCAGACTTTTTAGTTATCGGAAAGTCATTGCTTCCACCATTGGAGAATGTGTCTCCTCAATCCTCATAATTAATCATGGGTCTTTGCAAAAAAATTTGTGCCATCAATTTTGCTTTATATCACTTGATGAATTTTCATAACTCATATACAAGACCCGTTTGTATCTAACACATTTTTCAAGTTTAGTTGTACGGACTGTTGGTCCAACAAACTTTCCGTTATTTAGAGAATTCAACTCTGCCCTGTTTGCGTATTTCCACTTTGGCCAATCATTTTTTTATAGGCAGATTTAGAATCTTGATCCTCATCATCATTTCAAGCGCTAACTATATATATAAATAAAATTATAACAACGTCGACTTTATTTCGATTCCATATATCTTTGTAGACATGATACAATATAATTTATTGAGAGCTCTTTGTTTTCAGGTACCTAAGGTTCTTCAAGAACCATCATGTCTAATCTCTTTCAAGAGACCGTTTACTGCACCTCGACTTGACCATCTTTATTACTTGCTCCAAATTTCGAGGAAATTTTACCTTTGGAACCGATCAGTCGACCACGCTATACGCGGGCATTATACTATTATAAATATGCGTTTGTCCTTCTGGGACGTTTATTAATTGGAGCATTAGCAGTCTGTATAGGTGTCTTAGCTAGACACTCTCTTTTGGTCAGTGAATCATCCGGTAATTCATTCGTTGATCTTTATTCATGAATTATCCTTTGAACTTTTAATTCATATAATTTAGTTTGAGGATCAATGATAATTCATTCCAACTAAATTTGTTTTCCAACTGCTTTAAATCCCCCCTAATGTTGGGAATGTTGATTCACTGAAGTGAAAACTAATGAGCCACAAACAAATATCTCATTAATGGCTCTAAGTATTTAATCATATATAATATTTAATACCAACATATATTCCCAACTTCCTTTGAGTTCTCATCTTTGTGTCTTGTGGTGGATTAATTTCAGTATATAACACATACGGAAAATTAGATGAGAAATATTTGGTTACTGACAAAAAACCAATTGCAATGGGGAGGAAGTATCATAACTTGTTGGCTTGATGTGAATTAATTTAAAGACAGTAAAATCATATGTACTCAAATACAAACATGAACCTTTGCTCTCGTGATGATTGCCTTTGCAACGAATTATAGACGTTGAGTAATCGTCTTTAACAAAACAATTTATGTAAGAACATAATCTGTTATGAAGTTCAACACTTATTCCAATGATCATTATTAACTTGGGAATCAAATTCATTATTATAACCGAATGTAATATACCGATATGGAATAATATGCTTGCTATCTTATTAGCTAAGCCATAGATCATGCAAACATGAAGTTGCGGTCTTGATAACCATCTAGACGATGCATCGATTTTCAAAACACTAAATGGTATCATGTTAAGATATGTGTATCATTTTCTCAATTTCATAACATCTAGGGATTCACACCCTCCTTCAGTTGGTAAATAAATGATTTCCCTTGAGAGCAATATGCATGTATAAGTATTATGAATAATCACTTGGTTCCTCAATATATTTCACACCATTGACTCAGTGTGGTCTAACCGGTCATGCCATTAGATAATCATGATCCATAAACTTTAGGTTTATGATCGTATATGTAGTATGCTTCTTTAATGCAAGACTATAAATATGAAAGAACATTGTATTATCGTTTCAAACGATCATGTGATTTCACTTTAGTATTTTCACATTTTGTTCTCATATATGATCAATCTCTTTGCCACATGTGGTGGTCGATCTCATTATTAGCATGATCAACATTATAATTCCGATAGTCGATCTCATTATTAATATAATAATTGTTACAAATTTTCAATTATGCCCATGATCGCAACAATCATTGCGTATTCACATTCACTCCGGGGAATGATATCAAACCAACATTGTTGATGGTTTATTCATAATTTTCTCTGACATATATACAAAACCACTTCAAACCCTTCATACGTTTAATGATATGCTACTTCAGGGGCATATTTGAGGTTTGACAAATGAAATATGGTCTTAATCTTGCGTTTCCTCATAATTAATTTTCTCTTCGCATGATATCAATAGAGAAGTAATTACATGAATGATTCATGTATTCTTGTAATAAATTATAATTTTTAATAATGAGATTAGAGAGAATGACACTTCAGGTGTCATATTATTCTAAATAATTGAATCTTTTATGATACCTAAGCATCATCGAGAGTAAAATAAAACACCAATTTATGATGAGCTTTAATATAATTTGTATGTAAATAATCAGTAACATGTAGATGACATATATATCACAAAGTTAAACCACGTAATTCACAATCTTTATTAAAATGTCATCATATTAAACAAGTTATTACAAGAACTTCATGAAATAAGATTTTTTTTTAATCTCATCAAGCAGATATATATAGCGAATCTATATATAATTATGTATTTGATTCTAACATGTATCACAAATCACATGGGTATCTAACATGCCATTTTATTATACTTTGCTTTAAAACATAAACAAATAAAATATGTAATATGAAGTGATAAATCATTAAAAAGAGAACTTAAAATCTTGAATATATCTTAACATAACTCATTCAGTTTCATATTCAAACAGAAACAGAAACAGTTTACAGTGTAACTTGTTATGACAAAAATACTACGGTGTTATATATAACACAACTTATATTACGTGCATATAAACACCTACAATTTGCACTCACTATATTGCATTGTGTATAGCGAAACAGACATGTAAAGCTTCAAAAATAACTATATTGCATTCATGATTGTAAACATTTATATATGTTAAAATACAAGATCTAACCTCACTAACCAACTATTGTATCGCCTTTACTATATTAGTATATTTATTAAAATTTATAACTAAAGAAACTTTGGAGCCATAATTTTGTTAACTTCAATTTTATTTAGCATGTAAATCAAATATATAAAACATGTAAATCTAGTATATTGGCCAACCACACATTTAAAAAAAACACAAATTCTCATATCAATACAATTTGTAAGAGTCTATAATCACTAATCGAACAGTAATCTAATTTCCATAATGGCGTGTGCCTATAAGAGTTCAAAATCAATCTTAAATGATTAAATCATAGAAACTAGATAATTATGTATAAATAAATAAAGTATATATGAGAAAAACCATTTGTTAAAATCATTAACTAATATAAGTAATAATATTTTCTTTCTCAAAAACATTACATCCACGTTTAGTGGGGGCTAATTTGGAAACAAATTTACTTTTTAAATATATTCTTTGCATTTATCACAAATAAAGAAAATTTTACAATAGATAATTAAATATATAAGATTCTATCAGTTGGGTTTCATATATATAGTATCATATATCGTAAAAGATAATTATCTTAACGCTATGCATATAACCACCAAACATAAACAATGATTATCAATATAATTTTAACTTTTTTTATATTTTAAAATAGTCCGTATAATTAAAATTGAATGTGTTGGAAAATATATGAACTATCCAAAAGGATTTAAATCATCCAATAAAAATATTTAGTTCCATTCTTTTAGGAAAACATGGAGAAAAGAAAAATTAATATCACTAAAAGAAATACGTTTATTTTAGAATCAACAAAATTCTAGCATTATTATATAAGAGATCTTGTCAAATAGTTAATGTGACATTCCAGAAAGTTGAATTTCATTCTTTTAAGAAAACACAAGTAAACTAAAAGAAAATTGCATGGCACGATCAACAAATTTATTAACAGTTAGAACTATCGAAAATTTGTATTTTATATATTGCGATATAATTATTATGACATGATTGATTATCTTTCCGAATTAATTATAAAATATAACAGGTTAATTTTTAAGCATATTTAAAATAACTATAAATCTCGATTAAATCCAGAACTATATGGATTGCAAATGGATTGTTTTAAGAGATTTAAGAAAATAACAAAACTAATCTCAAACATAACCCAAAATCATAATGGACTAAGTTGGAAGAAAAAAAACAAAAGTAAATAATGTGAATACCTTATAACGATTCAACTCCAAAAGCACTTCATGCTGATAACGTGTTGTGAAACAAACCTAATAGCTAAACATGTGAGAAAGAGATGTAGGGAGAAAGATGAAGATTTTATTAATATGGTGTGTCTTACAATAAGATACAATGATATGTATATATAGGAAAAGATAACTTGGAGAATAAGCCTAATATATATTAGATATTAATAACCATAATAATATATATTTATAACAGAATCTACAATACTCATAAGATTTGTCAAATTTGTCATAACTAAATAAAGTAATCAATGAATTAAGATTTCCTTCATTACTATAACAAATGAAAAGATTTCCTTCACAACTGGACAATATTGATATATAAAATACTAGCTTTTAGCCCGCATGTTATGCGAGTTTATTCAAGTATTTTGTATATTATTTTGAATATATATAATTTTTTACATTATTTTAATTAACCAACATATTGTTCTTCTAATCGGTATTCTTTTGGGATATATGTGATTTAATCTTCTTTGATAGACGTTTTGATCATCATCATCATCATCATCATCATCATCATCATCATCGTATTTTGTATATCCCACCAATAGTAAAGCTATGGTAGGGTCTGAGAATGGTAAGATGTAGGTAGCCTTACCTCTACTCTTTAAGAAAAGAGGTTGCTTCCCGTGAGACCCCCGGTTCGATAATAGTTTTGCATCAAGCCGTGGACATAAGGCACATAACACTCAACCATCGGGACACCGGCAATTGGTGCATGTACCATTGTCTTTCGGCTATCAACGCCACCATATGATGCCTAATTAACCTTCCGCCACTTTTAACGTTATTTTCACGATATTAGTAAAATAAAGTCAAAATTAGTACAATTTCATGTTTGCTCACCCGAGGGTTCACACATATATACATTATATGTGCGCACCGCAAGCAGGGCTATATTTTGATATTTCACTTTAAATTGATTTTTGTTTAATTATATGTAAACTCTAAATTGATTTGATTAATGGGATTTATATAGATTTGGTATTTTGTTTAAGACTTAAAAGTGATTAAAATACAATTTATTATTCATGCATGCTCAAGAACGATAATAAGATCATTGGCAGTTTTATGAACTTTGAACTGACGAGATAATGCCATGTAGTCTGCATCTTGTTCTATTTGCTCCATCTCTAATCAAGATTAGAAAGTTGTTCACAAGCCATTTTGATGCATAATTTGAAACTGAAATCCCTCAATTACCAATGACATAAACTTAAAACACTTAAAACCTGCATAAAACTTCAAATATTAACAGGGTGGTACACGTGCGTGACGGCGGCCCGAGTTTTAGACACCATGTTACGCTGGCAGATAAAACCATGAACAAAAGTTCGATTTAAATGTAACGAAAACACAAAGTTATCCCCATTTCAAGTTAATCAAACCAAAAATAATGCAACACGTTTCAATAATTACTTTGTAAGCACCCCCAATGACGCAATTCATTTCTTATTAATGTTGTAAGCAATCATACATGGGCCATAGTTGCAAATGAATAAGAGTATTACAGACAATTACAATATCTCACATTTCTTCAAATCTTCTTGTAATCTTTTGAGAATTCTGGTAATGGGCCATTCAAATCATAGAAACCTTAAGGATAGGTCGTCCTTCATTTTCACTCTTTTCAACACTGCACATAAAAAATATTATAGAAGTTAGATGGATGATCTTTGACAACCTGATTCCTATCCTTCATCCTATTTGATATGTTTAGATAAATAGTTTAAACGGGTCTGAGTATGTTTTAAATGATTCCTACATTCTTTTGAGTGTAAGCGTGTTGCTTTTCACATAAATCGATTATGACCGCATGATCGCAACCGTGTAGAATAATATGAAGGGATCCATTTGAACCATACTCATCAGCGTTAAGCCCACACTTTTAAACCGCCATGAACGCAATACCCAAGTAATCCCACAACATGATCATTTTTAAGTCAGAATACCATAGAAACATGTAACAATATGCTCAAAATCTTTAGAAACATAAAATATAAAGTTGTATTAATTATAATTGTTGAACTGGTAAAGAATTGGAGTGAAGAAGAATAATCCATTTCCTGAAGAAGATTTTGATGCAAACATTAGTTCGGACGAGTCAAATGGATAAAACTAAGAACTTAAGAACATATTTCATATCAAGCAGCCACCCCTTCCCCCGTGTTTTCATCCAAGCTTCCCACTGATATCAATTATACATTCAACCTCGAGTAACTTACAGATCTTGAATGAGCAGAGTATGAAAATTGCCCCCGTATTTTCATCCAAGGCAAAACCTTAATAATCATAATTCAGAATCAACTTAATTGGTTCTATTATTAAATAGAAATGAGGTTGTGCGAAAGTATACCATACCTCTCATTTGCAAGTGTCCTCTAACATTCTGTCAAATGGTGTAGCACTTTAACTACGATACGCCCTGTGATAAAATGTAAAATAAGTGTCCAAAAAAGATGAAAGACTATAACTTAAGTAAATACTATCACATGGTAAGACAAATGTTACATATTTATAACCATGTGAAATGGAAACCATGATTATACTCAGCGTTCAACATCTTGTTTTTCAAGTTTTCTATAACTACATATCGATGGTTCTTGGTTTGTAATCCAGCAAACCTCAGCACCAACACACCATAATAAAAGTATTAGTTCCATCGAAAGCAAAGCACCACCTCCTAAGAATGAAAAGGAATAGATTATTTATGAAAGAAATAAAATGTACATGAATAAATGCTCAAATAGTCGACTAAGTAGTATTAGTGGTTAGATTTTAAAGGTAGATAAATAAATGCTCAAGCAAATAAGGAACAAACAAAGATAAAATTGGGCTACTCCAACACGTATAAAAAATGCGTTTAATTGAGCATTATCCGGAGGTTTAGAAACATGACACCATAACCCGTTGTCCCCTGAACCGAGACTATATAAGCAAATAGCACAATCGATACGTTCTCGTAAACAGAGATCAAAACATCTAAGCCACAGCAAGAAATTAAACCTAATTGGCGAAGTTCATAAATAAAAAATTGAGAGCATTTCTGCATAAAAATTCGGGCACAAAACATCTGAATAAAAAACGACAGAAAGATCTTTTTTTTTCATTTCTCGCAATCCAAAAACTAATCAAACCATCTAATCATCATCCCATTTACCAACGATTACAACTGGCCCATGAAGAAAACTATCAAATTAAAACCACTATTCTTGATTTAGTCAAACTAATTCGTTTGTAAATAAGCAAAAACACCATAATTCACATGCAAGTTTTTGAAACAAATTTGGGGTTTATATCATACACGAAATCATAAACCAGCTAGAATACATCATTGAAGCTATCGAACGACACATCTTTGAATTCTAAATAGCCTATTTTTGTCACTCGAAAAAAGTCAAATCCAATTAGTGTTTATGTACTATTAAACAAAATAACAATAAATCAATCCATTAAGAGATGAGCATACCTTGGATTAGAAGGAGGTTTGCGAATCACAAATAAGAAGTTTGAATCGCCAGAGATGATGAAAGAGGGTTTCAGATTCTAGGGAGATAATAGTGAGAGCAGATAATCGTGAGTCTGCAGCATCAATAGGGTTTGAGAATGAACCGGCTTATATGCTCAAAGTGGTCAAGCTTCAAATAGAATTTAATTGAGGATTTCACGATTGGTACCCGGGTAACCCGCGAATTTTATAAGGTAATCAATTTGTGAACACAGTCTCCATCAAATTAGGTGAACTCACTGCAATTGAACTACGAAGGGGTTCGTCTGTTTTGATAAATTTAATATGTTGGGATTTAGGCACAAATAATCAAATGAACAGAGTGGTGTATTGAACGAAGATGGGTGATCGTGGACAAATCGAAAGAGAGGATGGGTGTGAATATTAAGGTTTAGAATGAAAACCATGGCGAAGAAACGGGTTATTAGATATCTGAGTTAGGAGGATCCACAGGAGACCCGTAACCCGCGAATTATATAAGACTAAATTAATGATAGCTTTATATTTTGAAATCAGGCGAGCAATCTGGTGGCTTTAAAAGGGATTAGAAGCGATGTAGAAGTGACACGTAAGATTAGACAATTATATAGATAGTTAGATTAATATCCACTTCAAAGTTTGAAAATTCTATTCAAAATTTTGGAAACCAAAAGATTATTAAGAACCCAAGAGAATAGCGTGCAGCATGTGTGTTGCATTTTGCATTTTTAAAATCGATATTTTGGGTTATCTGGTATTTTTATTTAAATCACCACCACCACGCCCAAATTAAAATAGATAAGACTTTCTAATTTTAAATGTAAACAAAATTCAATTTATTAACCCTTTCAATTCAAGGCAACAATCATTTGGTAAATTTGATGGCTTGAATCTTATAATCTTCTGATGAAATTTCCAATACAAAATATCACCATTTATCCATATTATTATGGATAATAAATATGAATAATAACTTTCAAATAAAAGAAAATGCATCATGATTATAACTCTAAATCTTTTCCTTTCTAAAGTGCAATTAAAAATCGTCAACATAGAGACCCTGTCAAAATTAGTTTGATTTTGCTTTCATTTATTTATTTCTTTCTTGCAAAAGAACATTCATCCAATTAAAATATATGAATCACCAAATAGTGTATTTTGGTTTAAATCAAACTGTGAGATTTTCAACATAAAAATTCATATTATTTGTTTTAAAGATTTGTGAGTACGTACCCACGAGGCATTAAATAGTGGATTCATCAAATGTATTTATAATAATAATTGGATGGTTAATAAACTGATGATCTGATTTTGATTGTCACATATACATATCATGAAATCAATTACCCATCGATCACATTAACACACGAGATATATTAACCGCTATATGTGAAATTAGGGTTTCAAGAAAACTTACCAACAAAATCAGACCGAACCCATAAATTGTTCATTAATAATCAAATCAAACCCAATAGGTTTATCTTTGTTGTATATATTGCGTACCTGGAGGATGAATTCGATCAATGATGCAAACCTGTAATCATGATTTCAATCTTGTTTTCTAGAATAATTGCCTGGATTAATCTCTGAATCGTGAATCACTTTCAGATAAACCTATTTGCGGGTTACACGCAATGATTTATCGAACAAGACAAAGATTTTTCTGTACATTGAATTGAATTTTGATTGTGTGTGTTAAATTGAAGAACCAGAGAAGAAGTAATCGTCTTCTCTGTTCAATATATTCGATGGATGATATGTTATTATCCAGAGAATGAAATCATCGACATATATAAATCAATTCCCATATCTCACATGAGCCAAACTGATTAATCATAAGCCCACTTATCATTATACTTAAGCCCAAGTATAAACCAAATAACAAAGCCCAAATAATATTATTGTTAAACAAGCCCGCACTCCCGCGTCACCTAACACGTTTAATTTCTTAACGTTATTTCCTCCATCGACAAGTTAATCCAATAACACTAAAATAACCAACAACAACTCTATATGGCACCAAAAGAACACCATATTCATGTGACTCTGGTCACACCTATATAAATCCGCATATGACAACAATCCCATAAAAGAGCCCACAAACGTCTTCGGAGCTAGGACTTCAAAACCTACAACCACATATGAAGCCTTATAACCTTCAAATGAGGACTTGTAATACTCCATAAGGCTCTAACCCAGATATTCATGACATGACATGAGCTCCCGCTCTAGATATAGACACCAATGGAACTCGGGTCTCTAAACAAAACATCCTCCGGAACTAGACACAATATGACACATTAAGCATACAGGTAGTGCTTCTACACAATATGACTCAACACATCTCACCCCTATATCCAGACAAGATATAGTAGTGCACCTAATTACACGATTAAAGAGTAGAAACTCATGGTTATTGGCATCCCTAAATCCTGACAGGTGTGCCATGTCATGTGATACAAAAGTCCAAACCGAAGACTAGTAATAAACACACATCCATGTTTATTATTGTTAATCTCACATATACAAATACTTGTCCTCACGTGAGACTTGTTCCAAACGAGGCATCCATGTTTACGATAACAAGACCTATAGTTCGCTACTTGTAAAATCATTCTCGTTGTCCCGGTCAGGCATTTGTGTTAAAATAAGCATATTGCCTTAAGAAACAAAATAAATACACAATAGCAAATTTTTCATATTCTAAAATGCAATATGTACTCTCTTTTTTCTTTTTGATAGGATATTTTGATTCAAAAATTCAATGAAGATGAATATTATAATAGTTGATGAGTAAGACAAAAGATAGGGATGGTATAGGTTAAAAACAAGGAGGAGAGTACAAAAAGATGTGTGGTGGATTAAGAAAGAGACCAATGTGCAATCATTCCTCTGAATGTGATCACGACGGCGATAGGAATCTCTTCGTTATTTACTTACAACCTTGTAGGCTTTCTCCTTGTTCAAATGGCCCTTAGCCAATTTAGTAACGTTCATCCAAGGTCTTGCAAACAATGGCCAAATCAGTTTGAAAAAAATTGGAGCCGTTGAATTAATTGATTATTTCTTTTTTCTATCTTTTTGTATCATTTTGATGTGGGAAGATGCTTCAACTACGTGTATATTTTTTATTTTTTGAATAGCTTAATTACAATACAGGATTTGAACCCTCACAAGCCACAACGTGAAAAGATAAAATATTATCCAGCAACTTGATATTACCAGGCCAAATACCTTTTAGTTAACTACTTGTATACTAGTTTGCTTAAAGGAGTGGACGAGTTGACTTGAATATGAGCTTGTTTAAATTACTAGAGTTCGATAATGACAGACGTCACAGACCTAGCTTTTATTTCGTTGCCAAAACAATACCAATTTAACGGAAAAGTAACTTCATGTTTGTAAAAATATTAACCTATTTCTATCTTAATTAAATTGTTTGAAATGACACAATTGAAAGTTATAACCAAAAGCAAGTTATTTTTTTTCTTAAAAGTGAGATTATACTTGTTAACGAAAGCAAAAAATATAAAGCTCACCGGTCAAATTGCAGCATGGATCATTATTAGGCTATAGGTTAATTATAGTTGGATTATTAAATTCAATTTACCATTGTTTTATGGATTAATTTACATGCTAATAGCTAATTTACATACCGTGCTTGTAGTTCGTGACACACGGGATCATGCCCGTTTACTAAACAAACACATATGATATAACGAGACTATAACACCATTACACTCAAAAATAAAAGTCGTCCATCTACTAACGTGATGTTATATATCAAAAATCGCTCCCATTTTATAGCTCTTCACTGCACATAGCCTTAAGGCTATATGTAGTGGGGCGCGAGCTTGGACGACAAACGGCGAGAACACCGCCCCCAGGCGATTTTTGGGCGAAAAGGGTCGGTGGCGAGAAGAATTTGTCGCTGGAAGAAGGGGCAAATTTTGACTTGGTGGGGCTGGCATGTATGAATTGTGTGTGTTATACACACACACATATATATATATATTATATTCTAGTTGTAGCCCCTACACCATTACACCCTAAAACCAAATTCTCACCACTTACTGACTGGGGGTCACACGATGCAAAACACCCAATTGTAGCCCCTCCACTACACATGGCCTAAGAGCCCGATAATGTGGTGGGCCCCTCGTACACGGTACACCCCTATTAATACAAACAAAAAGTAAATAAAATTCGATATTCTTGATTCTTGAATATCATACATGTTCACAAAAAGGCCTTTTCCTTAACATGTGGTCTATGTTCGTTTGTATCCACATGCGACATATTACCATGTAAAAAAGGACATGACATGATAACAATATAACATGGTCACCAAGTTACTCCAACACCACTACCCCTAGAATCATGGACCACCTACCATTACCGGACTCCTCCGCCGGCCGACCTCCACCCGTCGCCGCCAAATCATGGCTCGACGAAGCCTGCATTGCCGAAATCGACTATTTCGTCAAAACCCTTTCGGGCATCAAAACCAAAGGTGTCCGACCCGACCTTATCGGGTCCATTATCATGCATTACGCGTGTAAATGGATCCCCGAACTCTTGGGCGACCCACCATCCGGTATCAACAATACTGTTGTTACCGACCACATTTCGTCAGGAAGCGCTACGGTTTCCTGGCTTAAAAAAAGATTTTTTATCGAGACAATCGTCTCGGTTCTCCCGCCCGAAAAAGAAACTGTCCCGTGCAGTTTTCTTCTTCGGCTGCTAAAAAACGCGAATTTGGTCGGTGTCGGTTCTAATTACCGGGAGGAGATAGAGAAAAGGGTGGCGTGGCGGTTGGACCAGGCGACAATGGCGGAGCTTATGATACCGTGTTTTAGTCACGTGAAAGGCACGTTGCTTGATGTCGAACTGATGGTCCGGTTGGTGAAGAGGTTTGTGGAAATTAACCTTGATGGTTTGAGAAGTGGTGCTGGGTTGTTTAAGGTTGCTAAGCTTGTGGATGCTTATCTGGCAGAAGCTGCTGTGGATGCTGAGCTGGAGTTGCCGGTGTTTATGGAGCTTGCCGGAGCTGTGCCTGCTCAGGCCCGTGCCACGGACGATGGATTGTATCGTGCCATTGATACTTATTTGAAAGTAAGATTTTTTCAACATTTTTTGTTAACACCGGCAATCTTACATGTAAAGCTATCCTTTGTGCCATGTTCAACGTTTACTTTTCGACCTCTGGACCGTACCTCCTTGATGCATAGGAACCGTATGTAATTCGTAAACCCTCGCCCTTTGTCGGTTTCAAACCCAGGATTAAAGTCTTGATTCGTCCTTTCACCCAGACATGGCCGACTCTAGCTAGCTGATGGCCAGAGGACCCCGGCCTGACACACCACAAGACCCGAATTTTTTTTTTAATTTAAATATATGTTTTTTTATGAAAAATGATTTGTATATTTAATGTTTAAACTTAATTATATAACAATTGGATTGCTTTAGTGACAAATAGGTATGACTACCAACCAAAACGTCGTGGATTCTAGTCACATTTAAGACATGTTTAAGCTAATTTTTACATAAAAGTTTTTTACACAACCCAAATCATAATTAAGTAAGTTAATTTAAAAATTAAATTGTTTAAACCTAAAAAATACTTCTTTTACTTAAGGCTCAAAATATTTTTAGCATTCGACCCAAAATTTTTTTTCACTTCTCGGAGTCGGCCCTGCACCCAGATTTTCTTCAATCTAACCTAAGTGAAAATCAAACATGCATCTTCATATTCGATGAACATGCCTCCTACCACTAAACCAACTTCTCATTATACTTTTTATCATTTAGTTTGCTGTTTTGAAAACGTTATTGGATTTACTTTATTTTTTTTTTTCCTATTTTGAAAATAATAGAATTAGATATTTTCTTTTATAAACGTCAATAAATACACAACCCGTAACATTTTTGTCAGGATAAATACTTAGATGATGCTAAAGGTAAGAGACCATAAAGACATAAACAATAGCTATAATTAGTAGCTTATATTTTTGGCAAAACAAATCATTATCGTGAGTTATTCACCTCATTGTAACCGAATTTTAAAACTATAAGTGTTCTATCAAGTTCAATCGACATTCGTTCTTAAGTGTTAACATGATTTATACTATTTATTGATTTTTTTTAAATATTCTTAATATAGGTGGTAATAGTTTAAAAAACAAGTTTAATAATGTAACCGGGTTTTAATGATTATTAATTTTAGTTAATCGTAACCAACATTCAAATATGTTTCGCTTTTATGTATTTCTTTAGTTTATAAGATTTGAAGTTAGGACACTCACATATATATAGTGTTTACCAAGTAATTTTAAAAGATGTTGATGCTCATTTTGAATAGTTTATCAAATAATCTCATTCAAAACACATCAATAAAAACTAGCGGGCTTGCCCCAATGGCCAGGAACATGGTGGATGACCCAGATGTCCCGGGTTCGAGTCCTGATTCCGACCGGATTTTCCCAGAGCAAAAAAACTTGTCGTGCCTTCGGGCGGGGTGAGCCAACTGGGTTTTACCGGGAACGGCCAAGCCAAACTCTGATGCCAACGTGGATCCCGATTATGTCAACATAGTCTGGCCCGAGTGGGGTGGCGGGGCTCCTCCTCCTGTTAGACCGAGGAGTGTGATATATCTTAAACGCGAAAGTCACCGTTTAAAAAAAACATCAATAAAGTTTTACCTTTTCGGCTTTTCAAAAACTCAATAAGATGTACGTGAGTTCAAGTTTCGTCTATAGACATCCATAAAAATTAATTTGAGTTTCTCTTTATTTCTACTATCTCCATCACCTTGGCTCCACCTTACACAGACGTCTCAATATGAGATGCTCTTAAGATATTTTTCGATTTTCTCACAACCAAATGATTTGAATAAAGAAGATAAAAATGGTAGTACATTGGAATTACCACTTGTTCTTTTCTTTAGCATCCCGTGATGAATGTGACTTACTTTGTCATATACACTTGGATTTTCATAGTCCCACATTATTACTATATAATATATAGTACATATTCATTTCATCTCACGACAAATATTATTCATACAGACACATGCGAACGTAACAAAAGAAGAAAAAAAGACTTTATGCAAATTAATCGACAGTCAAAAGTTATCAATAGAAGCATCTCTTCACGCCGCCCAAAACGAACGCTTACCAGTCAGATCGGTTATCCAAGTGCTTTTCTCGGAACAAGCCAAGCTCCAATCTCATATCAACTGGAGTCGACCAATCACCAATCCCAAGAGCCCGAATAGAGGGTTGGACCCACTCGACAGATGCCACTCATCACGAGACATTATGACTCTTCAACAAATAGAAATGAAGCGGCTAAAAGAACATGTGGCTAAACTCGAGAGGCAATGCCAGTTGATGCAATCACAAATTGACAAGTTGCTAGAGAAGAAAAAAGGGTTTTTTAGTTGGAGGAAAATGGGAATGTCAACGACACTCGGGACTATGAGCGTTGAAGTGGCCGATGAGAGAGTTGGAAAAGGGTATGATTCGGGTAGTATCGGAAAGCAGACTCCGGTTAAGGTGAAACAAGGAAGAAGTAAGACTCCGAAACCATGGAGGCAATCAACATCTTAAGATGTGTCATTAGATGTTGTTACTTTTGGTCTTACCATTTGTATTATATATAAGTAACAATAATATTACAATAACTATTTGTATACTTTCATTGATGATTCAATAGTTGGGTTGTAGTAAGTTATATGCATATTTTAAAATTTGCATTTTCCCCTTGTAGTATATTACTATCACTCAAATGTTGTTAAGGCTATGCATAGTGAGGGAGCTATAAATTGGAGCGTTTTGCGTCGTGTGGCGCCCAGTCAGCAAGGGGTGAGAATTTGTTTTTAGGGTGTAATGGTGTATGTGCTACAAATAGAATAATATATATATATGTATATATATAACACACACAATCCATACATGCCGGCCCCACCAAGTCAAAATTTGCCCCTTCTTCCAGCGACGAGAAGAACTCGCCCCCGCCCCTTTTCGCCCAAAAATCGCCGAGGGGGGGGGGCGGTGTTCGCGCCCCTTCTCGCCGTTTGTCGCCCAAGCTCGCGCCCCACTACATATAGCCTAAAAGACAGTTAAGCTATAAACATATTTTAAGATGGACTGTGTCACTTGTCACTCCCTTAGTCATTTTCATTTTTTAGCCTTTTTTCAAAAACATAAATTCACCAAACATTATTTTGGATCTGGTCAACTCATTTGTAATACTTCCTAAAAATTCGAATTCTTTGTTTATATGGAAAACTAATTTACAAGCTATTTAAAACTTTTCATTATGTCTTTTTTTGTTATTCATATTTTTGTTGACTATATTTTGCTTAATATGCAAAGTTTTAACATTTTCATTAAAATCACTTTATTTAATATTTTTAAAATTAAGAGAATTTTAGGTAAATATTAAAACCATTATTAGTTTTAGCTGAAACTTTGAAAACCTACAATTATGGTTTTCTTTCTAAAACTCTAATCATACAAATAATTATTAGTTTTAAACCTTAAAATCAAGTATTAAATTATATATATTTCCTTATTAATACATATATAAGTGTGAAAACAATCATGGTTTACCATGTGTTTAATATTTCAACAACTTTCCAAATGAAATTATCTAATCACACGGGGTGTATCAAATTATAGATATTCATTATTTGACACTTTTAACTAATATAAATGTGAGTGATTTGATTTTCAGTTTTTCCCAAAATATAAATCAATAGATTATTTTAGGTAGATTTTTTAAGAAAGAAATCAAGAGTCTATTATGATCAAGCTATAATAACGGCTTTTTTATTTAATATGGTCAGCTCATTTACCATGATTGTTTTCTGTAAATCTGAATTTTTTCATTATTTTGAAAACTACAATCATGATTTTTTAATTGTTTTAAATAATTATAGAGATATAGATATATCAATTTAATTAAAGATTGCAACTTCTTAAAATAAATACTAATCACACCGGATTAGTATTCAAAGTTTAAAACATTCTTTATCTAATATTTTCAAGTACTATATATAAGAATATCCTGTGGTACTTTGCTAACTCATAAAGTAATCAACGTTTTCACAACTATGACATATAGGTTAGTATGTCTTTTTCATATTTATGCCAATTGCATTCCTTGTGTAATACTTTCAACTATTTCATATATTCCTTGATTATATGACTTTTAATTGTAATAAATTATCATGCTCATTCAACTTTCGATTCAATTAGTATAATACTTTGTATTAAAAGTCCGTTAGTATAATATTATTAAAAGTATCAATTCAATAAAATAAATAACCAACATATATCTTTTTTACTTGAAATAACCCGTGTTCTTACATGGACGGTTATATGTTGCCTTGTCAAGAGTTACAAACAAGCATGTGCCAAAGAATTTGATTATTGATAAACAAGGTAATCTGACCAATACAAACACAAATGTAGTGTACAAGGAAATGTTCTTATATGTAAAGTATTTGTGTAATGTTTCTTTTGTAACTCGTAATTTCAATGTAAGTTGTAATTGTATTAACAATATATGATAATTTCGTCGTTGATTGTATATTTCTTAATGTTTAAATTTTAAAATGAAAAAATTATAATTTGCTTCCCTATGCTTTATGGGCGGGAGCACTTTAAAAGCCCGAGTCCGATTTTGCGTGTTGCGTGCCACTAAAGCACATGGAGGCAAATCATAATTTTCTTTTTTAAAATTTCATCAATTACCCGTGTAATACACGAGACTCAAACTAGTTATATATAAATAACAATAATATTACAATAACTATTTGTATGCTTTCATTGATTATTCAATAGTTGGGTTGTAGTAAGTTATATGCATATTTTAAAATTTGCATTTTCCCCTTGTAGTATATTACTATCACTCAAATGTTGTTAAAAGACAGTTAAGCTATAAACATATTTTAAGATGGATGTCTTGAGCACCGCCCAGTAACGTTCAAGTCAGTCTAAGTGAAAAACACGGTATAGCATGTATGTATTAATGTATATCATATTAGCATGTACATATGTGAAGCATAAAAAAGAGGCACTTATATCTTCTTGACAAATATAAAACGTACTCATATTTGTCCTATCCAAATTTAACTTGTTCTTTGAGCCGTAGACAAATATAGGTTAATAAAAAGGACTACATGTGAGAATTAAAAAATTGCTATACGAAAATAAAAACAAAATTGTACAGTATTAGTTCCTCTAAATAATATTTTAAGATGTAGCTATTTAAAGAGTACAAGAGGGCGCTGGGTATGGAGATATATATCAACATGTTGTGTATAGATTTTTCTCACAAATTGTGAATATTTAAGTTCTGAGGTTGACATAAGGCTATAAATTTATGAGTAGGTTAGATAACGTGTGAGTTTGTCGTTCTAAAGAAAAACGCAGCCTGAAATTAATAAAAAAAGAGCATCATCGAAAAGTTTTTTCATTTTCATTTGAGAGGCCAAAGTAACAACCATGAGGCAGAGGTAGATATGATTTTTTTTACTTAAATATGTTATTTAGACGTGGGAATAATAAATATAAAATCAAAATTTCTTTTACAACTTTCGGTGTTATGTCTATGAACCAATTATGAAATTTGGTATGGTTAGCACCGAGCGCGTATGACTGATGTCACACCCCGGTCGAAGGCGGCGGAACATGCCGGGTGCAATGTGATTGGACAAATACACAAGACACTATTTAAAGTGACAATATTTATTCAACTCATTTTATTTCAACAAATCAATAACAACACATCTCGTTCTTATAAACAAATAGCATTCATATTGTTCGTTTTACTAATGCCCTAATAGTCTTGGTAACGTTTTCCGTCAAGCACTCGAGTCAACAAAAGTCAAACCTGTAACATTTCATAAAATAAAGTTGTCAACACAAAGGTTGGTGAGCAATTCATAAGTTTGAGCATATAAGTATATAGTAATAAAAAGGCCACAAAACTTGTATACAAAACAATAAATAAAAGCAACAACTTGGATAAATTGACAATCGCTAATAGAATTACGTTAGCGCCACCTAGCCACAAGGGGTTGCCAAGTAGTCTAGGATTTAATAGAATATCGTTAATTGCATTACGTTAATGACACCGTGCTATAAGAGAATACCAGATAGATCACGGATTTATAGACTTCCCCATGACTGAAAGCGATAAACACATAGGCACATAGCATGTAAGCATAGAACACCAAATCAAGCAATTATTCAAGTAAAGTATACTTGAATAAGTAAATAAAGCATTTAGTTTGATAGGTATGAAATGTCACCCCAAAACGAAAGATTGAAAAAGGGATATGAAAGTACTCACCTCGATTGATGAACCGAGAACTAAATAGATAAATAAATGAAGCCCGAACGGTAAACGAACAGATCTGACTTGAAACGATAAACACCTTAGCTAAAAATAAATAGTGTAATATATTAATGAACTTGAAACCATGATGAAACTATATTAGAAACAACGAACGATAAGGTTTGGTTGTAAATCGAATTACCGGTTAATTTATTAATGATTAAAGACTCGTACTTAATTGATAATTTAAAAATGAAATATTATTATTTTGTTGGGCTTTTAAATAACTAAACCAATATCAAAATAGAAACTAGACGGGCTTAATTTAAGAGTTTGGTTTTATAAAAATGAATAGATAATAAAATTTATAATAATATTACAAATGATAAGATAGTAATGATAATAATAATTCTAAAAATATATGTTATATATATATACATATATATAGATAGATATACAAGATAATAATAATAACAATAACTATTTCTAATACTACTAATATAGTATAATAATTATAACAATAATTATTAATAATAATACTAATAATAATAGTTATAGAATAAAAGTCTTGGTATTAATTATAATGTTGTTGATAAAAAAAATAATAATAAGTAAATAAACGAACTCATAAAATAAATATAATAATGTTATTGTTAATAATAAATGATAATAATATGATTTTACTAAATAATAATAATATGATCTTTAATAATATTAATAACAACTTTAACGTTTTTAATAATAATAATAATAGTAATAGTAATGAATACATATAATAATAAGTTAAACAAAATAATACTAATAATAATCTTTATATAGAAATGTTAGTATTAATAGTAACAACAATTTGTTAAATATAAAAATAACACCGAAACCGGTCTAGGATTAGACTCGAACCCGTGACCTCTAGTTCAACAACTAACGTACAAATCAAACGAACCGTGTAAACCAATGTTAATTAAACCCATACGAAAAATTCATATATTCATTTCCCGGGTGTTCATCTTTTCCCCAAACCAAACCAACTCCATACCCCTTTCAACCCGTTTCAAAGAAAATGACCGATAACATAAAACCGATATTAACCACTTAGACCCGATATTTGATATGCGAAAACTGACGACACTAAAACCCAATATTACTTTACCTTTTAGATGAGCATGTGGTCGCCGGAGTTAATTTCCGGCCGGAGAGAGAGAGAGAAACACGGCGAGAGAGATAGAGAGAGAGAAGAGACGAGAGCAGAGAGAGACGCGGCAGCGAGAGGGAGGGAGGGAGTGATTCCGGCACACCGGTGGCCGGCCTTCCGGTCACCGGAAAAACGATCCAAGGGGGAAAAGGGCTGCCGAAAAGCCGAGAGGGAGAGGTGGAGAGTGCGGCTAGAGGTGGGTGGTGGTTGGAGGAAAGGGAAAGGGTAGCCGGAATCGCTTCGCCGGAATACGTCGTCGCCGGAAAACGGCCAAAGGGATGGTGTCGGGTGTGTTGTGTGTATGTGTGTTGAGGTGGTGGCCGGAACTGGTGGCCGGAGGTGGTGGCGGCAGCCGGAATTTGAGAGGAAGAAGATGGAGGCTTGATGAGATAATATGAAGATAGGGTTAGGGTTTGGTGACATATGTGTGTATTACATATTTACAAAACAGCCCCCTTAAGTTACAATGAATGTTTAAAACGAGTTTAAAGGTTTCTAATGCTTATAACAACTTTATAAAAACTCAATTTAAACCCTTTATGTTTTTCTTAACGACACTAAAATATGACAAACATCAATATTTATGGTCAAGGTATATAATAATATTATATAATAAATAGATAAATAAACAAAAAGATGTTAAGTCGGGTTTGTATAATAAAGGTTTACAACACGAATATAAATCGGGATCCGAATTTTGACGAATGTCACAACTGACCTTACTTGTATTACAACCAAATCAAAATCGAATAAGGTGTAAACAAATTCCCGAGAAGGTGAGAACTGGATCATTAGCAACGGGTCTACGCGGGTCTGGCTAGTTGAGTACACGGGTCTTAGAAGTTGGACCGTTTATCATTTCCCACAATTTTTTCTTGCAAATTCGAAGTTTTGGGCTCCAAGGATAAATAAAAAAATTATAGCAATTTAGGTTGCTTTTCTTGGGCTGCAACGGTACCGAGTTGAATATTTCACAAGATCCACTAAAACTTGAAATTCTGATATAATTTTATAAAAAGATTAAACATTGAATAATCTAAACACAACACCCTTCCAATCTAACTCAAGAATGTAATTAACATTTTCTTTTCTTTTATTTTAACTCGAGAATTCCTTTTAAGTATATAATTTATTTTCCTTTCTTCCCCTATCCAATCTTATCATTTCTTTTTCTTGTATTTTAAACCCAAGCATGCAGTGTTACCTTACATAACTCCCTGATCCAAGTTGAATCATCAACAACAATTTTTTTCCCCAGATAAACCTAAATATTTCAACGTGTCTCTTTAGAATTCATTCGATCACTATTGATAGTCACGAAGTCATGAATTTTTTTCCAAGGTGTCGGAATATATTAGTCGATGCTTTGATTTCTAACAACTTGATGTCAGAAGTTGTTGCGCTAACTAGGTTTGGTCGTTGTTGGTCGCGTCGTAGCTTGCAGTTTTTTATATCAAAGACTAACAAATTAACCTAGGCCTCGGACAAATGGGTTATTAGGGGCAATAACACAATGACCTTTTTAGTTGGTAAAAGAATTGGGCTAAATTTGAAAACAAATAATTGGTAAAATATTTAGGCTATTCTAGTAGCCAAATCGGTCCACTCATGCAAAACTTAGTCTCTTCTAGCAAAGTTTTCGACAGCCCGACTATCTATCGAAATTTACAGGGTGCGTTGCAATACCTAACATTTACACTACCAGACATTAACTATGTTGTGCAATAAATCTATATGTACATGTATGCACCCCCGGTGGGGTCATTGGCATGCCTTAAATCACATTATTCAATACATGAAAGCCGCAACGAGGTACGAACTTACGCTAGACAAACATATCAAACAGTCGTTCAACATCCGACTACTGCATGTAGTCTGTACTGTGTTGTTTTTTCAAAAGTCAAGCTAATTTTAATCCAAATATAAATGACCCGATTAGTTTTTTTTATCTTACGCGTATGTGATAACGACGTGGCGTGGCGTGACGTGCGTGACAATTTTTACCTTTTCACGGAGTCTCAAAAATACATGTGAACGAGACAAATAGAAATAAAATTGAATTAATACAAAATTTGAAAAGGAAACTTGGACAGAAAGAAATGCAACGGTCTTTCGCGCACTATTATAAATAAAATCTCACCGCCCATTAACCCTAAAAATTGGGCGATTTCTTTCTCTTTCGCAATCGGGGGTTTAGGGTTTTCAATCGAACGTCGAGAATCACCAGATTCATCTATTTTTCTTTAATTTCAATTTCACATTATGAATACATGTTAAGTGCAATTTCATTTGTTATATGTGTACCAGATTCCTTCACTTTGATGTTCATCTAGTTATGTACGAGGAGTTTCTAGGGTTTATGATAATTTGTTTATAATTGTGAATTTGCAATCAGATTCGCATGTTTTGAAAATACAAATTTAGAGGCAGTTTATAACCATTCAATTGGATTTTTTTAATAGTTAAGTGCAGGAAATTGCTTGTTTTTTTCTTCATATGTTTCTCGTTTTCATACTTTTCTTCCGGAAAACTCCCATATATATTATTATCTAATTATATATACATATATCATATGTCTTTTGTTACTTTGTAATAAATATGTTTTATATGAGCTACATGTTGCTCGTTTAACATGATCGAACTTACATTCAAGAAACTAGGAATGCAGTTACTTGAGCAACTAAACACACATTCTAACTTGTCTTTGTACTTTGAGGCTTGTACTTTGCAGTTGATTGGGTGATGAATGTTGTGATTGTAGTCTGGATTGCTTTCTCGATAAAGTTCTTTATGTTGATATTATGTTTTTGACAGTTTTGACTGTTATTTTCATAATTTTTATAATTTACTTTAATATTATTCTGGTTTGATTGTTTAATATGATATTTTACATTACTGAACTTACATTCGAGATTTACGAATGCAGTTACCTAAAGCACCTAAACGCCCATTTAAACCTGTCTTTGTACTTTGAGGCTTGTACTCTGCGGTTGATTTGGGTTTACTTAGGTTTTTATGGTAATTGGGATTGCTCTCTTGATGTAAGTTTGTTATGTTATTCTTTTCTTGATGATTTTGACTATTTATTTCTCGTAACATTTGAATTTCGGTAATAAGATTTTTTAAATAATAATAAAGGGAATGAAATTGTTTGTTTTTAGTGTGTTTTACTATTTGGTTTACTACTACCATTTTTTTTATTGTTATCTTATTTTGGAAAACTGTGTTATTTAAAACTCTTATACATTGTGCAAATGCATTACTAACCTACTTTTATATAGGTGTATATGTTTTCTACTCTTATATAATAATGATGTTTTTGTTAGCTATGTGTTGCCCATTATACATGATTGAACTTGCATTCGAGAACTTGGAATGTAGTTACTTGAGAACTTCAAAATTCAATTCAACTTGTCTTTGTACTTTGAGGCTTGTACATTGCACTTGATTTGGTGATGAATGTTGTGATTGTAGTCTGGATTGCTTTCTCGATAAAGTTCTTTCTGTTGATATTTTATTTTATTTATTTGATGATTTTGACTCTGTTATTTTTTCATAATTTTCTATTTTTATGGTTATATGATTATTTTGATATACTGTAATATTATTCTGGTTTGATTATATAAGATATTTTACATGACCAAATTACATTCGAGATTTTGGAATTCAGTTACAAGAGCACCTAAACACCCTTTTCAACTTGTCTTTGTACTTTGAGGCTTGTACTCTGCGGTTGATTGGGTTTTGTTTAGCTTGTTATGGTAACTTGGATTACTTTTTTTATGTTATTTTGTTTTAAATCATTTTGACTATGTAATTTTTATAACGTTTGTTTCTCGGGAATGAGGATTTTCATTGATTTATTATCTAAGTAATAGCTATGTGGTTGACTGTTTTATGGTGTTTAACAAGACCGAACATACATTCAAGATTAAATGCAGTTGCTAAAGCACCTAAACACCCATTTTAACTTATCTTTGTATTCTGAGGCTTGTACTTTGCGGTTGATTGGGTTTTACATAGGTTGCTATGGTAACTTGGATTTCTTTCTTGATGCAAGTTCCTTTTGTTATTTTATGTTTGATGATTTTGATTATGTAATTTTCATAACTTTTGTTTTTTGGTAATGAGAGTTTTTGATCTAACGTAATAGCTTTGTGGTTTTAACTGTTTTATATGGTATTTTAATGACTGAACTTACATTAAAGATTTAGGAATGCAGTTACTAAAGCACCTAAACACCCATTTCAACTTATCTCTGTACTTTGAGGCTTGTACTTTGCGGTTGGCTGGGTTTATTAGGCTGTTATGGTAATCTGGATTGCTTTCTTGATGTAAGTTCGTTATGTTATTCTTATTTTGATGATTGAGTATTTAATTCTCATAACTTTTGTTTTTTTGGTAATGCATGAGATGTTTTTTTTATCTAATGTAATAGCTTTGTGGTTTGACTGTTGCATAAGTTATTTTAATGACCAGACTTACGTTCACGATTTAGTAATGCAGTTACTAAAGCACCTAAACACTCATCCCAACTTATCTTTGTACTTTGAGGCTTTGTACTTTGCGGTTGATTGGGCCTTACTTAGGTTGTTATGGTAACTTGGATTGCATTCTTGATGCAAGTTCCTTCTGTTATTAATTTTTTTTTGATGTTTTTGATTATTTAATTTATATAACTTTTGTTTCTTGGTAACGAGATTTTTTTGATCTGATGTAATAGGTTTGTGATTTTAACTGTTTTATATGGTATTTTTATGACCGAACTTACATTAAAGATTTAGGGATGCAGTTACTAAAGCACCTAAACACACATTCTAACTTGTCTAATTTATATCATATGTCTTTGTTACTTTGTAATAATTATGTTTGATATGAGCTACATGTTGCCCGTTTTACATGATTGAACTTACATTCGAGAAACTAGGAATGCAGTTACTTGAGCAACTAAACACACATTCTAACTTGTCTTTGTACTTTGAGGCTTGTACTTTGCGGTTGACTGGGTGATGAATGTTGTGATTGTAGTCTGGATTGCTTTCTCGTGAAAGTTCTTTCTGTTGATATTCTATTTTGACGATTTTGAGTTTTGACTGTTATTTTCATAATTTTTTAATTTATGGTTTTATGATTATTTTGATATACTTTAATATTCTTCTGGTTTGATTGTTTAATATGATATTTTACATTACTGAACTTACATTCGAGATTTACGAATGCAGTTACCTAAAGCACCTAAACGCCCATTTCAACTTGTCTTTGTACTTTGAGGCTTGTACTCTGCGGTTGATTTGGGTTTACTTAGGTTTTTATGGTAACTGGGATTGCTCTCTTGATGTAAGTTCGTTCTGTTATTCTTTTCTTGATGATTTTGACTATTTGTTTATCGTAATTTTTGATTTTCGGTAATGATAATAAAGGGAATGAAATTGTTTGTTTTTAGTGTGTTTTACCTATTGGTTTACTACTCTTTTTTTATTGTTATCTTATTTTGAAAAACTGTGTTATTTAAAACTCTTATACATTGTGCAGATACATTAGTAACCTAATTTTATATATGTGTACGTGTTTTCTACTATTTTATAATAATGATATTTTTATTAGCTATGTGTTGCCCTTTATACATGATTGAACCTACATTCGAGAACTCGGAATGCAGTTACCTGAGAACTTCAAAATTCAATTCAACTTGTCTTTGTACTTTGAGGCTTGTACATTGCAGTTGATTTGGTGATGAATGTTGTGATCGTAGTCTGGATTGCTTTCTCGATAAAGTTCTATCTTTTGATTTTCTATTTTTTATGATGATTTTGATTGTTTTATTTTCATTTTTTTTAATTTGTGGTTATATGATTTTTTTGATATACTTTTTAATTTATGGTTAATATTTTATTTTACGCGAGTGAAGTTACATTCGAGGTTTAGGAATTCAGTTACTAAAGCACCTAAACACCTGAAGAGGTAGGTCCCAGCAGAGCCCAGTTGGACCCGCAAGACTCACCTTGAAGAGGGACGTCTGCGCAGAAACCAACTGGATCCGCAGGACCAACCATGCTCAGAGACGTGACGTCCTTACGCGCAGTACGCAAGCTGGTCCCGCAGGAAATGCCTCCCGATAGTGAAGGACTCCGCCTGTCCCCGCAGCCTCGGATACAAGCCATCAGGGAAGGCCACCCGCGCAGCAAGGCTACACGCACAAGGCACTTAGCTCTCAATCACTCAGTGTCACCTGAAGGAATGAGCGAAGCCGGGAACAATCCCGCACAAGGGCGGGAGGGGGAATACTCCCGCCCAAATAAGCCAGTCCGTACGATACGGGAAGATCTTCTGTACTGTACCTGACGAGGTATGGGAAAAAGATCTGACTAAAGATACGACAGCTTATTGACAACAGTATGGCGAGCAGCATGCTCCTGTACTGTGTCACTATTAGCCGCTGCCTACTCACCAACTCCTGTCATACCACGTGCGTAGCCGGCAGTTGGTGGAAAAGGAATGGTATACAGCAGGCCTGGTCATTATCAGCCGCTGCCTACCCACCAACTACCAGCAGGGCAACTACCAGCAGGGCACGTGCGTAGGCTACTGTTGGTTGAACAGGAACACTGTTGCAGCCGGCCACACCTCCTTGGAAACCTACCTTCGGCTATAAATACCACAAATGGTATGATCATCTCATCTTATCATATCTTATCTTGTATCATCATATTATACCTAATATCTGCTCTAGCAATCTCTTAATATACATTTATATTTAAAGAGCAATCTAGTCTGATTCTCACGCCGGAGGGTGGTCACAAGGAGGAACCCCCCCTTCTCAGTGACAAGCTCACGGTGTCTGTTTTGCAGGTTATCAGAAGAACCATCTTCTCAGGGTCTCACCCCTCGTGGGAAACATCTATCTAACCCCCAGGATACCAGTAATCTGCCCGGGGTCCGGTTAGTGTTTCTTCATTGGCGCCATCCGTGCATAAAGCTAGAACTTTATTTTTCTCCAATTTTTTCAAACTTCCAAGATGGTTAAAGAAATTCCGGTAACCACAACCCCAGCTACTGGGGGGACTACCGGCTACACAGTTTTTACAAACACTACCCCGGCTACCCAAGCCGGGGCAAGTGAAGTAAATTTTACGAACACTACCCCAGTTACCCAAGCTGGGGCAAGTGCAGTAAATGATCGCCCACTGGGATTCACCGATACCCAGTTTGAAAAACGAACAAGACTCCCCCGCCAAACACTCGATGAAGTTAAGGCATGGGCGGAGGCACGTCAGAGGGAATTCCAAGCCGAGTTGGACGAACGCTTGCGCTCCGTCCAACAGGCTGACGAATTCGAAGATTACTTGGATGACTCGGAGGAATCCGACTCCGACGCGAACCCTCGCCATAGGGCAAAAGGGAAGCATAAGGAAACGGATTCCCAACCGAGAAGGCATTTTGGACAAGCCTTCAAACCAAAAAGCACAAGTGGAAGTCCACGAGACTTCTCCAAAACATTCAGACCAAACGTTGCAAATGCGGGAACGTCCAAATTTGCAAGGGACATTGCAGAAGCAATCGCCCCAAAAAGTGCCAAACAAATGTCCAGCATAGGCACATATGATGGTATATCCGACCCAGATGATCATTTTAACAGATTCATAGCGGGGGCAACCGTCAGTAGTTGGACGGAACCTACATGGTGTTACATGTTTCAAATGACACTGGTCGGGGCTGCTAGAGCGTGGTTCGATCGTCTACCGGTCAACCACATCTACGACTGGGCTGACTTCCAACAGAAGTTTAGCCAACACTTCAGCCAGCAAAGAAAGTATACCGAGGAGCAATGGACAATCCTCAAGTGCATTCGAGAAAAAGATGAATATTTGCTGGACTTCATCACTCGCTTCAACTCGAAGAAGCTAAGTCTGGGTAACATTAGCGAAGATCTTGTTCGCGCTGCCTTTATTCAGGGCGCGAACGACCCATAGCTCATCCGCACCTTAACAGGTAAAGATGGCATGCCATCCACATGGGATGCCATCATGACAGCAGCTAAACGCTTTGCGGAAACGGAGAAGCAACTGGGTAGAGATCTCCCACAGAGCACAAACCTCTACACCCAGAAAACAAGGGAAGAGAACGTCCTTACCGCCCGATTAAACAAAAAGCGGAAGCTAGGCATTTGGCAGTCAAGGGTAAACTTTGACACCCCATCCGGCTTGCAGCATCGGTTAGGCGGAAGGGATAACGTACAGTCCAAGAACTCCAGATGGACGCCGCTCACCAAAAGCGTCACCGAGATATTCGCCACTGAGGAGCTCCCATGGCCAAAGCCTCAAATAATCCGACATCGTCACAATGCTGATCGGAGCAAGTACTGTGACTTTCACAGGACAAAAGGCCACAACACCGAAGAATGCATAGACGTGAAGGACATGGTCGAAGCATTCGTCAGAGATGGGACGCTCGCGCACCTAGTGGCGCAATGAACGCTGAACAGGCTGATGCGTGTAGAACCCCAGCTGGGGAAAACACGAATAAAATTCCAGCTTCAATGTGGAGACTACATGCTGCGTAAAGAACGAGATCCCGAACCAGGTGCGTATCGGCTCGATGGCACTCTCATCCCAACAACATGGAAGGGAGCTCATTTACACAGTTTGCATGTAAATCGATTCCAAATTTGTAAAGAAAAGGCCAAGAGCCACTTCTAATGGAAACGATTCTCCTTAAAACATTGACGCTGATGATTTTACATTTTTATGAACTATCAACACGGATATGCCGGTTTTCACCGCATAAAAACGTGGAAATTCGTTGCGTGGGGAAGGCGGCAAAACCCGCATAAACCCAAAAAACGACAAACCTTCACACAGGTCAGTCGAAGGGGAAAAGTTCAGTCCTCCCATTAAATGAAAGTGCCGGTCTATCCACATGAATCATGAAAAAGGGAACTGAACACTAACCTATTGACAGCCGCGCGTCGAACGGTTAATTTATTCAACACGGATATGCCGGTTTTCACCGCATAAAAACGTGGAAAGTCGTTGCGTGGGGAAGGCGGCAAAACCCGCATAAACCCAAAAAACGACAAACCTTCACGCAGGTCAGTTGAAGGGGAAAAGTTCAGTTATCCCACAAAATGAAAGTGCCGGTCTATCCGCATGAATCATGAAAAAGGGAACTGAACACTAACCTATTGACAACCGCGCGTCGAACGGTTCAAAACAGAATTTCTAATAAAAAGATAAGGAAAACCTACACGCAGGTCAGATGGTAAAGTTTAGCCATCCTACTACGTGCAAGTGACGGTCCTACCCGCACAATCACGGAAGAGGAAGCAAAACTTCACACCTATCTACCACGTTCAAAGGTTAACTTATCCTCAAAAGATGAGGAAAACCTACACGCAGGTTAGACGCAGGTAAAGTTTAGCCATCCTGCTAAGTGCAAGTGACGGTTCTACCCGCACAATCACGAAAGAGGAAGCAAAACTTCACACCTATCTACCACGTTCAAAGGTTAACTTATTCTAAAACACTTGGAAAATTGCTAATTTAAACTAAAGTATGCAAGTCATACAACGTTTACAAAGCAAGGAAACCAACGAAAGTAGCGGTCTTACCCGCAAAAAGATTTATATTTCACAATGGTTGATTACAAGAATGGCCGGGTAACTACCCGCCTACAAAGAAAAAAAATCTATACAAGCTAAATCTATCCTAGCAGTGGGAAGGGATCTTCATGATCAGGCTTCAGGGCCACTTCCACTTGGACCAGCCCCATCAGTAGAGCGTGGCAGTTCAAGGAAAGCTTTGAGGATAGCTAGCCCATCATCAGCAGCAGCAACTTCGTTTACCTTCTCCACCACCGGATGCGGGAAGGCGGCGTATTGATTTACTGCTTGGTCATATATGGCTTCAGTATCTACATCGAATAAAGGGAAGTTGGAAGGCGGGATGCCTTTCTCAACGAACCCTAGACCAAGCAGGAAGCCGGCCTTTTCCCCATCCTCGTGAGAAGCGTTGAGGGCTGCGCTCATAGCATCGTCGTAAGATGTCTCTGAGAAGACCCGATGCACAACCTACAAAGAAAAATACAAGTGTCAGAACCTTTTCCATTTATAAGGAAAAGCGTGAAGACATGAAGTTAGACTTACCTGAGACAACGCTTCTCGAAGAAGCCATTCCTTGGCAACCAGAGCCTCTTGGAGGGCAGCTTGAGCTTCGTTACGGGCGCGTTCGGCTTCATTCTTGTTGAGGTTGGCAAGCAACACTTCTTTAGCCGCAGCCTCTTCGACGCCCTTTAGCTTACGCTCGGTATGGTCAAGCACCCCCTTCTGGTCCAAGATTTCTTGAAGCTTCTTAGCATCCTCCATCGCCAAGGCATCATGAGCCTGCTGGAGAGCCTCTAATTTGGCTTTAAGTTCTTCATTCTCCACGCGCAGAGGCTCAGCAACAGCTTCAGCCTTGGTGGCCCTCTCGGTTGCGTTCCTCGCAGTTTCCTTAGCCAGCCGAAGCTGTTCATTAACAGCTTGGGCAGCCTTGGAACGGGCCTCGAGTCGTGCCTGAACTTCAACCTCAAGGGCCTTGAAGGCCTTCTCCTTTTCCGCAGCTATAGCAGAAAGCCTTTGGTTCTCCTCCCGGATGGCCCGCGCCTGAGCAACTTCTTTAAGGCGAGCTGCTTTTAACTTGTCGTTTTCACGACAAAGCAGCTCGACGCGCGGCTGCATCCGGGCGAGGAGAACCCGAAGCTCATTGGTTAGCCTACCCTCCTGGTAGCTAGCCATGGCTTCCCCCAACGCACCACTAGGAGCAGCGTGACGAGCCCATTCCACGCACTCCACAGGGGTGCGAAGGGTTGTTCCTCGGCGAATGTTCCATCGTGGAACATACACTTCATTGGAATCCGACACTGCAAAAAACATAAAGCAGTTAGGAAAAGATGAAGAAAATATATATAAATGGGCCAAAAGAACCCTACGCACCTGTAGGGTCAATTACAGGCCGATAGCCGCCGAACCCATCACCTGAACCCAACGAAAATCCATCCAAGAGGTCAGGCAGATGGGAAGGTGGCGGAGAGATGCGAGAACCCCCATGCGTACCTGATGGATCGGCCGTCGTTGCCGATGGCGGGGGCATCGTAGCAGCCGCCGCGGTCGCTGCCGCGGAATCCGCAGCAATTGTAACCGCCGGCTCAGTGAAAGATGCTGTAAAAATCGCACTCACGGCCGGCGGTGACGTCATCTCGGCTGGAACAGTCGGCTCAAAGGAGTGAGCAACTGAACCAGCGGGCGCAGGCGCAGCCGCCTGGGTCGTCGCCTCAGGTAGGCTGACCGGGCCTACCGTCATTGGCGTGGAGGTACCACTCTGCGCTCCACCCTGGAATGCGTCAACATCCACGCCTGCGTAAAGAAGATAAGTGTTAACGATATTAAGCTATGAAGATAAAAGCAAAAGAAAATTGTACTTACGGGTTTTCTTGAGCCTGAAGGTACGGAGAGGCGGGGACGAACCCGATGGAGCCGGCCTCTTTGCGCCGGTTACCGTCGTCTTCTTGGGCTCTCCGGAGGTGACAGTCACAGCCTCCGGAGCAGTGGTCTTATCACCACCAGGATTCCCCGCCACTTCTTCGCTCTCGGTCTCCGAGTCAGACCGAGGCGCTGGATCGGCTGTGGAGGCCACCTTCTCCTTCCCCTTCCCGCCGGCAGCCTTCTTCTTCCGCACCAACGGAGGACCATCTGCGGATTCCTCATCAGAACATACGATTAGAGGAATTCCAGCAGAAGTTTCAACATTGAGGGGTCGAGGGTTGAAGAGCGCCTTACCTGGCCGACGGGCGCTAAGGATCTCATGGCCTTGCGGATAGACCTCCACGAACCAATCCGCCGTTTGTTCTAGGATGGGCAACTCGTTCTCGTCTAGAGCGCGAGTACCCATCCGAGCGGGACCGTCAGCCTCCCGCGGGTTTAGGAGCGACTGAAGGTCGTTCCCCTCTGAAATAAACAGGAAAGAAGTTAGAAGAAATTCAAAATCAACATAAGGGAAAAAGGCATACCGTAAGGAACAGAGTTCGAACCGTATTCGAGGACGATTGGGATCTTTTGCGCATCGGCAGCCTTCCACACTCGGCTCATCCCCAGCATCACCATCCCGGACTCCGCAAACCGGTAAACCGGAGATTGGACCCGAGATATCTTCGCAAACCATTCCGCCTCCTGGTAGCTGGAGGCGTGAAGGCTGGGAAGTGCTTGCCCGTTTTTGAATTTCATGGCAATGGGGATGGCGCGAGCGGATATGAAGAAGAACTCCCGCTTCCACGAGCGAAGACTGCGCTCGGTCGCGCAGATCTTTAAACCCTTGATTCGGGTTGTCAACGTGTACCACCCCTGGATGCACCTCCAAGTGTAGAAGGTCATCAGGCGGTCGACGTAGGGCTCAACACCCAAAATCCGGCACACCCACTCGAAGTGGCGAATCTTCGCGATCGCCATCGGGTGCAACTCGGTCAGATGAACACCGTGCCTCTCGAGGACACGGTAAACAAACTTTGTCAATGGGAACCTAAGATTCCCATAAACAAAGAATGCTGCATAAACCCCGATCTTGCCTCTGGGGGCATCGTACACAGTATGATGGGGTTCGGGAAACTCAGGCTCGAGAGACTCGAGCATGAACTTCCTGACGACATACCGGTACAGATCGCCAGGCAGAGCACACTGGCACTCACCAGCAGTACTCTTGTCATCGGCTATTGATTCAGCATCACGAGACGACATCTTGTGAAGGAAAGAAGAAAACGATTTCGGGAGAATGCTTGCCTGAAAAGGAGAGTATTCGCCGGAAATCGCTTAAGAGATGAAGAGAATAGTGAAAGTGTGAATTACAAAGAGCCCTCTACCCCTTTATATACTAATCGCAATTAATGCGATGAAATTAATGCGGAGGAGAGAGAAATCGAAGGTGCAATGAAACTATGACACGTGGCAAAAAGCAAGCTGGCAACAGCTGTTGACAGGACGCGTACCATTAATTTCGCGGCCACGCGCCCGAAAAATAGCGCCCACGCGCCTGAAAAAGCGTCTGGAATGACCATGTACTGTCACGTCACCATAACTTCCTGCACGTCCTGACACAGTCAGAAGAAACCGTCGCACGACGTTTCAGATGTTTGGACTGTTCTTATCCTCACCAACCTTTCGAATTTCAAAATTCAAAATTCAAAAAGATCAAATAATAGGCGGGAAAATACCCCTTATCTTGGCAAACAAGTAACCGTAAGACGGCTGCGGGTACAGTGTTAAGGCAAAACCCTTCACATACCTAGCACCCGCAGGGAATTGAAGCCAAGAACCTTGGCGAACAAGTAACCGTAAGACGGATGCGGGTACAGTGTTAAGGCAAAACCCTTCACATACCTAGCACCCGCAGGGAATTGAAGCCAAGAACCTTGGCGAACAAGTAACCGTAAGACGGATGCGGGTACAGTGTTAAGGCAAAACCCTTCACATACCTAGCACCCACAGGGAATTGAAGCCAAGAAAACCTTGGCGAACAAGTAACCGTAAGACGGATGCGGGTACAGTGTAAAGGCAAAACCCTTCACATACCTAGCACCCGCAGGGAATTGAAGCCAAGTACCTCGGCAACCAAGTAACTACAAGACGGGTGCGGGTACAGTGTAAAGGCAAAACCCTTCACATACCTAGCACCCGCAGGGAATTGACGCCAGGAATACCTTGGAAGTAAAATAACCGTAAGACGAGCGCAGGTACAGTGTTAAGGCAAAACCCTTCACATACCTAGCACTCCGCTGGGAATTGAAACCAAGAAGGATCTTCTGGGCAATGCTTGCGGAAACGGAAATAACATCCCCGCATAGCGGGAACGTCGAGAACTACGTTGTTTGAAGCTCCAGGATGGAATTGGTGGTCTTAACATAATTGATCACTATGTTTAAAACTACCAAAACCTCATGGAGAATCCACACAAGTGGGACTCAACGCTCCTGACTTGCGCGGAGGTTACAGCCTACCCGCATCATACCCAAAGACTAAGCAGGAAACTCGGGCATTTCTGCAAGTGACAAGGACTTCCGCGGGAGGAATCCCTATGGAAAACCTTAAAAAACCCTTTTCAAAACCCTCTGATTAAGTCCAAAAGTTCACCTCACTTTATTAAACACTCATGAGAAGAACATTGGACTGGGGGGACTTGAAGAGGTAAGTCCCAGCAGAGCCCAGTTGGACCCGCAAGACTCGCCTTGAAGAGGGACGTCTGCGCAGAAACCAACTGGATCCGCAGGACCAACCATGCTCAGAGACGTGACGTCCTTACGCGCAGTACGCAAGCTTGTCCCGCAGGAAATGCCTCCCGATGGTGAAGGACTCCGCCTGTCCACGCAGCCTCGGATACAAGCCATCAGGGAAGGCCACCCGCGCAGCAAGGCTACACGCACAAGGCACTTAGCTCTCAATCACTCAGTGTCACCTGAAGGAATGAGCGAAGCCGGGAACAATCCCGCACAAGGGCGGGAGGGGGAATACTCCCGCCCAAATAAGCCAGTCCGTACGATACGGGAAGATCTTCTGTACTGTACCTGACGAGGTATGGGAAAAAGATCTGACTAAAGATACGACAGCTTATTGACAACAGTATGGCGAGCAGCATGCTCCTGTACTGTGTCACTATTAGCCGCTGCCTACTCACCAACTCCTGTCATACCACGTGCGTAGCCGGCAGTTGGTGGAAAAGGAATGGTATACAGCAGGCCTGGTCATTATCAGCCGCTGCCTACCCACCAACTACCAGCAGGGCAACTACCAGCAGGGCACGTGCGTAGGCTACTGTTGGTTGAACAGGAACACTGTTGCAGCCGGCCACACCTCCTTGGAAACCTACCTTCGGCTATAAATACCACAAATGGTATGATCATCTCATCTTATCATATCTTATCTTGTATCATCATATTATACCTGATATCTGCTCTAGCAATCTCTTAATATACATTTATATTTAAAGAGCAATCTAGTCTGATTCTCACGCCGGAGGGTGGTCACAAGGAGGAACCCCCCCTTCTCAGTGGCAAGCTCACGGTGTCTGTTTTGCAGGTTATCAGAAGAACCATCTTCTCAGGGTCTCACCCCTCGTGGGAAACATCTATCTAACCCCCAGGTTACCAGTAATCTGCCCGGGGTCCGGTTAGTGTTTCTTCAACACCCATTTCAGCTTATCTTTGTACTTTGAGGCTTGTACTCTGCGGATGATTGGGTTTTATTTAGGATGTTTTGGTAACTTGGATTGCTTTTTTGATGTGAAGTTCTTTCTGTTATTGTATTTTGGATGATTTTGGCCATGTGTTTTTTTGTAACTTTATTTCTCAGTAATAATTTTTTTTAATCAAATTTAATAGCTTTGTGGATTTGACTGTTTTAAATGGTTTTTAATACAATCAAGCTTACTTTCAAGATTTAGCAATGCAGTTACTAAAGCACCTAAACACCCATTTCAATCTGTCTTTATACTTTGAGGCTTGTACTTTGCGGATGATTGGGTTTTACTTTGGTTGTTATGGTAACTTGGATTGCTTTCTGATGCGAGTTCCTCTTGTATTTTTATTTTTGATGTTTTCGATTATTTAATTTTCATAACTTTTGTTTTTTGGTAACAAGATTTTTTGATGATGTAATAGCTTTGTGGTTTTGACTGTTTTAAATTGTTTTTAATATATGATCGAACTTATATTCGAGATTTAAGAATGCAGTTACTAAAGCACCTAAGCACCCATTTCAACTTATTTTTGTACTTTGAGGCTTGTACTTTGCGGTTGATTCGCTTTTACTTAGGTTGTTATGGTAACTCGGATTTCTTTCTTGATGCAAGTTCCTTTTGTTATTTTATTTTGATGATTTTTATTATGCAATTTTCGTAACTTTTCTTTTTTGGTAATGAGATTTTTTTGATCTGATGTAATAGCTTTGTGGTTTTAACTGTTTTATATGCTTTGTGGTTTTAACTGTTTTATATGGTATTTTAATGACTGAACTTACATTAAAGATTTAGGAATGCAGTTACTAAAGCACCTAAACACCCATTTCAACTTGTTCTTGTACTTTAAGGCTTGTACTTTGCGGTTGGTTGGGTTTATTTAACTTGGATTTCTTTCTTGATGCAAGTTCCTTCTGTTATTTTATTTTGTTGATTTTTATTATGCAATTTTCATAACTTTTTTGGTAATGAGATTTTTTTGATCTAATGTAATAGCTTTGTGGTTTTAACTATTTTATATGCTTTGTGGTTTTAACTGTTTTATATGGAATTTAATGACTGAACTTACATTAAAGATTTAGGAATGCAGTTACTAAGGCACCTAAACACCCATTTCAACTTGTTCTTGTACTTTGAGGCTTGTACTTTGTGGTTGGTTGGGTTATTTAGGCTGTTATGGTATTCTGGATTGCTTTTTGATGTAAGTTTGTTCTGTTATTCTATTTTTGATGTTTGACTATTTAATTCTCATAACTTTTGTTTTATGGTAATGAGATTTTTTTTATTCAATGCAATAGCTTTGTGGTTTGACTGCTGTATACGCTATTTTAATGACCGAACTTACATTTGAGATTTAGGAATGCAGTTACTAAAGCACTTAAGCACCTAAACACCCATTCCGACTTATCTTTGTACTTTGAGGCTTGTAATTTGCGGTTGATTGGGTTTTACTTAGGTTGTTATGGTAACTTGGATTGCTTTCTTGATGTAATTTTTTTCTGTTATTCTATTTCTGATGTTTTTGACTGTATTTTTCATAACTTTTATTTTTTTAGTAATGAGGTTTTTTGATCAGATGCAATAGTTTTGTGGTTTTGTTTGTTTTTATATGGTATTTTAAGTGACTGAACATTTAAGATTTAGGAATGCAGTTACAAGAGCACCTAAACACCTATTCCAACATGTCTTTGTACGTTGTGTTTGATTTGGTTACAAAGGCTGATCTTGTATCGTTGATTGCTTTCTTGATAATGTTCTGTGTTATATTTTGTTTTTAGATTGTTATTTTTGAATATGCTATTTTAATAATTTTTTCTGTTTTTTAATTTTTTTTTAAGTTCTGCTGGTAAAAAGCCTACTGGCTACTACATGTGTTCCCAAGGTTTCTTTTTTAGACATAATCGTCTTAAACTTACATTCGAGAACCTGAGATGCCGTTACAAGAGCACTTATACACCTATTTCGACTTTTCTTTGTACTTTGAGGCTTGTACTTATGTTGTGAATCTATCGTGAATTGCTATCTTGATGAAGTTCGTTTTTTTGTCATGCTTTGTTTTTAGATTTTTATTTTTGACTGCTATTTTTCTAAATTATTCATTTTTTAATCTTATTAAAATTGTAAATTTATATTGGTAAAAAGTCCAGTACATTCTATTCCATAATTTGTTTATTTAGAAATAATCTTATTGAACGATGAACTGATTATCTGTTTTGATTGGTGACGTTTTTGACCATTTGAGACTGAATTGGCTGAAGGGGGACTTAGGTTTATCTTTCACTTTTTGTGGAAAATAGTTTAAAATGAAATGTGTCGGGTTGGAAGACCCCTAGTGTGTTTGACAAGCATAAAAAGCTTTGTCTTTATTTGCATTTCTTAGGAAGTCCTACTAATGGGTGATATTGAAGGTATTCTGATTTTAATATTCTTGTTATAAGTCAGTTTAATATTCTAATCTACTATGGGCTTTGTCTTTTTTCCCTTGTATTAGAAGTTTCTGAAAGTGAGGATGACCCTTGCTTTATTTAGGAAATAGTTGAGCTAATTGAAGATTGGGTTAGTATTTTTCCTATAGTTCATGACGTGATTTTTTATTCAGACTGCATCAGTATATTTTCTAAATATACTATAATTGTTTTGGTTTATACTTCATGGTCAAACCACATTTTAAAAAAAGAGAATAAATCTGTAAATCGTTTTTAAACTAGCTAGTTAGGGTATTAGTCATGGAAGGCTGTTTAGGTTACTGTTGTTGTAGATCCTTTTGAAGCTGAAGAGCTTACTGAGTAATAAACTTGTAATTGTATTATGAATTGTCGATCATAATTAGATGAATACATGGGATATAAATAGAAAATATATTTACACATTGTAGCCCTCTAATACTAAAGTATATTATTTAAATACTAAAGTATATTGTCTAATACTGAGGTGGGACCGATTCGTAGAAAGCTCTTTTATATGAGTAAGGCGTTGAAATTTATTGTTGAAGGTAAAGTCATCTACTTTTGTTCTAGTAAGGCACTAGACTTGGCAAGTTCAATTTGACCCAAGTTCTTTTGGATTGGTTACAAATCAGTAATTTATAAATGTTATATGCATATTGACACTTGCTATAACAGTATAGATCTTGGACAAAGTATATCGTGCCAACCTAACCTGAACTATAAATTACTATGCTTGCATCTTGTTTTTTCACACTAGTTAAGGAGCTAATTTCAACACATTTTATCTCTATGATACTCTAACTTGTAAATACCTTTTGGATATGTTTAATGCATCGTAACCGAATCGATCAATCCAAAAAGTAAATGGGTCAAACTTGCTAACTCTGGTACTTTTGTTGAGTTTTTGACTATAAACCTCAATACAAAATCTTGAGTCATGGTTACTCGAGTTAGGGGCGGATCTAGGTAATCGGGTACGGGTTCACGGGAATCCACTGAGTTTCGGTTTTTATATAGAATGCCTATATAAAATATGAGAGTGAACCCACATATAAATTGTGAGTGAACTCATAAACAAAGTTTTCATCATGGCCTAGTGGTAGACACCCTTGTTTGTCACTGTGATCACCCGAGTTCAATTCCCACTTTCAGTAGTTTTTTTTTCTTAAACTGATTAATTGTGTCTGTATCTTCCTACCTTCTGCTTGAGTGTATGTGGCTAACTTCAAAAGATGTGACTCTGCAACATTCATTTATTAGCTAAAGTATTTTTATTAACACAATTAGGTGACTCTTGTAAACAAAAATCAACACAATTTCAAATTGCTCAATGTAGCAATTTATATCTTGTGGTTGTTATGTATTACATGTTATAAGAAAGAGAGATATGCTAGTTTTTCTAAAAGAACGTTTTGGTCATTATTTTGGGGAATCAAAGGTGATCTTTAGTATAATCTCAATCTTGGTACACTGAACTAACCCAAATCGTCCAACCGACCTGAACCATCGAAACGAAACGATCTGAACAATCGGAAGGACCTGAACCGTCAAACCGACCCGAATAGTGAACCCACTTGACAAAATTCCTGGATCCGCCACTGACTCGAGTACTATAAACCTTGACCAGGTGTATGCATCGAAAGCTTTATTTTGATTTATTGTTTTTGATTTATTTTTTTATACAATTTACTTAAAAAGCAACTTCGTCTAAGTTAAGCTTACATGCCTATCAAATACGTGCTTCATAATATTTACTGCATCTTCATGGTAGACTGTAACAGATCCAACATACAAATAATATGATAATAAACCAAGATGAAAGAAAGTCGGTAGACATGGCAAATTAGGATAACCTTTTGAGATAAATGTGTTGATGGGGGATTTGGGCCACATTATTTCTAGCAGATAATTAGTTTAAAATGAAATGGGATAAATGGGTAAAAGACGCAACCCAATCCAATCCAAACCGTTAACTTTACGTATTTTGACCTTAACCCATTTTTCTTATGACTCGACCTGTATGACCTGCCAACTTTCCATCTCTACAAAAGTCATTTCATGACCTTCTTTGAACTGCTTCAAAGGTTCAAGGATCTTATTTTTACATTTTTTTTCATGCCTTTCATTCACAATAATAGATTACAATATATACAGTAAGGAATCTCTTATTTTAGGGATAAATATCAACCTTTCAAATAATAAGATAAACATATGTCTTCTAAACTAATCGGGATTCTATTACACCCCCGCAGTCGAAGCAGGAGGAGGCCGAATGCTTAGACTGGATCTGAAGTCATCGAACAATAACTTTGGTAGGCCCTTTGTGAAGATGTCGGCTATCTGAAATCTAGTTGGGACATGAACAATCCGTACGTGACCCTTTCTTACTTGTTCACAAACAAAATGAATGTCGAGTTCGATGTGCTTGGTGCGTTGGTGTTGAACCGGATTCCCCGACAGGTATATTGCACTAATGTTATCACAATAAACCAGTGTAGCCTTCAAAAGTGGTCTATGTAGCTCGAGTAATAAATTACGTAACCAACAAATTTCGGCTACCACATTTGCAACCCCCCGTATTCCGCTTCAGCACTCGACCTTGAAACTGTGGTTTGTCGTTTTGAAGACCAAGACAACAAATTTTCTCCAAAGTACACGCTATGAAACTGTGGATATTCATTAAATATATTGCACTGGGTTTGTCGTTTTGACAAATAACCCAGGTAATTTTTCGTCTTTATCGATAACGGAAAGGAATACTCCAATAGTTCCTTTTAAGCATTCTGCCATAAACACGGAATGCTCTTCCGATTTTCTTGCCCCTACACATCCTCACAAAATGGGAAGGCTGAACGTAAAATTCGGTCTTTAAACAACATCATTCGCACCATTCTAGCCCAAGCCAGTCTACCCAACAACCTTTGGCATCACGCGCTAGAGGTTGCAACATATTTAATGAATATCCTACCTTCCAAAACAATCAACAATCAAACCCCCACCCAACTTCTATATCACCGAACACCGACATACGAACACCTTAGAGTGTTCGGATGTTTGTGTTATCCCTTACTTCCACATACTACCATCCACAAACTACAACACCGATCCAAACCGTGTGTTTTTCTCGGGTACCCTACTCAACATCGTGGGTACAAATGCCTAGATCTCTCTAATAATAAAATAATCATCTGTTGTCATGTAAGATTTGACTAACACGTTTTCCCATTCCGCAATATTAACCAACCGAAACTACAAACTTATACTTTCCTTACCGATCCAATTCATATCTCTCACTGGCCTCATATTGACCCAAACCCAAATTCCCATCCTACTCCTAACCAGCACCCTACACCACCAACACCTGTCCCCGGTACCCAACACAACTCACCAGCCTACCACTATTACCTACTCGAGACGACCCAAAACGCCAGTGGCCCAATCTCAACAGCCTGCCCAAACCACTGTTCCGTCTCAAATCACCACCCCTCAGCCCGAACCCACTTCACAAACGCAAAACAAAACAGCCCCCACTCCCTCGGCACCGCCCACCTCGAGCCGAACCATCAGAACCCGGTCGATGGACGGCATCTCCAAACCGAGACAAACTTTTAATCTTTATACTATCTAACCCGTACCCATTCCACGCAATCCTACCGTTGCCTTGTCCATACCGGAATGGCGCCATGCAATGGCTGTTGAATTTGATGCACTTATTAAGAATAAGACGTGGGAATTGGTTCCGCGTACACACGATATGAACATAATACGAAGCATGTGGCTATTCCGTCACAAGTTTAAATCGGACGGTTCTCTAGAAAGGTATAAAGCGAGGCTGGTATATGTCGGAAGAAACCAGCAAATGGGGGTAGACTGTGGTGAAACCTTCACCCCGGTGGTTAAACCGGCAACCATACGCACCGTCTTATCACTAGCCTTGACCCAGTCATGGTCCATACACCAGCTCGATGTGACAAATGCGTTCTTACATGGCAATTTGAATGAAACGGTGTATATGTATCAGCCCATGGGTTTTCGTAACCCACAATATCCTGATCATGTCTGCCGATTAACGAAATCTTTATACGGGTTAAAACAGGCAGTGGTACCAACAGTTCACAGATTTTGTTACCACCATGGGCTTTGTACAAAGTAAGTGTGATAATTCGCTTTTCGTATTTCATCAGGGGAGTGACACGGCATATCTTCTTATCTATGTCGACATTCTTACCACATCCTCTGATAATCTACGGGTCAGCCTTATCGCCACATTAGCAGCACATATGTCTTCTAAACTAATCGGGATTCTATTACCTTGAACCAATCTTGTTGTCACAAACTAGTTAAGTTCTTTTCCCCCAGAATTATCTTGTTTTGTCTTTCTGATAAAGGTGTGTGGCTAAGCATTGGTTGAGTAATGGGTCAGATTTTAAGTGCGGGTCAAAACTGGTTGGGCCAACCTACGACCCTTTTTTATTCCTTTTTTTGAATTTTTAATTTATTAATGTGCGAAATTGCCACGTTACCAGTTTATGTGTATAGGTAACTAAAACGAATCAACGAAAAAGGTATCGTTACCTGATCAACAATTTTTTTTTAAACCAAACACCAGTTGACTCGTTTGGACTTTGAGATTGAGGTGACTGTATTCTAATAGGCATGGACTTGCTATAGTCTTTAATGAATTACTATTGGAGATTTGGAGATGGTTCAGTTGTTAAAACCGATATTTTAATAGGTATGGACTTGTTATTCTTTAGTTTAAATTTTAAAGTTAATGATAATGTGCAGAATGGGCTTCACAAAAACTCATAGTAGATTAGAGGTGGGCAAATAAACCGGTTAACCTAGCCGACCCAAAAATTGAACTGAAATCGAATCGGTTTGAAACCGATTATGTAGAAACCGGTTTGTAATTTTCTTTACCAAAACGGGTTTCAAACTGGTTAACCGAACCAAACCTAATCAAAAACCGAACCGAACCCGATCAAAACCCGAACTGAAAGCGATCGTAACCTGGTAAAGAAACCGGTTTCAATCTGAACCGAAACCGATCGTAAACCAGTTTTGAGATTTTGAAATTCAGTTACAAAAGCACCTAAACACCCTTTTCAACTTGTCTTTGTACTTTGAGACTTGTACTTTTTACATAGGTTGTTATGGTAACTTGGATTTATTTCTTGATGTTATTTTGTTTTTAATTATTTTGACTATGTAAGTTTCATGACTTTTGTTTCCCAATAATGAGGATTTTTATTTATTTATTATCTAATGTAGTAGCTTTGTAATTGACCGTTTTATGGTTTTAACAAGACTGAACATACATTCAAGATTAAATGCAGTTGCTAAAGCACCTAAACACCCATTTCAACTTATTTTTGTACTTTGAGGCTTGTATTTTGCGGTTGGTTCGGGTGTTACATAGATTGTTATGGTAACTTGGATTTCTTTTCATGATGCAAGTTCCTTCTGTTATTTTATATTTGATGTTTTGATTATTTAATTTTTGTAACTTTTGATTTTGGCGACGAGATTTTTTCGATCTAACGTGTTAGACTATGTCGGTTATGTAGTTAGTAATATTTAACATTGTGTAGGGTACTAAAGTGTAATTAGTTTTCCTATATATATGGTTGTAATCTCTGATTTATCATAATATAACAAACCTATTCAACTCAAGATTTGATTTGGTATCAGAGCCAGGTTAAAATCCTAAAACCTCGGCCAAAAACAAATCTCGATCAACCTCTTTCTCTAACCCTAATTCAGCCGATCATCAACCCTACATCAGTCGAACAAAATATCCGACTGTTAATTTTACATCAGCCAATTGTTACAATGGCTGCAATCATAACCTTTTCAAATCAGGAGAAAACCACTCACACCCTCAAACCTACAAATTATGGTTACTGGTGTTCTATGATAGAATCCTTTCTTACCTCTCATAATCTTTTTGGTTATGTTGATGGAACAGTCCCATGTCCCGAACAAAATGTCACAAACGAGTCTGCCACAACCGATAATCCAAGCTACCTTCCGTGGATCTCAAACGATGCACATATTCGTACACTTATCATCTCCACCGTGTCTGAAGAATCTTACCAACATGTTCAGGGCAAAACATCAAGTGAGGTGTGGATATCTCTTGAACGAGCCTATGCGCCTGTTACTTCCTCTCACGAGTTTACTCTCAAAAATCAACTTCTTAGAATCACCATGAAGGGTGATGAAAAACCGGCTGACTACCTTAGCAGGGCACAAGAATATGCAACTGCTCTAGCCAATATTGGAGAACCAATGAAAGATAAGGATATGGTGATGTTAACTCTTGCAGGGCTTCATGAGGAATATAATGGTCTTAAGGCAAATTTATTAACTCGGTCGCCTCGTGTTAGTTTTCATGAACTACATGGCATCTTAAGCGATCATGACTACATGATTACAAGATTTTTAGCCACAGCTCCACAAGTTTCCCAAGCTTTTTGGGCAAATGCTGCACCAATACCACAACCGCTTACGGCTGTTGCTTCCCCTGTACCGCAACCCAATTTTGATCAACAACAACAACTTCAAAATCTTCAACTTATGGCTTCCCAATTGGGTTATCAACTGAACCCCGTGTCTTCACCAAGACCCCAAACCTACTATGGATCTCGATCTGCCACCAACAACCGAGGTGGTCGTGGTTCTCGTGGCTATTCACGTGGCAACTCACGTGGTGCATCTAATCCCCGCACCCGAGATAACAGTGGCACACGCCAATTTTCATGGGCTTCAACTCAAAATACTGTCTATGGTCATTGTAACCAATGTGGAATAGCTCATCTACCTTCCCAGTGTCCTAATCAGCCGAACCAGCCTCGTCCAGCACCACAGGCCAACTATGCAACATACTCAGATGCTGGCTCACATTCTGGATCTACTTGGAAGCCCGACACTGGTGCAAATCAACTAGCCACTCCAGACCTATCTAGCATTGACAACTCTGAGGCCTACTACGGTAACGATTCTTTACTTGTTGGCAATGGTAATTCTATACCTATTTTCCATATTGGTTCATCAAAATCTACTTTCCAACCAAAACCTTTAATTTATCCAACATCCTTCATGTTCCTGAATTAAAACAAAATCTTTTATCTGTTCAAAAATTCTGTGTCGACAATAATGTTTTCTTTGAATTTCACTCTTCTTATTTTGTTGTGAAGGACGAGTCTACACGCACTATCCTCCTCACGGGTCCCAGTGAACAGGGTTTGTACTCCATTCGCCTTCCACAACTCAAGTCTTTGCCCAAGATTGCTTTCACCGTTGTCAAAGCTTCTTCAAATATTTGGCATCAACGTTTAGGACACCCTCATGCTCAAGTTTTTCGTTCCATTGTTTCTTATTGTTCTTTACCTGTTTCAGATAGATTATTAAATAACTTGTGTTCTTCTTGTCAGTTGGGAAAATCATCAAAATTGTTTTTACCAGATTCTACTTTTCGTAGCAATAATATTTTGGATCTTGTTTATTGTGATGTTTGGGGCCATTCACACACACCATCTCTTGATGGTCATCGTTATTTTTTATTATGTGTTTATCATCATCGCGATATATGTGGTTTTTTCCTTTGACTCGAAAGTCTGATGTTTATACAGTTTTAACAAACTTTATTGCCATGGCAGAACGCCAATTTAACACCAAGTTAAAATGCATTCAATCCGATTGGGGGGAGAGTTCCGTCCTCTCACCAACTTTTGTCGAAATCTTGGCATTATTCATAGACTCATGTCCTCACGCAAGTGAGCAAAATGGCTTTGTTGAGCGACGTCATCGACATGTTGTGGAAACTGGACTCACTCTTCTGGCTCAATCCAGTCTACCGCAACGTTTTTGGCACTTTGCTTTCGAAACTGCCGTGTACTTAATCAATCGGCTCCCCTCTCGTGTCTCTTCTAATAAATCCCCCTTTGAGCATGTCTTTAAACGTAAGCCTGATTATTCCATTTTACGAGTCTTTGGCTGTCAGTGCTTTCCTTATCTTCGTCCGTACAATCGTCACAAAATTGAATTTCGATCAACTCCTTGTGTTTTCCTCGGTTATAGCCCAGTTCACCATGGTTATCGATGTTTTGATCCTTCAAGTGAACGGATTTATATTGCTAGACATGTTCGCTTTAACGAACATGTTTTCCCTTACCAGCCCCCTCCCCCTACTACCTCCTCACCACCATCCGCTCCATACATATCTATCTTTCCTAATCCACCACCTAGTTTTCCACCCGAGCCCAACTCACCACCACTGCCTTCCGTTCCACCACTACAGCCGGCCCAAATGCCACCTCCACAATCACCACTTCCGAAACCTACCCCACCGTCATCACCACCTGCCTCATCTTCCCCGCCTACTGCCGGGTATGGCACTCCTACTGCCGAGTCCTTAAACAACCCCTAACCCGACACCACCACTCAATCATCACAAGCCCCGAGGCCTCGCCCTCTTAATCTTAGTCCTAATCCTAAACAAACTAACCGCTACAGTCCAGCAGCCTATACTGCCACCACTTCCCCACCAGTACCTGTTGAACCTACCAGTTTTACCATTGCTAACAAGTCTATAGAATGGCGCCAAGCTATGGCTGATGAGTTGGCTGCGCTACATAGGGATGGCACATGGACACTAGTGCCCCCTGTCCCTAATACTAACGTGGTTGATTGTAAATGGGTTTACAGGTTAAAAACGGATGAAAACGGCAAGATTAGTAGGTATAAAGCTCGACTTGTTGCTAAGGGTTTCAATCAACAACATGGCGTTGACTATCATGAGACTTTCAGCCCGGTCATCAAACCTGTTACTATTCGCACTGTTTTATCTCTGGCCGTCACAAACAAATGGCCTCTCAGGCAGTTGGATATTCAGACCGCCTTTTTACATGGTGATCTTGAGGAAACCGTTTATATGCGTCAACCACCTGGTTTCATTGATCCAACCAGACCAGATTATGTGTGCTTATTGAACAAGTCTTTGTATGGGCTTAAACAGGCTCCCCGTGCCTGGTTTACAAAATTGTCCACTGCTCTTCATCATTTGGGTTTTTATGGGTCTAAAACGGACCCGTCGCTGTTCATTCTCAATCACTCAAGCTCCCTTGTCAATCTTCTTGTGTATTTTGATGACATCATCATTACTGGTAACGATTCTAGTGTTGTATCTACAATCATTGAACGTCTTAATTCTCTTTTTACACTTACGGATATGGGGCAGTTACATTATTTTTTGGGGGTTGAAGTTGTACATCATGGTTCTGATTTGGTTCTTTTGCAACGGAAATATGTTCGTGATATTTTGCATCGGGCTGGCCTTGCAGATTGCAAACCTATTTCTACCCCCATGAGTACCTCTCACGTGTTATTACCAGATGATAGCCCATTACTTGATGATCCTTCTCGGTATAGGCAGACGGTTGGTGCTCTTCAATACGCTACTCTTTCCCGTCCTGATATTGCCTTTGCTGTTAACAAGGTTTGCCAGTTCATGCATGCTCCCACTGAAAACCATTGGGCCAGTGTCAAACGTATATTGCGATATCTTAAGGGCACAATCAATCTCGGCTTATGGATTCGTCACAACAAGGGTTATTGGCTTCAAGCATTTTCTGATTCTCATTGGGCTCCTAATCTTCGTGCATTCTCTGACTCTGACTGGGCTGGTTGCCCAATCGATCGTCGATCCACGGGGGGGGGGGGGGGGGGTATGCTATCTACTTAGGCTCAAATCTTATTTCATGGTCTGCTCGCAAACAACGAACTGTATCTCAATCTTCAACAGAGTCTGAGTATAAGGCTATTGCTGACACCGTAGCAGAACTGATTTGGTTGAAGTCTCTTCTTCGTGAACTCGGATTGGACAGCAAGGCACCAACGCTATGGTGTGATAATCTTGGCGCAACCTATCTCACAGCTAATCCAGTATTTCATGCTCGTACAAAGCACGTTGAAGTTGATTATCACTTTGTTCGTGAACAAGTTACTCGGGGAAAACTAAATGTCAAATTTATTTCTACAGATGATCAAATAGCTGATATTTTTACGAAGCCTTTGTCTTCTAAGAGATTTGAGTTTCTACGATCCAAGTTGCAGGTCGCTCCTCGCCCTGAATTTGCGGGGGAATGTTAGACTATGTCGTTTATGTAGTTAGTAATATTTAACATTGTGTAGGGTACTAAAGTGTAATTAGTTTTCCTATATATATGGTTGTAATCTCTGATTTATCATAATATAACAAACCTATTCAACTCAAGATTTGATTTAACGTAATAAGCTTTGTGGTTTTAACTGTTTTAGGAATGCAGTTACTAAAGCACCTAAACACCCGTTTCAACTTGTCCTTGTGCTTTGAGGCTTGTACTCTGCGGTTGGTTGGGTTTATTTAGGCTGTTATGGTAATCTGGATTGCTTTTTGATGTAAGTTCGTTCTGTTATTCTAGTTTTGAAGATTGGCTATTTAATTCTCATAACTTTTGTGTTTTGGTAATGAGATTTTTTTTATCTAATGTAATAGCTTTGTCGTTTTACTGTTGTATAAGTTATTTTAATGACCGAACTTACATTCGAGATTTAGGAATGTAGTTACTAAAGCACCTAAACACCCATTTTAACTTGTCTTTGTACTTTGAGGCTTGTACTTAGCGGTTGATTGGGTTTTACTTAGGTTGTTATGGTAACGTGGATTGCTTTCTTGATGTAAGCTCTTTTTATTGTTTTATATTCAATTTATTATTTTGACTATGCTATTTAATCATTTTTACTTGCTCTTTATTTAGATTTGTTTTTATTTTAATCTTTTGGAAATCGTAAAGCCCTGCTGGTAAAAAGCCCACTACATTCTATTCCCTAGTTTTTCTTTAAGATTAAAAAATATACTTGCTAACCTACAAACCTGTTATCGGTTTGTTTGGTGGAAACTTTGACCATTTGAGAATGAATTGGCTGATGAGGGACTCATAGTTCTCTTTTATTTTTAATGGAAAATAATTTAAAATAAAACATGTCAAATGGGATGAACGAGTTGGAGGACGCCTAATGTGTTTTTTTACTGAATAGCTTTCTTAAGTCTTTCTGTTCGAGAAAACAGATTCTCTTAGAAATAATACAGTATTGTAATCATACTTGGACGTTAAGTGTTTATAACCATCCTCAGTCATCTCTGAGCCAACTTAAGCTGAAACAGCTGGTGCGGCAAATTCTATATGCATATTACTGCAACATTGCGCATTGGGTGCTATTTTTTAATAATATAAGAATTTATTAAAAATTATATGTTAACCAGCGAATTTCTAATTCTTAACTGTGGAGTTCATGACGTGGGAGGAAGGTGCTGTTAAAGTATTGTTTTTCTCTCCGGAAAACTGTTTTTAAATATCCAAGTTTGCATTCCAAAAAAAATATTTAAGGGTGACCTTGAACGGACAAAACAAATCATTACAACTAGTTCTTTTGTTTTTCGGTAATGAGATTTTTTTGATCTAACGTAATAGCTTTTTGGTTTTGTCTGTTAGTGGACTGTGCATCTGGCTAATGCTTAACCTAATTATATATATGCGTCTTGTATTACTTTATAATTTTTTATTAGCTATGCATTGCCCGTTTTACACTCGGAATGCAACTGGCTTGTACATTCTGTTCATATTCTGTTTCTGATGATTTTGACTATGCAATTTTCACTTTTGTTTCTTGGTAATGAGATTTTTTTGATCTATTATTAATCTCTGTGGTTTTGACTGTTTTATATGGTATTTAACATGACTGAAATTACAATCGAGATTTAGGAATGCAGTTACTTAGGCGACCTGAACACCCATTTCAACTTGTTTTTGTACTTTGAGGTTGATTGGGTTTTATTTAGGTTGCTATGGTAACTTGGAATTGCTTTCTTGATGCAAGTTCTTTCTGTTATACTATTTTTGATGATTTTGACTATGTAAATTTTATAACTTTATGTCTTGGTAATGATATTTTTGATCTAATGTAACAGCCTTGTAGTTTTGATTGTTCTATATGGTGTTTAACTTCCATTCGAGATTTAAGAATGCGGTTACTAAAGCACCTAAACCCTCATTTCAACTTGTCTTTGTACTTTGAGGCTTGTACTTTGCGGTTGGTTGGGTTTTATTTAGATTGTTACCGTAACTTGGATTGCTTTCTTGATGTAAGTTCTTCCTGTTATTCTGTTTTTAGATTATTATTTTTGACATCTTTTTTTATAAAGATTTTCTTTATATTAATCTTATAAAAATCTTGAACTGCTATTCTGTTTTTGTATTTTTAGTTTTGACCGTGTTTTGTTCTTAGTTTTTCTTTATTTTAATTTTATGAAAATCGTGAAGTTCTGCTGGTAAAAAGCCCATTACATTGTATTGTCGAGTTTCTTTTTTTAGTTTTTTTAAAAATAATTGTATTAAATTGCTATTCTTATCAAACTCTTGTTATCTGTTTTCATTGGTGGTAATTTGACCATTTGAGGATGAATTTGCTGATAGGGGCTTGTTGTATCTTTTGTTTTTAGTGGAAAATAGTTTAAAATGAGATGTGTCAAGTGGGATGAATGGTTTGGAAAAGGTAAAACTCATGAATACAACAGATGCAATCTGAAGTATTACAGTATCAGTAATCATACTTGAACGCTAAGTAGTGATGACTGTTCTCAGCTTCATTTTAGCTACTTAAGCTGAAACAGCTAGTGCATCAAATGCTATGAAGCATATATTTGACAAGCATAGGTACTCGTTATTACTGCAACCCTAGTATATTATTATAATTTTTAAAAGTTTGTATGTTAACCAGTGAGATTGCTAATGCTAACTTGGTTTTTGAGGAAAATCTTATGGAGTTCATGATTTCGGAGGAAGGTGTTGTTAAATGGGGTTTTCTTCATTTGCATTTTTTAGAAAGTCCTACTACTAATGTATGCTTATAAATCCAGATAAACTCCTTTTTTAATGTTGCAAGTAATGCCATTTTTCTCTTCGGGTGTCTCACAGGAGCAATTTCTTGAACTAAGAAAACTGTTTTTAAATATTCAAGTTTACATTTGAAAAGAAATTTCCAGGGGTGACCTTGAAGGTACTCTGATTTAAATATTTTTATTACAAATACAAATCATTATGACTACTTTTTTTTTTTTTTTTTTGCTATTTGGTAATGTTTTTATTTTATTTATTTAATGTACCTATTTTAGTTATTTATTTATTATAGGGATATGTTTTCCCTTTATGGTCTAAAGGTTTAGTGTGAACTTTGTGTTTATTTTACTTGGTCTCATGCATATGGTCTCCGAGCCGGGGGTCTCTCTGGAAGCAACATCTCTATCCTTTGGGATGGAGGTATGACTTGCCTACATCCCACCCTTCCCAGACCCTGCTGACGACTTGTTGTTGGTGGGATTTTTACTGGGTATGGTTGTTGTTGTTTTAATAGCTTTATGGTTTTGACTGTTTATTATGGTATTTAACATGACTGAACTTAATTTTGAGATTTTGGAATTCAGTTACAAGAGCACCTAAACACCCTTTTCAACTTGTTCTTTCTACTTCGAGGCTGATTGGGTTTTACTTAGGTAGTTATGGTAACGTGGATTGCTTTCTTGATGTAACTTCTTTATGTTATTCTATTTTCTGATGTTTTTGCCTATAAATTTTTCATAACTTTTGTCTTTTTGGTAATTAGATATTTTGATAAAATGTAATAGCTTTGTGGTTTTGACTGTTTTATATGGTATTTAAAGCAACTGAACTTTTAAGATTTAAGAATGCAGTTACAAGATCACCTAAGCACCTATTCCAACATGTCTTTGTACTTTGTGGTTGATTTGGTGACAAAGGTTGTTATCGTATTGTCGATTGCTTTCTTGATAATGTTCTCTGCTATATTTTGTTTTTGGATTATTATTTTTGAATATGCTATTTTCATAATTTTTTTATATTTTTATTTTAAAAAATGTTAAATTTCTGCTGAAAAGCCTTACTACATTGTGCTCCCAAGTTTTCTTTTCTAAACATAATTGTCTTAAACTTACATTCGAGAACCTGAGATGCTGTTACAAGGGCACTTAAAACACTTGTTTCAACTTGTCTTTGTACTTTGAGGCACTTTGGGGTTGATGTGGTGACAGGTTGCGAATCTATCGTGAATTGCTTTCTTGATGAAGTTTGTTTTTTGTCATGCTTTGTTTTTAGATTTTAATTTTTGACTGCTAATTTCTAAATTATTCTTTTTTTAGTCTTATAAAAATTGTAAAGTTCTGCTAGTAAAAACTCTAGTAAAGTTCCAGAGTTTTGTTTATTTGGAAATAATCTTATTGAACGATGAACTGCTTTTATCGGTGGCATTTTTGACCATTTGAGAAGGAATTGGCCGAAGGGGGGCTTAGGATTTTCTTTCATTGTTAGTGGAAAATAGTCTAAAATGAAGTGTGTCAAGTGGGATGGGTTGGAAGGCCTAGTGTGTTTGACAAGCATAAAAAGGTTTCTTTATTTGCATTTCTTAGTAAGTGCTACTAATATGTGCATTTCTTAAGTCCTACTGCTAATGCAATTTACATTCTAAAAGAAAAATCCACAGGTGACGTTGAAGGTATTCTGAATTTTTTGTTACAAGTCAGTTCATTACAACTTTTTTTTCCCATGTGTTAGAAGTTTCTGATAGTGAGGATGAACCTTGCTTTATTTAGGAAATGATTGAGCTAATTACAGATTGGGTTAGTATTTTTCCTATAGTTGTGTACATGCATTTTTTAAGAACCTTATGCAGACTGCATCGGTATATTTTCTAAATATGTTTCTAGTTGAAACTCTACCATTTGTGTTGTCTAGATGCATTTTTGTAGTTGAATGGCTAAGCATTAAGAAGGTGCACAGACCACTAATTTAGTATATGAACTGTGGTTGTTTTGGATAGTCAAAACCGCATTTTACAAAAGAGAATAAATTTGTAAATCGATTTTAAACTAGTTAGTTAGGGTATTAGACATGGAAGGCTGTTTAGGTTACTGATGTTGTAGATGCTTTTGAAGATGAAGAGCTTACTGAGGTGGAACCGATTCGTAGAAAGCTCTTTTATGAGTAAGGTGTTGAAATATATTGTTACAAGAGGTAAAAACATCTACTCTCGTGTTCTAGTAAGGTGAGTTGGCATCAAATTCTCTTGGATTGGTTGATTAGGGTTACATTTGACAAATCGGTCACTTGTATATGTTATATGCATACTGAGGCTTGCTATAACAGTATAGGTCTTGGACAAAGTATTTCATGTCACCCTGACCTGAACTATCAATTACTTTATCATTTGACCTCAATCTTGTTGCTATGGTCCAATTGAACTAATTGGTAATGCCTGCATCTTGTTTTTCATACTAGTTTTAAGGAGCTAATTATGCAAAATGGACATTTAAAGCGTTTTTTTTTAAGTTTTGGTAAAAAAAATGAAGCGTGGGAGACCATTTTTCTCTCTGACTAATTCAGTGAAAGTCATAATTGGCATGCCAGGCAAGTTGGGTAACAAGAAAAACAGGTTGAAACCAAAACTCAAAATTTTTACTGTTTGGGTTGGATTGACTTGAAATATTTTGTCCAAGAGCATTTCTTTGACAAAAGGTCTGAAAAGAGGATTTATAATCCTTTGGACATGTTTGACAAGTGTAACCCGAATCGATCAATCCAAAAGTAAATGGGTCAAACTACTGAACTAGTTTACCTTGTTAAGTTTTTGACTATAAACCTTAATACTTTAGAAAATCTTTGGAGACCATGTGTATCATACGATATTACGATAAAGCTTTTAATGCTTAGTTGCCACTTTAGCAACATACACAGCCATCCCTGATTAAGTTGAGAGATTTTTAATTAATTTTATTATGCACTTTACTTAAAAAAGCAAATTCCTCTAAATTAAGCTTACATGCTTATCAAATATTCAAATATGTGTTTGATATTTGTTATCAAGCGTTTGTATTCAATTTCAACTTCAGTTAACTGCATGGGAGCCAAGGACTGTAACAGATTTGAACCAACATACAATAACATGACAATAAACCAAGATGAAAGAAATCGGGTAGACATAGCAAATTAGGATAACCATTTGAGAATAAATTGGTTGACGGGGGACTTCGGTTGCATTTTAGTTTAAAATGAACCGGGACAAAGGGGATGAATGGGTAAAAGACGCAAGCCAACTGGCTTGGCATATAAGCCCATAAGTTAAGGTTCTCTTCGAAGGTGAAAAACAACCGTTAACTTTACCTTTTTTGGCTTTCGCCCGTTTTTCTTTTTACTCGACCTGCGTCACTTGCTACCTTTCTGTCTACTAAAGTCGTTTCATGACTTTCTTTGAACTGCTACAAAGGTTCATGCACTTCATATTTATATATATATATATATTTTTTCTTAAGCCCTGCTTGCGGTGCGCACATATGATGTATATATGTGTGAACCCTCGGGTGGGCAAAAGTGAAATTGCACTAATTTTGACGTTATTTTACTAATCTCGTGAAAATAACGTTAAAAGTGACGGACGGTTAATCAGGCATCATGTAGTGGCGTTGATAGCCGAAAGACAAGGGTACATGCACCGATCAGCCGGTGTCCCAATGATTGAGTGCTATGTGCCTTATGTCCAAGGCTTGATGCAAAACTATTATCCAGCCGGGGGTCTCACCGGAAGCAGCCTCTCTATCCTTATAGGGTAGAGGTAAGGCTGTCTACATCTTACCTTCCTCAGACCCTACCATAGCTTTGCTATTGGTGGGATATACTGAGTACGATGATGATGATATATATTTTTTCTTCTCGTTAACTTTACCTGTTTTGGCCATTGACCCGGACACCTTACGGGGTCAAAGGTCGGACCGGACATCAACCCGGCGACGTCATAATAAAATAAATAATAATAATAACAATAATAATAATAATAATAAACAAGTTTTGTTAAAAATATAAAATTCAAGAAACAAGAAAACGAAACTACACATTAGAACAAGTTTAGGGTTAAGTTTAATATTTTAAAGGTATAAAATGTAACTTAGTAAAATGATAATAAAAGTCAGTGCTCATGTATAATATATTCTCTAAGATTTATCAAACCCTAAATAAAAGTTATAGCGCCGCCTCCGATCACTTCACCATCTTCATCATGGAAGTTTTATGGTTAAATCACTTCACCATCTGTCGGTCCGACCGCCAGGTCACCGGGTCCGGTCCAACCGGCGTCCGCACAGACCGGCCGGCCCAATAGAAAACGGGTTATACACCCCGACCCGGACCGGTGTTAAGGTCGGATCCCGGTCGTACCGGCCGGGCCGGGTTCAAAACCATGGATTAAACTAATAAAGTCCATACTCGTGTGTAATTGGTATGGAGTTGTTATATTTTTAACAACGAGCTTGGTAACTATTATATAGAGTAATACCAAGTTTAAGCTAATGAAAAATGTAAATGCGAGGAACTAGTTGGAAGAGTTATGCCAACCCTTATTAAAATAATGTTCAGAAGCGACTTCACTAGAACGTTGTTGTTAAGATTCTCTGTTATTGAAAGCATTTTAAATTTGTAAGAGGTCGTCTTGTTCTTGAGTTTTTTAACCAAGGAAAGAAAAGGAAATGAGAGGGAAGGGAAGGGAAGGAAAATTTTTTTAATTATGTGTGTTTTTGAGTTGAAAGGAAATTAAATGAAAGGAAATGATAACTATGTTGTTGAGTTGGATGGAAAGAAAAGGAAAATAACATTTTTACAATTTTATCCCTCATGCTTAATAAGCAACCGTCTCCAAAAACAAACACACACTTTTACTTGCAACAGGCTTTAAAACACATTGTTACAACACACGAGTAAACACATTGTTACAACAATCGACGCACGAGGTACAAGTCACATAAAGCCTTATCAAATTGTGAGAAGTTCTTGAAATCCTCATCCTGCTAAGATAAGGCTTTTTCCCCCTTTTCTTACATCACATGACCCCAATATTTCAATCAATCACTCAATTCAATTCTTTAATTCTGGGCTTCAATTGATGCAATTGGATGATGTGAGAAGCTAATAATAATAACAACCAACACCACCATCATTCATCGATGTAGGAAAAAGTCCATCTACAGGCAACCAATTTACACCACCACCATTATCATAATTTCAATAACAATGATAACCCACATGTGGTTGTGCAAGAAGATGATGATGTTGCAGGTGGCGAAGAGGAGTCCACAGATAAACTGAGTCAGATCCGATACAATACCATCATCATAATCATCATGGGTTGCAGAGTACTGGTGGTCTTGAAGGTGGTGGAATGGAAGATATGGGTGTTGTTCCGCCGCATCCGATGTATGTACCCGATACAGAGATTCATCCGGTTGCCGGTGGTGCTGGCGGTGGACCCGGTGGCGGTGCCGATTAGCTTACGTTGTCGTTTCAGGGAGAAGTTTATGTCTTCGATGTTGTGCCGAGTGTCACACCCCCATTTCGGGCCTAGGCGTGTGATCAATAGTTGGCACCACATTTGTAAATAAATCAGAGTTGTAGTTATTTAGCGGAAGACTTTATAAAACATAAGGATCGATATTATAAATATTTACATTACAAAAGAACGAGACGAAAGTCTCGTTTAGTATTTACTTGTTTATATGTTTCACAAAAGGATTATATTTTAATATTTAAACAAAATTATCCAAGCCATCGGATTCTTGAGCTTCTTCGTCTTTTCAAGCTCTATTCTTGATTACCTGCAAAATGTTATAAAAATACGTCAGCAACGAATGCTGGTGAATATGCTGACACTAAAAATATTTTCTTTACTTAATTACCCCTCGAGACCACGTAAGCCTCGGCCCATCTTGGCTTAGGAATAATCAAGTTAAACAATCATCAAACTCGAGTCTCTACACTAGGTCACCTCAGCAAAACACCGCAGCATTTCGACGTACTTAGGTACCATAAATATACACAAGGTCATTCTCACTCGGACATACTTTGGTCCGGCCCATCGTGGCTGGAGGTCGTGACCAGGCGTGGTGCGATGTGCCCACCGCATACCACATATGTAAGGATCCAGACAAACGTATACCACAACCTTAGGGCTAGGTTTATACTCTTATTTACAATGTTTTTAGAGACACATAGCCTCATGTAAAGCTTTACACATAACACGTTTGTTTGTTTGAAAACAAGTTTGTAAAAGTGTGGCGTATTCACCTTTTCAATAGGATCGGCTTCCAACACCGTATGTGGAGTCTTTCTCGCTATCTCGCACCTATAGTACGAGTATAACCTTGTTAGTCGGATACACGATCCGGCTTAAGACCTTTAGTCTTATTTATCTCGATGAACCTTTAGTTCATAACCTCTTTTTACTTTAAAACCTTTAGTTGAAAAGTAATATTTATAAACCTTTAGTTAATTCATAAAACCCGACATTTCTTCTTCATTAAGAAACGTATTTTTCTTTCTTTATTATTTAAGTATACTCATTACACTTAAATAATATATTTCATAACAAAAAATAATCTTATATATATTCATATATATATATTATCTTTCTTTTCTTTATTTTCTTTGTTATATCTTTCTTTGTTTATCGAGAATAATATCGACTTGGGGTATTAAGCCTTTATAATATTTTATTATTATTTTGGTCGGGCATTATGCCTACCTTGCTTGGCTTAGAAATACCCTTCACACTCGGGCAGCACTTTTGACTCCATCTCTCTTATCCACACACGCTTGATCAGTCCTTTGGCACGCTTATCGAGACACCAACTCTTCTTAGCACGTACTTCAAGGTAAACGTCGGGACATCGGAGCAGCACTTTCTTCTTGTTTGGAACGTCGTCGGGGAGTGGTACGTATATCAGGATAATGGACACGGAAACGAGGTAACGGGGCACGGTTTTCGAGAGAGATCGATGGCACGAACTTCGAGGTTTAGAGAGAGAGTAGTGAGAGAGTATATGTGTGATTTTTGGTGTGCAAATGGGAAGAGCCGGACCTCGCTATTTATAGACTTGATTTCGGGTCCCATCGCGATACGCAACGGGTCCCTTGGCTGGCCCGTCGCGTACCGCGACGTAGGCCTGGCCAGTCACACACTAGACCTGCCACGTGTCGACACGTGGCAGGCGTCGCGCCACGTGGTGACACGTGGCAGACGTGTTGCCACGTGGCGGCAGACGTTGCCACCGTGTGCCACGTGGCACACGTGTCATTATCTGTCAGACACCCCATCGCAGTACGCGATGGGTGTCTCTCTTGGCCTGTCGCGTAGCGCGATAGGTCAAGAAAACAGATTTTTCAGTTTAGTCCCTGGAGTTTGGATTTTGACAAATCTGGTCCTTTGATTTTGGAAACTTGACATTTGTGGCCCTATATTTACGTGATGTTACACCGAGAAAAGCTGCGAGAAATGGTGGAACAAGACAAGAAGACTATGGGTGTTCTTGACCTAATAAGCAATGAAGAAGATGAAGGAACGTCAGAAGAAGATGAGTTTATAATTAGGTTTTGTTATCCTTAGTAATCAGACCATTTTTTGGAGGATAACTTATTGGAAAAATATATCAATTTAATCCATCCTAACTCCTCATACTCCTTTCCTTTCCATTCTAAAAAAAACTCAAGAACACCTAGGGTATGTTTGGTTGAAAGGAATGGAATGAAGGGGGAATGGAATGGAAGAAGGAATGGAATGGACAAAGGAATGAAATGGATCATTACAATTCCTTCGTCTTGTTTGGTTAACATATGGGAATGAAATGAATAATTACTTTATATTGATTGGTATCCGAAAAAAAAATTTAGGAATGAAATAGAAATAATTAAAAAAATCCTATCCCAATATATATATTTTTTTACCAAAAAAAACTGAATTGGCGACAATGGTGGTAGCTCTGGAGATGAAAATGGTGGTGACGGTGGCGATGGTGGTGGTGGCGGTCAGGCGGCGGGGGTGGTGGTTGTGGTGGTGGTGGTCAACCGATGGTAGCATTAGTAGTGATGGCAGTGGTAGGGTGGTGATGACGGTGGTGGCGGTTATGGTCGGGTGGCGACGGTGACAATGATTGGCGTTGATGTGGTGTAAAACACACATGTTTTTCTAATAGTTTTTATGTTATTTTGTGCTTAAATGTTAACGATTATTTTGTTATTCTTGCATGAAATTACATGTTTGTGTATGTGATAGGTCCCATGTTGAAGAGAGAGAGAGAAAACGAGTCAAATGAAAAAAGAATCAGCTAAAACGGAGCTCGGATGAAGCCGGTACGCACAAACGAAGTTTAAACGAGTCAGCAGTCGATAAACGAAGACCCAAAGGGCATGGCCACGCCGAGCGGCCACCTGACCCTTCATGGTCACGTAGCTTGGGGCCCTAGGGGTGTTCCATGGCTGCCTAAATGCATCAACATGACTATTTTGTCTTATATGGGCTTGTTTGGACCTAGTTTGGCTTGTTTATCAAGTTTAATGATATATTTAATAACCCTAAACCCTAAAAACGATATCAAATCATATTTCCAGCCCATCACATCTGTTCAAGTCGAAATACCAAGGAGGAGGAGCAGCCGGTTCGTTATTTCATCACCCGGTTGTCGGTTTTGAGTATTTTAACGATTGTGAGTTCGTTTTTGAGTGTTAGACATTCAAACAAGTTGTAATCAGATTCTAATGAACATGTTTATCATTTTTATCTATGTTATCTGCTGTTCATTCATTATTCTTGGCTAAACTTGTTTGAATCACCTAGGTTTGATGTTTAACGGTTGATTTATCACTTTTCGGGTGCTAATTTCGTGTTTGATTGTTTAGTTATTGTAAACTTCATAATTTGTGATATTATTCCATGAACCTTGCTTCCATTAGATGTATTTTAGGTTGCATGAGCCCCAAGTAGTTGATTATTGCATGAATTTGTTTCGTGTGGTCGTTAATTGCTAGTTCGGTTAATACTAAGTGTGTTGATTGATTGTGGTAGACGTGTGCCATTAGGGTTTATGTTTCTTGAATCATTTAGGTCAGTAGGATCATCCTCTTTGAGTTGGAACAAAACCTTAGGGGTTAGCTTATCTCTCTGCTTTAGTTGATTTAGTTACCTGTTGCGAGACCACGTACGGTTTTCTAGCTATCGACTAGGTTAGTTTGTAAGTTGAGTTATTTTATCCTTATTATTGAATTACCCCTCTCTTCCTAGGTTTGTAATTAGCTTGAGCCTTAGTGAGCATTGTGATTTTGATACGGACCAAGTAATAAATCATTAGGGTACGTAAATAAACAACCGTGAATTAAAAGCTAAGTAGACGTTGTTAGGGTTTTCTGGTAAAACTGACCGTGGGGACCCAGTTGCTTTGATTACATCTATCTTAGTTCATATTTAGAAGCCGATTTCAAACACTTGTGAGCACCTGAGCCATCCTATACATGTTAAGTCATCTTACCTAGGTGATTCGTTTTCTTATTATCGTTAGTTTCGTTAAGTTTCATCGTTAGCTAAGTTAAGTTAGTTAAGTTTAGTTAGTTTAAATAATTAAGATAAATAAATATATTATTTAGGCAGGACTTATATTAGGGTTAATTATCTGAGCCGTTCTCACGTGTCTTTGTGTTCGACATCCGGGCTTCCATTAGACTGTGCTGCTACGCGACCGGTACACTTGTCGTTTGTGTGAAGTTTAGTTAGGATTGTTTGGTTTTATAAATTTAAGACTTAGTGTTGAATAGCGAGAATTAGTTATTAATATTTATATATATCTTTTCACACATCAGGCGTGGTTTTGGCGACGATGGTGGCGGTGGTAGCTTTGGTGGTAAGGTGGTGGTGATGGCGACGGTGGCGGTCAGGTGGTGGTGGTGACGGTGGCGGTGGTGGTCAGATGATGGTGGTGGCTATTGTAGTGGTGGTGGTGGTTGTTATATGATGGTGTTGTTGAGAAAGTAGGTTGAAGGAGGAATGAAATGAAAAAAGAAGGGGGGTGGGAAGGAATGGTTTTGATGGAATTGGATTCCATGTGTAATGGATGATTCCATTCCATTGTGCAACCAAACACCTCTTATTTCATTACCACGCAATGAATCATTCCATTCCGCCTGTCATTACTGCATAACAAACGCTACCCTATTTTTTAACTATCCTTAGTTTTCATTTCCTTTCCATTCTTTAAAAAAACTCAAGAACAGGACGTTAGGGTTTGATCCCTTCTCATTTTAGTTAATACCATTTGAGACTCCATCTCTATAATCTAAAAAACACACATTGTTTTTTTAAATTTTTGCTTATTTTTTAAAAACCTCATACATTCAACTTTCAATTTCTATCTTAGTCACAAACACTTAATTTATTTTATATTTTTCTCTTTCTTATACACTCACAAAGAATATAGGGGTTAAGTATAAGAACATCCATAACAAGGTGTGAAACTTAAGGTTTGGATGATGTGGATTCTAGTGGACAAGAGGGGTACACCTTTTGTGTTGGTCGGAACTTACTTGACAAGGAATTTCGCTACCGTAGGACCGTTATAGTTACGATTACCGTTCACCAGGGCTTCAATCGCCGGCTCCCCTGTCATCAGGTCACCAACTTCCTTTACTTTCCGGCACTCGGCATGCGTCAGCCCCATACACGGTCTTATGACTTTGCGGAGACTTGTGTTTTTGGCAAACAGTCGCCTAGCCTGGTCATTGTGACCCCCTTTGTGAGGAGGCACCCCTTATCCCGAAGTTACGGGGCTATTTTTCCATGGACTTGCCTTGTTGGGGGCTAAACGTTTGTGACAAACTTCATCCAAACCACATAAGGGGTAAAAGGTGAGGCCCTACTCTCACAACACACACACATTTTTAGTCCTGTTTACCCTATTTTTCTTTTTTATTTTTATATTATATAGAAAATATGGTTATAGAGATTCCAATGTGAATGCTCTTGGATGTAAAACATATATGGGTTGAAATTGCGTTGATGTGTAAGTTCATTATAATGTAAAGTTCGTAGGGCGAATACAAATAGAACCAATGTACTTTTTGTTTGTTCTTTGTTTTCCATAAAAGTCAAGAATTATTTGCACAATAAACTATGTACGTGTTAATTTTTAAACATAATCGTAAAAAATGCAAATTTCGAAACACAACTCTCGGTGAGCCATGATGTCGATGCCAATCACCAATTCCCACTATAAAGCGGCACATTGCCTTGGCTGGCTGGTTCAAAAAAAGTTTTTTTTTTCTACTGAGACTAAGTTAGGAAATTCCGATACAATTAATTCAGTATCAAAATTACAAACCTCAAATATACCTTTCCATTATTTGTAACGACCTTAACATCGACACTTTTTATTCTTATTGGCTGATTGATATATTCCTTCCGTCCCATTGGAGAACACATGATTTAAAGACCGGCATCATCTAGGTTAATCTTTTGCTAACCGGCCCTTCCCCTTCAGAGACCATTGCATCGGTTGTCCTGACGGTCTCAAAGGAAAACAAAGATTTTTTTCAAATATACTCACGTTAATTTTTACCCGTTATTAATGTTCTCTTGTAAACATCATAATATTAGTTTAAATTACGTAGTGATGTATTACACGTTATGAAAATATTGCCACAAAATATAAAGATCAGATGGAATGTCACATCCTTAGTTATATCCTTGGTTTGGACTTAGCTTGGTTAACAACTCAATTCCAATATCAGTGACCCCTAGAAAAGAATAGAGGCAACCAAACACACGGCTACCCAAGTCCCATACTCTCATAAATCCCCTGATCCCAACAGCAATCAATCCGTCTCTTGATGCATTCCAACAGCTGTTTTATGTGCATCCATCTCTTTTCTACATTTAATTTCTACTTACACCCCTTCATCTTTATACCAAAGCAAAACAAAGCAAAACACATCAAATGTTATCAGTTTTACACTCTACTCCTTGTCAATTGTCAAATTCAAAACTAACCTCTTGTTTCATAGCATTCAAACTTTTTTTTGTAGCCTATGATAATCCAGTAATCCACAATCTATTGTTATGGCTAATAAAACATACGTTGAGTCAAAAAAAACCACTGATGTTTTATTATAAAACGATTCCGTATAACTTAAAACATACTTCACCAATTTATAAGTTATTACTAGAATAGCAAAATAAAAATAACACAATCACCTAAAAACAATATAATAGTTATCTACACAAACTCTAATAGGATAATACTTTAGAATTTTGAAGGTTTTACATTGAAACACCAAACATGCATTTTAACTTTGTTAAAAGAAACAAATCAGGCTTGGCGTCATAGAGGCCATAGGATTTTCTTTGGAGGGTTTGAGTTTATGGATTTTGTTTGGGTAGCGGCCTTGGGGGTTTTGGTTCTGTTTTTTTTTTTTTTTGTTCTTCCCTAAAGTGTTTTTCAGCTACTTGCTGAGTTTTGGTGTTTTGGTTGAAATGAAATTTTAGCTGTTCAAAAAAAAAAGATAGGAATGAACCCGAACCCGATGGGAAAACCCAAAATCTAACATAATTGGGACGGGTAAGACTCGTCCCATTAGGGTATGAGACGAGTTTGGAATTACTTTTGAAAATCTTCGCGGGTTTGGGATGGATTTGGGATTTCTATCATATCCGATAACATAGACCAATTTACCCAATTATATACCCGAATAATTCGACATAATTTTATGTTTTTGTATATTAATTATATTTATCTTAGTGTATTAACAAATATTAAATTTCTACATAAAATATAAGAGTCTTTTAAGACTTTTTAGAGTTTCCATATTACAATAATTCAATTCTCAAATCCTTCCTACCCAATTCCTACTTCGCATTCCAATATCCATCGTTAGACACTGTTAATCTACTCTTTTCTTTTAATGACTAATCTTCTTCCTATACCCTCAGTATCAACAGACGATTAATATTATTCCACACAATAGAAACCTGATGGATTTTGTGTCAAGCATGTCTGGCATGTATCTATAACAAACTAATGGGTATACCCGATACCCGATAAATACCTGACGAATTTGAGACGAGTTTTTACAATCGGGTATAGGTTTGGGATTACCTGGACCCGTCCCATACCGACTCATTGCCATCTCTACCTATAACGAGGCTAATGACACCTCAATTTTGCAAATCTAGCCTTTTGCTGTTGAACTAAAAATGATGTTAAAAAGCTGTAAACTAGAAATAAAAGTCACGGGGTTACAATTGTGATTTCTAAACTAAAGGTACTAAAACAAACACTTAACAGAATATTCCAAGGAACAAACACTTAACAGAATATTCCAAGGATCAGTTCTGCGAATCCCTTAATATTAATACATCCCCAGCAAACAAAAACTAACCGTCACCGGAAACCACCATGGACGAAGAATCATCACCCACCACCACCACACCACTCCTCACACACCACCCTAACCTTAACTGGTTTCGCCAAATCCCATCCAACGCCATCACCTCCCTCCACCTCCACAAAACCACCTTCTGGTCCGAACTCGGCGGCTCAGTCGGCGACCTCGGCACCTACATACCCATCGTCTTAGCCCTAACCCTAGTCTCCAAACTCGACCTCGGCACCACCTTAATCTTCACCGCCTTATACAACATCCTCACCGGACTCCTCTTCGGCATCCCCATGCCAGTCCAGCCCATGAAATCCATCGCCTCCGTCGCCATCTCCGAACAACCTCTCCTCACTCTCTCCCAAATCGCCGCCGCCGGTATCGGCACCGCCTCCGTCCTCCTCTTCCTCGGCGCCACCGGCCTCATGTCGTTCCTGTACCGGTTCATCCCGCTTCCGGTTGTCCGTGGCGTTCAGCTCTCACAAGGGCTTTCGTTTGCTTTCACGGCTATTAAATACGTCCGGTATGAACAGGACTTTGCCGCTAATAAACAGGGTGGTTCACGCCCGTGGGTTGGACTTGATGGGTTGATTGTTGCCATCTCAGCGATTGTGTTTTTAATAATCACAACTGGGTCTGGTGAAACTTATGAGAATAGTGAAAGGTTTGCCGGAAAACTGAAGGTTCGCCGGAGACTGAAGATATTATCGGCAATTCCCGGTGCTTTGATTGTTTTCTTGATGGGTATAATATTATGTTTTATTATTGACCCTGGGATTATTAGTAATTTGGAATTAGGGCCTTCGAAGTTTCATGTTTTGAAGATCACATGGGACGATTTCAAAACCGGGTTTCTCCGGGGATCGGTTCCGCAAATCCCGTTATCGATATTGAATTCGGTTATCGCGGTTTGTAAGTTATCCGTCGACTTGTTTCCGGACCATGAGGCGTCGGTGACTGCGGTGTCGGTTAGTGTGGGGGTGATGAATTTGGTGGGGTGTTGGTTTGGGGCGATGCCGGTGTGTCACGGGGCGGGTGGGTTAGCAGGTCAGTACCGGTTCGGTGGGAGAACCGGGGCTTCGGTTTTGTTTTTGGGAGTGGGGAAATTGGTGCTGGGGTTATTGTTTGGGAACTCGTTTGTGAGGATATTGAATCAGTTTCCGGTGGGGATTTTGGGGGCGTTGCTTTTGTTTGCGGGGGTGGAGTTAGCGATGGCGTCGAAGGATATGAATACGAAGGAAGAGTCGTTTGTGATGTTGGTGTGTGCGGCGGTTTCGCTCACTGGGTCGAGTGCGGCTTTGGGGTTTGTGTGTGGGGTGATGTTGTTTTTGTTGTTGAAGCTTAGGGAGGTCGATTGTGGTGCTGATGACGGCGATGAGTGAATGACGAAGCAATGGGTTCGATGTTTTTAGATATGGCGCTCGAGGTTGTATATTGAATGAGCTTTTAAGTTAGGCTTGAGCTCGACTCGAGTTAGTTTAATCGTGGCTTTGTTGAAAGTTTTAACTTAAGTACTTACAAGTGGATCAACTTGTTTACAGAATTGTTTATATATTTGTTATCTGATTAATATGATATATTGTTATAAATTCTTTTCATTTCATCTATTGATTGCAGTTGCAGAACTTGCAGTAGCATTTTTTTAATAAGTTTAGACATCATTTCTGAATTCTGATACATAAACAAGTTTATATTTTTTGCTTGCTTACTTAAATTCTTCAATATCTGAGTTGCTCAACTCTGCTTCCATTCTTTTTCGTACACAATCCCATTTTCTCTCTTAATGTTAAATGCTGATGAACCCAAATATGACAAACAAAATTTAAAATTAGCTAAAAAAAATTAAACATGCATACTATTAACGCGATACCTTACCCGATTCCAATCTGATACATTATAACTAAAATTAGACTTAAACCGGAAAATAATAAGCTGCAATAAAGACGGATTTACGAACCTGAAATTTATGAAGAGGCAAAATCATAACCTGCAATCAAAGAATGAAGCTGCAATTTTCAATTAAAACGATCGATAACCAACAGTAAAATTACGATTGATTCAATTCAATTTACCCAATTTGATTGGTATTTTATCACTAATTACTATTGATTCTATTCGACTTACCCAAACGCTAGTGAAGTTTAAGGCACATGATGGATAGGGAAAATGGTCTAAAAGTGAAGCAACGTCGCATTTAATCGCTTAGGGGAGAGGGCATTCAGTATCGGTTATTAGCAATCAACCTAAGAGAATAACGGTGATTAGCAATCAATTGATGGCCGGAGAATTAAAGGATTGAATGATTAAAGGGTGTCGGCGGTGAAGCATATAATTAATACAATGGCGTCTCATAGAGAGAGAATGTAGAAGATGAAAGGACGCTTATCTCTATTATAATGTAATATAGATATAGATATACATATAGATATAGATATTGGTTTACTTGAAACATGCTTGTAAACAATTTATTTATATTCCTTCACCTTGTGTATTAGAGCAGACATTAAATCATTTTTTTTCATAAAGAAATGCTAATTTCGTTTTTAGTATAAATTACATAAACTTTTAAACTAGGTAAAGGTGTAAGTTTAGAATCTCAACATGTGATGTGATTTTCAGTAAGCTGATGAGCATACTATGAATATGATACAAGATATAGAAGACGATTTTAGAATCGAATACGAGACTAAAAATAAGAATACCCGTCCCAAATTCTGATATACATGTTTAAAAGTTAACACTTAACAGTGTATAATGGTCACTTTTGGGTTGGGTCATGACTAGGCCCAAAAATTCCATAACCACTTAACCAACTATACTTTGGGGCTTTGGGCCACCGTTTTATAAATTAAACCAGGCTCAATTTGCTTGAGCCTAGAGGTGCGCAAATCGGGTTCACCTTGAAAACCCGAACCGGTTCGGAACCGGTTTTTTTCACACCGGGTAGAAAATGAAACCGGTTCCAGTCAGGAACCGGTTCGGTTCCCGACCCGAACCGATGCCCAGAAATGCAAACTTTTAGGAACCGGGTAGGTTGGAACCGGAACCGGTTTTTACGTAAAAACCGGTTCCACCGGTTTTTTTTGAAATTTAAACATTATAGCCGTTAGGAACCGGTTCCAACGGCTATATAGCCGTTTTTGACCGTTGGAACCGGTTTTTTAACTATAAATAGGTTATCTTCTTTCTATAAATAGCAAGGTTTGTTTGTGTACTTGTTAAACCACTCCCAAAACTATAAAACACACTCCAAACCACAATTAACCTTAAACCGACAACAAATGGCAACCAATGATGACGTTGTTATGGTGATCGAAACAACAAGATGCCCCGATGTTTGGGTTCATTACGATTTGTGTCTCATGACCGACACACATGAGTTGGCACGTTGCAAATATTGCTCGAAGTTTCTTAAAGCAGCGTCCAACTCGACATTACGAAAACATACGAATAAGTATTGTCGAGAGAAAAGAAGAATGGAAGCTAAAAAAACGGAAGTGGGAGAGTCGTCCGGCTCTACAACCCAAAAATAAGTATTCCCGGATTAAAACGACGGACTTTGTTTTTTATGTTTTAGTTGTTATGTTTAGTATCGTTTATGTTTTAATAATGTTTGTAATAGTTATTTTTTAGATGAATAAAATGTTCGTCGTTATTAAAAAAGTAACAAACAATTAATCATGAGTAACAAAAGTAATTATAATAAAACAAATCAAAACTAAATATTAGTTGAACAAGTTACAAATAATTTTACCAAAACAAATAATTACAACTCTTCTTCGTCTTCATTCTCGTCTTCACCCTCGTCTTCGTTATCGGAAGAAACCCCGTCCTCCGCCTCCTCATCATGAATATGACGCTCTATTGGTATTTCGTCTTCAAAGTTCGCCTTGTGTTGTACACGATCCACCGCATCCAAATGGTCCTTTAGGCAGATGCAAACCTCTAGAGACTCGGGAGTTAGCTTTGTTCTTCGCATAGATAACACCCTCCCACTAAGAGAAAAAACCGATTCGGAAGCAACCGTTGAGGCTTGTACGGCAAGCAAATCACGAGCCATGGCGGATAGAATGGGAAATTCGTTTTGTTTACCTTTCCACCAAGCCAACAAATCAATATTGCGAATTTCGTCGACCGTTGCGCCCTCAACATAGTTTGCTCCACTATATCGACCAAGTTCGCTACTTGGTGTGTTTCCTCTTTGCCTCTTAGATGCCGATTCACGAATCCCATTCATCAAGTTTATAAGTGGGTCATTGCACGGCCTACCAGTTGTTGTTTTTTTCACAAAAGACGATCTCGTGCTTGGACCATACATTTGAAAATAATGGTCATAAAGGTCTTGAAGGTTTTTGTTGAACTTGTCCTTCGCTTCCGTCGACAACTTCGGGTCAATCTCGTGCATACCTAAGTTGTCGAATATTTCCTCAATCGTTGTTTCAACCCCATTAACATTCCAATAGGGGTTTAATGCGGCGGCACAAGTAAAGACCGGCGGTATGATTTCAAAATATTTTATGAACTTTTCTTTCATCACCGCAACAATATTTTCGAAGAGTTTGTTCTTCTCCGCAAAGCTTTTAAAAACACAAGACATATAGTACAATTCTTGCAAAACCCAACAACTAGTAGGGTAATAGACTCCCGATAATTTTGTTGTTGACTTTTTGAACACATCAAGATACTCCAACAAATAACCGACTTGGACCCAAACACTTTCCGGAAACATATCGGCCTCGCGTTCTTCAACAAGATTGTTATGAAAAGCTTGTAAAGTTTGGCGTTGGGCAAAAGCACACTTTAACATATGACAAGTTGAGTTCCAACGGGTTGGAACGTCCCAATTCGGCCCGAATACTTTCTTTCAACCGACTTGCAATAGTTCTTATATTCAAGATGTCTTCTTTTACCACTTTTGAAGACATCTTGTAACATAAGTCTAAAGTATTTTAAATCATCACAAATGTGTTCATTGTCAAGACCTATTTGGACAACCAAGTTGATGATATGTGCAACACATCGGACATGAAAAAAATCCCTGAAACAAGGTGGTGAATATTTAATGATAAATTTTTCAGCCGCCTTAGTATTGTTTGAAGCGTTGTCAAACGAAATCGAAAATATTTTATTTCTCAAGTTGTAAGTCGTTATAACTTCATCAAGTAATTCAAACAATTTTTCGGCGGTATGTGGGAACGGGAAGTTTTCAAAAGCGATGGTGCGTTTCATCAATTGCCATGTCACCGGATCAACCCAATGAGCGGTGACACATATGTATGATTCGGGCAACCCGTGTGGTGCCGACCAAACATCGGTAGTTAAACTAACCATGGCTTCTAAAGAATGAAAAGACTCGATTAACTCTTTTTTAGCACACTCCCACAACCTGATACAATGACGTCTTAAGGTAGTACGACTTACATGTGTGTATCTCGGTTGTAGAGTTTCGCGAATCAACGACGTCAACTCCGGGTCATCAAAGTGGTTAAACGGCAAACCTCGTTGAATAACGAACTTTGCCATTCTATCTTGAACTTGAGTCGTGTTGTAACGAAATAGTGTACCATCTTTACCCAAGTCAATTTGATCGGTCGCGCCAATCCCTTTCAACGCCTTGCAATATGGCTTCTCGATGTGCTTTCTCAAAGTAGAGTTGGAATCGTGCTTTAATATTGAACCACATAGTTTGCAACGAGCCTTTTGATTACCTTCGTCATTGTAACACCCCGACCGATGGCGGATTATACATCGGGGCGCCACGTATTGTTTCATTACTCGTGACACTATTTGGGTGTCAATATTTATTAAATACATTTACCGCGCACGCGCAGAACACGATTTCACGAAGTAACATAAAACTAATCATATCATAACTCAAAATATTCAAATAACATAAACTTGTCTTGTTACATTTTAAACTAGGTCCAAAAGAAAAGAAAACATCCTACGTGTCCTTGAGATTCCCAAAGCAGCTACAGCAAACCTGAACATGTGTTAAAATAAAACATCAACACTTGCGTGTCGGTGAGAAATCAAGTTTAATAGATATAAATAGATAACAATATCTGCGCGCATCATGTGTATAACTGGTGTTCAACAAGGGTGTAATCAGATTGTGATCAAGCCTTAGATCATAGCTCATAGTTCAATCCGTGCTCCCAGTTGAGCACAAAAACAAGAAAACTGTGCAAGTGTAAACAAAAGAGAAATCATAAACGATAGTTCTCCCGTGTTCATCTAATGGATCCATGAAAACTGCGGAATAGGCCGACAAGACGGTTAATGATCCACACATACAAATAAACAGCCAAGTCTACGTCCATAACACATGGGGTTTTGCGCGACAAAAGTTTATAAACAAGTTTAAGACTCAAGTTTGTACGAACACATGAACATCCCAAAACATTAAAAATAAAAAGGGATTAGGTACGAGGTTACTCACCTGAAAAAGGTGTGTGGAAAGATAATGCAAGAATCTACTTTTAAACAAGCACAAGTTAACCTATAAATAAGAGGTTATTGGTTTAATGATTTGTTTTATGCCTTGAATATATGTTAGTATAGTAATATGTATCTTTATCAAATTATTATATATTATATATTACCGGAAATCTGGGCAGGACAAGGGAAAAGACGGAGGCAAGAGAGTGGAGGCGGCTGAGTAATTAGGGCAGAGAGCAAAGGGAGAGAGATATGGGGAGTGTTTAAGTGTAGTGTGTGAAGTGTTAAGAAAATAGCTATATATATAGGGAAACCCTAGGGAACACAATCCCTTAAAAAGAGGAAAAGATCTTCTCAAATCAGACAAAAGATATTAAAAAGCACAAGAAAACAAAAGCAAAAGATAACAAAAGATATGCCGGCAGCTGCAGGGGATGGAAAAGCTGACAGGTTGCAGGTAAAGCATGGGAGGGGTCAGATAAAACACTGTTCAAGGCATGCAAAAGAAGATTTCAAAAGATTATGTCAGTCACTTTTTCTGTCAACCAATAGGATTGGTGCGCATGCTGCGCCGAAAGTGGCTTTTCGGACAGATGTCAGAACTGACCTAAAGTGCTCACACAAAAGATAAGATATTTCAAAGGCATACAGGCTGACCTAAACAGAAGAAAAGACTTAAGGTCTGGCGCGAGAAGACTCGAGCGCACGCGCGAGGGCGAAGGCAGACAGAGGACAAATCCTTAGCGCGCCGCGGGAAGAACTTAAATCCTTAGCGCGCCGCGGGAAGAACTTAAATCCTTAGCGCGTCGCGGGAAGAACTACAAATCCTTAGCGCGTCGCGGGAAGAACTACAAATCCTTAGCGCGTCGCGGGAAGAACTACAAATCCTTAGCGCGTCGCGAGAAGAACTACAATTCTTAGCGCGTCGCGGGAAGAACCACCGTTCTTAGCGCGCTGCGAGAAGAACTACAATTCTTAGCGCGCTGCGAGAAGAATTCGTCTCGCGTAACGCAGGAACAGCCGGTCATCACGCAGGCTTCCTTGTAAGGAGTCTGGCGCGTGGAGCTGCGCAGACATCCTTAGGCGGGAAGAACCAAAGGACAAGCAAAGAGTTAAGAGAAAAAGGGGTTCAAGGCTTAAGGGTTAAGCAGAGGGGCGGGATGGCGACAAGAGAGAAAAAGAGGCGGGACGGCGACAAGAGAGAAGAAGAGGCGGGACGGAAATTATTATTATTAGTAAGTAATATAAAAATATATATATATAATTTATTAAATGTTAAACTTACAAAGATTAATAATCAAAATTTAAATTATAAAAAGAATCGGATCGAAAACGGGTACCTGGGTCGGGTCGGATTGGGCAGTTGTCACAGTCTCCCCTACTTTTAGAAATTTCGTCCCGAAATTTATCTCGAAGTAGGATGCGCAGAGAAAAGGTGCGGGTACTTGATCTTTATCTGATCTTCCCTTTCCCAAGTGAACTCGGCTCCGCGCTTGGACTGCCAACGAACTTTAACAATAGGGATGCGACTGCGCTTGGTTTTCTTCACCTCGCGATCCATAATCTCAACAGGCCTCTCAACGAAGTGCATAGACTCATCAACTTGAACTTCATCAAGTGGTATGTGAAGGTTCTCGTCAGCTAAACATTTCTTAAGATTGGATACATGGAAAGTTGGATGCACATTGCTGAGCGGGGGCGGCAGGTCTAGCTTGTAGGCAACTTTTCCTACTCTCGCGAGAATCTTGAACGGACCAACATAACGAGGTGCAAGTTTACCTTTCTTCCCAAAGCGGACAACACCCTTCCAGGGTGACACTTTGAGGAGAACAAGATCACCAACTAGAAATTCGAGAGGCTTCCGCCTGCGATCTGCGTAACTCTTCTGTCGGCTTCTGGCAGTCAGCAGATGATCACGGATCTTGGCGATTTTATCGGTTGTCTCTTGAACTAGTTCGGGTCCTGTGATTTGAACTTCACCCACTTCGTTCCAACAAATCGGTGAACGGCACTTTCGACCGTAAAGTGCTTCAAATGGGGCCATACCGATGCTGGAATGATAGCTGTTATTATAAGAGAACTCGACCAGAGGTAGGTGTGAATCCCAATTACCTCCAAAATCAAGAACACAAGATCGAAGCATATCCTCAAGGGTTTGAATGGTTCGCTCAGACTGTCCGTCAGTCTGAGGATGATATGCAGTACTCATGTCCAGATGAGTTCCTAAAGCAGATTGGAGAGATTTCCAAAAGCGAGATATAAAACGGCCATCGCGATCGGATATGATGCTCAAAGGAGTACCATGACGGCAGACAATTTCCTTGACATATAGATGCGCAAGTTGTTCGACACGGTAGGTTTCACGAATGGGCAGAAAGTGGGCAGACTTGGTCAATCGATCCACTATTACCCAAATGCTATCATGTTTGCTTGCGGTCAAGGGTAACTTGGTGATAAAGTCCATTGCTATACTTTCCCATTTCCACGTAGGAATTTCAGGTTGTTCGAGCAAACCAGATGGGCGTTGATGTTCAGCTTTTACCTTAGAACAAGTTAGGCATTTATATACGAACACAGCAATATCCTTTTTCATACCAGGCCACCAAAAAGAAAGGCGCAAATCTTTGTACATTTTGTCAGCGCCAGGATGAACGGAATAACGAGTTTTGTGCGCTTCACACAGTATGACAGAGCGAAGATACTCATCATTGGGGATCCAGATGCGATTGAGATAACAGAGAATTCCATTCAGGTTAGGGACAAAATGCGCTTCCGCGCCACACGCTAACTCGGCACGAAGGTTGCCATTGCAGATGGATGCGCGCTGCGCGTCACGAATGCGTGATTCAAGATTGCTTTGAATCGGCGCGAAGTGAAGCTGCAGGCGCGGCAAGATACAGTTAAGTTGGCTGGGTTTTCGGCTGAGCGCATCGGCTACCACATTAGCCTTACCAGGGTGATATCGGATCTCACAATCGTAATCGCTGATGAGTTCGTTCCATCGGCGTTGTCTCATGTTAAGTTCCTTTTGATCAAAAATGTGCTGAAGGCTTTTATGGTCGGTGTAAATGATACACTTAGTACCATAGAGGTAGTGTCTCCAGATTTTCAAGGCAAATACAACTGCACCAAGTTCGAGGTCGTGAGTCGTATAATTCTTTTCATGAATTTTGAGTTGCCTAGACGCGTAAGCGATAACCTTGCCTCGTTGCATAAGTACACAACCGAGACCTTGGTTGGAGGCATCGCAATAAACGACAAAGTCGTCAGTACCCTCAGGTAACGCTAGAACAGGAGCTTCGCACAACAATTGCTTGAGCGCTTGAAAGGCTTCTTCTTGCTTCGAGCCCCAAATATACGGTTTGCCTTTGCACGTTAATGCTGTTAAGGGCAAGGCGATTTTTGAGAAGTTCCAAATTAAACGCCGGTAGTAACCAGCTAAGCCCAAAAAGGAACGGATTTCGGTAGGAGTGGATGGCGTAATCCAGTTCTTGATTGCTTCAATCTTGGATGGGTCGACATGAATACCCATCTTGTTTACAACATGACCAAGAAACTGTACTTCATCCGACCAAAACTCACACTTGGAGAGTTTGGCATAGAGTTGTTCGGTTCGAAGCTTTTGCAACACCAATCGAAGATGTTGCTCATGCTCGGCCTTGGTTTTGGAATAAACCAGAACGTCATCGATAAACACAATCACAAATTGGTCCAAGAAAGGCCTACACACCCGGTTCATTAGATCCATGAAAACGGCGGGTGCGTTGGTTAAACCGAAGGACATGACCAAGAATTCAAAATGACCGTAGCGGGTTCGAAAAGCAGTCTTGGGAATATCTTCATCACGGATACGCAACTGGTGATAGCCAGAACGGAGATCGATTTTGGAGAAACAAGAGGCACCTTGGAGTTGATCAAAGAGGTCGTCAATACGCGGTAAGGGATACCGGTTCTTAATGGTGAGCTTGTTCAGCTCGCGGTAATCGATACACATGCGAAACGAACCGTCTTTCTTTTTAACGAACAACACCGGAGAACCCCATGGCGAAGAGCTAGGGCGAATGAATCCTTTAGCGGTCAACTCTTGGAGTTGACTTGCTAATTCTTGCATTTCAGCGGGTGCAAGACGATAAGGAGATTTGGCTACAGGGGAAGCACCAGGGACAAGATCAACACGAAACTCGACTTCCCGAGCAGGAGGTAAACCAGAAAGATCATCGGGAAAGACTTCAGGAAAGTCACGCACGATGGGGATTTCAGAAAGTTTCTTCTTTCCTTCATCGGGTTTGACCACATGGGCTAAGAATGCAACACATTTCTTCCGCAAAAGTCTTCGGGCTTCAGTGCATGACATAAGTTTAAGACCGTTAGATGGTTTCTCGCCGTAGATATGCAGATCACCATTTTCTCGAAGAATGCGAATCATCTTTTTGGCGCAAATAACTTCGGCGCGATTTTGCGAGAGCCAGTCCATACCGATAATAACATCAAAGCTTCCAAGCGGCATAGGAATGAGGTCGATTAGAAAATCGTTTTCGTTAAGGTTAAGCGTGCAATCTTTGATCACGGAGTTTATTAAAATAGTTTCACCATTAGCCAATTCAACTGAAAAGTTTTCGTTTAAGTTTACTCGCGGTCGCGCAAGTTTTTGTTCAAATGCGCGAGAAATAAAACTTCTATCGGCGCCAGTATCAAAAAGTATAGATGCATATTGTCCGTTAAGTAAAAATGTACCATTAACCACGTCATTATTCGCTTGCGCTTGGTGCGCGGTTATATTAAAAGCTCGTCCGCGCGTCACTTGGTTCGAAATTTGGTTAACTGGGTTCGCTTGCGTAATCTGTACTTGCAGTCTCGGGCACGCGTTCCGGAAATGACTGGGGTCACCGCAGTTATAGCACGACCTGGGTCGTGGATTAGGGTATGCTGGTTGTGGGTTTAGCGGGTAAGTTGGTGGTGTTTGCGCGATTGGGTTGGCTGGAAGGACTCTACAGTTCTCAGCAGTGTGACCAGTACGGCCACATCGGTTACATTGTCGGCACGGGACTTGAGGTGGGTGGTGAAGTCTACAGGTTGGGCAAAAGGGTTGGTTTCCTGTGTAGGGTTTCTTAGTTGGCGGGGCAGGGAGTGCTGGATTGGTTAAGGCATAGTTGTGGACTACAGGAGGTGTTGGGTAGGTCGACAGTGGGTTAGGCGCGTAAACTGGAGGTTGGTAGGTGGGTTGCTGGACAAGGGGTGGGTTGGTAAGCGCATAGGCTTTGCGCCTGCGCTTGAGGTTGTTACGGTTTGAGGGTTCTGGCTTGGTTTCTATTGGTTCTGGGACAGTCTTGGTGGGTTTGGTCTTCTCAGCTCCCCGCAGGAACAGGGTTCCTGCCCTGACATGGTTGTCGCTGAGCACAGCGCCCAACTCGATGGCGTCAGAGAGGGTTACTGGGTTCCTGGCCCATACAGAATCTTGAATTTCCATGGGGAGACCCCCAAGGAACTTCTCGATGGCTCGGCGGGAAGGGGTAACTAGGTGTGGGACAAGCAAACTTAGTTCGTGGAAGCGCGTCGCGTACTCGCGCGCTTCGCCACTGTACTGCTTCAAGTTCCAAATTTCCTCCTCAAGGCGCTTTACTTCGTTGGGAGGGCAGAATTCTCTAGTCAAAAGTTCCTTGAATTCCTCACAGAGCATGCTAGAAGCAGCCTCTGCGCCACGCGCGTGAGCTACTCCGTTCCACCAAGTAAGCGCCCTTGATTCTAGGACACTTGAGGCGTATAAGATTCGTCGGTCTGGAGGGCATTGGGTATGGAGGAAGGTGTTCTCAACTTTCTCGAGCCATTGGAGCATTACGGTGGCTCCTTCAAGTCCTGTGAATTTTAGAGGGTTACCCGCATTAAAGGATTTAATATTGTATCCGGAGGGGTTGGGATTATTTCGGTTTAAGGCTTGGGCTATTGCGGAGGCCATTTCCTGGGAACGTTGCTGCCTACGTCTGCGCGAGGCTTCTCTCCTCTGATGACGGCGAGATAGCGGAGGCATTCTTTAAAAGTTTTAATTTTTGTTAATATCTTGGTATGGGAAATCGTTTTAGCGCAAAGTATATCATTGTGAAGCTTGTTTCGCGGAGTTAAATGCTATCAAACTTTGAAGTAAAATATGAATTTAAATGCAAACTTAATACAGGTAATGAATTCGAATTGAAAATTGACAATTCATGTATCACCATGACTTTTCAAATCTTCAATTTAAAATATCGAGTAAATGAATATTGGAGATTGACAATTCATGTATCACCATGACTTTTCAAATCTTCAATTTAAAACATAAAGTTAATGGTAATTGAAAATCAACTATTCATGTACCACCATGACTTCTCGGATTTTCAATCCCCACAACAAACGAATATGTAAGTAAAGAAATAAATTGAAATTTAATAAAAATCGAAAGATCGCGAATAAAACATGAAATCAAGTGCTGCGTATTCGCCAGCATATTTTATAAATATCGAGTAAATAACAATTAGCGCGCAAACATGAGATATTTCTCATGCGCGAGAAGGGACTCTTAGGTATTCTAGGTCGTTACGTCTAACCACCTATCCTAAAGTCACGGAGCTCTGATACCAATCTGTAACACCCCGACCGATGGCGGATTATACATCGGGGCGCCACGTATTGTTTCATTACTCGTGACACTATTTGGGTGTCAATATTTATTAAATACATTTACCGCGCACGCGCAGAACACGATTTCACGAAGTAACATAAAACTAATCATATCATAACTCAAAATATTCAAATAACATAAACTTGTCTTGTTACATTTTAAACTAGGTCCAAAAGAAAAGAAAACATCCTACGTGTCCTTGAGATTCCCAAAGCAGCTACAGCAAACCTGAACATGTGTTAAAATAAAACGTCAACACTTGCGTGTCGGTGAGAAATCAAGTTTAATAGATATAAATAGATAACAATATCTGCGCGCATCATGTGTATAACTGGTGTTCAACAAGGGTGTAATCAGATTGTGATCAAGCCTTAGATCATAGCTCATAGTTCAATCCGTGCTCCCAGTTGAGCACAAAAACAAGAAAACTGTGCAAGTGTAAACAAAAGAGAAATCATAAACGATAGTTCTCCCGTGTTCATCTAATGGATCCATGAAAACTGCGGAATAGGCCGACAAGACGGTTAATGATCCACACATACAAATAAACAGCCAAGTCTACGTCCATAACACATGGGGTTTTGCGCGACAAAAGTTTATAAACAAGTTTAAGACTCAAGTTTGTACGAACACATGAACATCCCAAAACATTAAAAATAAAAAGGGATTAGGTACGAGGTTACTCACCTGAAAAAGGTGTGTGGAAAGATAATGCAAGAATCTACTTTTAAACAAGCACAAGTTAACCTATAAATAAGAGGTTATTGGTTTAATGATTTGTTTTATGCCTTGAATATATGTTAGTATAGTAATATGTATCTTTATCAAATTATTATATATTATATATTACCGGAAATCTGGGCAGGACAAGGGAAAAGACGGAGGCAAGAGAGTGGAGGCGGCTGAGGAATTAGGGCAGAGAGCAAAGGGAGAGAGATATGGGGAGTGTTTAAGTGTAGTGTGTGAAGTGTTAAGAAAATAGCTATATATATAGGGAAACCCTAGGGAACACAATCCCTTAAAAAGAGGAAAAGATCTTCTCAAATCAGACAAAAGATATTAGAAAGCACAAGAAAACAAAAGCAAAAGATAACAAAAGATATGCCGGCAGCTGCAGGGGATGGAAAAGCTGACAGGTTGCAGGTAAAGCATGGGAGGGGTCAGATAAAACACTGTTCAAGGAAAGCAAAAGAAGATTTCAAAAGATTATGTCAGTCACTTTTTCTGTCAACCAATAGGATTGGTGCGCATGCTGCGCCGAAAGTGGCTTTTCGGACAGATGTCAGAACTGACCTAAAGTGCTCACACAAAAGATAAGATATTTCAAAGGCATACAGGCTGACCTAAACAGAAGAAAAGACTTAAGGTCTGGCGCGAGAAGACTCGAGCGCACGCGCGAGGGCGAAGGCAGACAGAGGACAAATCCTTAGCGCGCCGCGGGAAGAACTTAAATCCTTAGCGCGTCGCGGGAAGAACTACAAATCCTTAGCGCGTCGCGGGAAGAACTACAAATCCTTAGCGCGTCGCGGGAAGAACTACAATTCTTAGCGCGTCGCGGGAAAAACCACCGTTCTTAGCGCGCTGCGAGAAGAACTACAATTCTTAGCGCGCTGCGAGAAGAATTCGTCTCGCGTAACGCAGGAACAGCCGGTCATCACACAGGCTTCCTTGTAAGGAGTCTGGCGCGTGGAGCTGCGCAGACATCCTTAGGCGGGAAGAACCAAAGGACAAGCAAAGAGTTAAGAGAAAAAGGGGTTCAAGGCTTAAGGGTTAAGCAGAGGGGCGGGATGGCGACAAGAGAGAAAAAGAGGCGGGACGGCGACAAGAGAGAAGAAGAGGCGGGACGGAAATTATTATTATTAGTAAGTAATATAAAAATATATATATATATATATAATTTATTAAATGTTAAACTTACAAAGATTAATAATCAAAATTTAAATCATAAAAAGAATCGGATCGAAAACGGGTACCTGGGTCGGGTCGGATTGGGCAGTTGTCACAGTCATCCACAATCAAATCCCAATTCTTCCATACGTCTTGGTTGCGGTTATGGTTGACTACCGTAACAACCCTTGGGTCCTCCGTAACAGGAACGGGGGCAACAAAAACACTCTTCTTAGCCTTGTTGTTAGTTTTTTTGATGGGTGCCATAATAATATTTAGTTGGATGGTCGGGTAAAGGAACGGGTTTGCTAAAGGAGTAGTATTGTAGTTTGTTTTTGAGTTTGGTGGTGAAACAAGTAATGGAAACAACTTATATATAGGTTTGGCCCAAAAACCGGTTCCAACGGCTATATTACCGTTGGAACCGGTTCCAACGGATCTATTGTCTTAAAAACCGGTTCCAACGGCTATATTACCGTTGGAACCGGTTCCAACGGCTAATTGGTGTCTAAAAAAACCGGTTCCAACGGCTATATTACCGTTGGAACCGGTTCCAACGGCTAGTTTGACTTTTGTTTGACCCTTCAAAAAAACCCGTCGGAACCGGTTATTCCGGGTACGAACCAAACCGGTTCCAATTAAGAACCGGGTAGGAACCGGTTTGGAACCGGTACTGACATATAAATATGAGAACCGGGTACGATTTTCGGGTACAAAAATACCCAAACCGGGTATTGTTCCAACCGGGTTGGAACTGGAACCGGTTCCGGTTCGGTTCCACCAGTTAGGTTCCGGAACCGGTTTTTTTGTGCATGGACTTGCCTTGTTGGGGGCTAAACGTTTGTGACAAACTTCATCCAAACCACATAAGGGGTAAAAGGTGAGGCCCTACTCTCACAACACACACACATTTTTAGTCCTGTTTACCCTATTTTTCTTTTTTATTTTTATATTATATAGAAAATATGGTTACAGAGATTCCAATGTGAATGCTCTTGGATGTAAAACATATATGGGTTGAAATTGCGTTGATGTGTAATTTCATTATAATGTAAAGTTCGTAGGGCGAATACAAATAGAACCAATGTACTTTTTGTTTGTTCTTTGTTTTCCATAAAAGTCAAGAATTATTTGCACAATAAACTATGTACGTGTTAATTTTTAAACATAATCGTAAAAAATGCAAATTTCGAAACACAACTCTCGGTGAGCCATGATGTCGATGCCAATCACCAATTCCCACTATAAAGCGGCACATTGCCTTGGCTGGCTGGTTCAAAAAAAGTTTTTTTTTTCTACTGAGACTAAGTTAGGAAATTCCGATACAATTAATTCAGTATCAAAATTACAAACCTCAAATATACCTTTCCATTATTTGTAACGACCTTGACATCGACACTTTTTATTCTTATTGGCTGATTGATATATTCCTTCCGTCCCATTGGAGAACACATAATTTAAAGACCGGCATCATCTAGGTTAATCTTTTGCTAACCGGCCCTTCCCCTTCAGAGACCATTGCATCGGTTCTCCTGACGGTCTCAAAGGAAAACAAAGATTTTTTTCAAATATACTCACGTTAATTTTTACCCGTTATTAATGTTCTCTTGTAAACATCAGAATATTAGTTTAAATTACGTAGTGATGTAGTACACGTTATGAAAATATTGCCACAAAATATAAAGATCAGATGGAATGTCACATCCTTAGTTATATCCTTGGTTTGGACTTGGCTTGGTTAACAACTCAATTCCAATATCAGTGACCCCTAGAAAAGAATAGAGGCAACCAAACACACGGCTACCCAAGTCCCATACTCTCATAAATCCCCTGATCCCAACAGCAATCAATCCGTCTCTTGATGCATTCCAACAGCTGTTTTATGTGCATCCATCTCTTTTCTACATTTAATTTCTACTTACACCCCTTCATCTTTATACCAAAGCAAAACAAAGTAACAAACACATCAAATGTTATCAGTTTTACACTCTACTCCTTGTCAATTGTCAAATTCAAAACTAACCTCTTGTTTCATAGCATTCAAACTTTTTTTTGTAGCCTATGATAATCCAGTAATCCACAATCTATTGTTATGGCTAATAAAACATACGTTGAGTCAAAAAAAACCACTGATGTTTTATTATAAAACGATTCCGTATAACTTAAAACATACTTCACCAATTTATAAGTTATTACTAGAATAGCAAAATAAAAATAACACAATCACCTAAAAACAATATAATAGTTATCTACACAAACTCTAATAGGATAATACTTTAGAATTTTGAAGGTTTTACATTGAAACACCAAACATGCATTTTAACTTTGTTAAAAGAAACAAATCAGGCTTGGCGTCATAGAGGCCATAGGATTTTCTTTGGAGGGTTTGAGTTTATGGATTTTGTTTGGGTAGCGGCCTTGGGGGTTTTGGTTCTGTTTTTTTTTTTTTTTGTTCTTCCCTAAAGTGTTTTTCAGCTACTTGCTGAGTTTTGGTGTTTTGGTTGAAATGAAATTTTAGCTGTTCAAAAAAAAAAGATAGGAATGAACCCGAACCCGATGGGAAAACCCAAAATCTAACATAATTGGGACGGGTAAGACTCGTCCCATTAGGGTATGAGACGAGTTTGGAATTACTTTTGAAAATCTTCGCGGGTTTGGGATGGATTTGGGATTTCTATCATATCCGATAACATAGACCAATTTACCCAATTATATACCCGAATAATTCGACATAATTTTATGTTTTTGTATATTAATTATATTTATCTTAGTGTATTAACAAATATTAAATTTCTACATAAAATATAAGAGTCTTTTAAGACTTTTTAGAGTTTCCATATTACAATAATTCAATTCTCAAATCCTTCCTACCCAATTCCTACTTCGCATTCCAATATCCATCGTTAGACACTGTTAATCTACTCTTTTCTTTTAATGACTAATCTTCTTCCTATACCCTCAGTATCAACAGACGATTAATATTATTCCACACAATAGAAACCTGATGGATTTTGTGTCAAGCATGTCTGGCATGTATCTATAACAAACTAATGGGTATACCCGATACCCGATAAATACCTGACGAATTTGAGACGAGTTTTTACAATCGGGTATAGGTTTGGGATTACCTGGACCCGTCCCATACCGACTCATTGCCATCTCTACCTATAACGAGGCTAATGACACCTCAATTTTGCAAATCTAGCCTTTTGCTGTTGAACTAAAAATGATGTTAAAAAGCTGTAAACTAGAAATAAAAGTCACGGGGTTACAATTGTGATTTCTAAACTAAAGGTACTAAAACAAACACTTAACAGAATATTCCAAGGAACAAACACTTAACAGAATATTCCAAGGATCAGTTCTGCGAATCCCTTAATATTAATACATCCCCAGCAAACAAAAACTAACCGTCACCGGAAACCACCATGGACGAAGAATCATCACCCACCACCACCACACCACTCCTCACACACCACCCTAACCTTAACTGGTTTCGCCAAATCCCATCCAACGCCATCACCTCCCTCCACCTCCACAAAACCACCTTCTGGTCCGAACTCGGCGGCTCAGTCGGCGACCTCGGCACCTACATACCCATCGTCTTAGCCCTAACCCTAGTCTCCAAACTCGACCTCGGCACCACCTTAATCTTCACCGCCTTATACAACATCCTCACCGGACTCCTCTTCGGCATCCCCATGCCAGTCCAGCCCATGAAATCCATCGCCTCCGTCGCCATCTCCGAACAACCTCTCCTCACTCTCTCCCAAATCGCCGCCGCCGGTATCGGCACCGCCTCCGTCCTCCTCTTCCTCGGCGCCACCGGCCTCATGTCGTTCCTGTACCGGTTCATCCCGCTTCCGGTTGTCCGTGGCGTTCAGCTCTCACAAGGGCTTTCGTTTGCTTTCACGGCTATTAAATACGTCCGGTATGAACAGGACTTTGCCGCTAATAAACAGGGTGGTTCACGCCCGTGGGTTGGACTTGATGGGTTGATTGTTGCCATCTCAGCGATTGTGTTTTTAATAATCACAACTGGGTCTGGTGAAACTTATGAGAATAGTGAAAGGTTTGCCGGAAAACTGAAGGTTCGCCGGAGACTGAAGATATTATCGGCAATTCCCGGTGCTTTGATTGTTTTCTTGATGGGTATAATATTATGTTTTATTATTGACCCTGGGATTATTAGTAATTTGGAATTAGGGCCTTCGAAGTTTCATGTTTTGAAGATCACATGGGACGATTTCAAAACCGGGTTTCTCCGGGGATCGGTTCCGCAAATCCCGTTATCGATATTGAATTCGGTTATCGCGGTTTGTAAGTTATCCGTCGACTTGTTTCCGGACCATGAGGCGTCGGTGACTGCGGTGTCGGTTAGTGTGGGGGTGATGAATTTGGTGGGGTGTTGGTTTGGGGCGATGCCGGTGTGTCACGGGGCGGGTGGGTTAGCAGGTCAGTACCGGTTCGGTGGGAGAACCGGGGCTTCGGTTTTGTTTTTGGGAGTGGGGAAATTGGTGCTGGGGTTATTGTTTGGGAACTCGTTTGTGAGGATATTGAATCAGTTTCCGGTGGGGATTTTGGGGGCGTTGCTTTTGTTTGCGGGGGTGGAGTTAGCGATGGCGTCGAAGGATATGAATACGAAGGAAGAGTCGTTTGTGATGTTGGTGTGTGCGGCGGTTTCGCTCACTGGGTCGAGTGCGGCTTTGGGGTTTGTGTGTGGGGTGATGTTGTTTTTGTTGTTGAAGCTTAGGGAGGTCGATTGTGGTGCTGATGACGGCGATGAGTGAATGACGAAGCAATGGGTTCGATGTTTTTAGATATGGCGCTCGAGGTTGTATATTGAATGAGCTTTTAAGTTAGGCTTGAGCTCGACTCGAGTTAGTTTAATCGTGGCTTTGTTGAAAGTTTTAACTTAAGTACTTACAAGTGGATCAACTTGTTTACAGAATTGTTTATATATTTGTTATCTGATTAATATGATATATTGTTATAAATTCTTTTCATTTCATCTATTGATTGCAGTTGCAGAACTTGCAGTAGCATTTTTTTAATAAGTTTAGACATCATTTCTGAATTCTGATACATAAACAAGTTTATATTTTTTGCTTGCTTACTTAAATTCTTCAATATCTGAGTTGCTCAACTCTGCTTCCATTCTTTTTCGTACACAATCCCATTTTCTCTCTTAATGTTAAATGCTGATGAACCCAAATATGACAAACAAAATTTAAAATTAGCTAAAAAAAATTAAACATGCATACTATTAACGCGATACCTTACCCGATTCCAATCTGATACATTATAACTAAAATTAGACTTAAACCGGAAAATAATAAGCTGCAATAAAGACGGATTTACGAACCTGAAATTTATGAAGAGGCAAAATCATAACCTGCAATCAAAGAATGAAGCTGCAATTTTCAATTAAAACGATCGATAACCAACAGTAAAATTACGATTGATTCAATTCAATTTACCCAATTTGATTGGTATTTTATCACTAATTACTATTGATTCTATTCGACTTACCCAAACCCTAGTGAAGTTTAAGGCACATGATGGATAGGGAAAATGGTCTAAAAGTGAAGCAACGTCGCATTTAATCGCTTAGGGGAGAGGGCATTCAGTATCGGTTATTAGCAATCAACCTAAGAGAATAACGGTGATTAGCAATCAATTGATGGCCGGAGAATTAAAGGATTGAATGATTAAAGGGTGTCGGCGGTGAAGCATATAATTAATACAATGGCGTCTCATAGAGAGAGAATGTAGAAGATGAAAGGACGCTTATCTCTATTATAATGTAATATAGATATAGATATACATATAGATATAGATATTGGTTTACTTGAAACATGCTTGTAAACAATTTATTTATATTCCTTCACCTTGTGTATTAGAGCAGACATTAAATCATTTTTTTTCATAAAGAAATGCTAATTTCGTTTTTAGTATAAATTACATAAACTTTTAAACTAGGTAAAGGTGTAAGTTTAGAATCTCAACATGTGATGTGATTTTCAGTAAGCTGATGAGCATACTATGAATATGATACAAGATATAGAAGACGATTTTAGAATCGAATACGAGACTAAAAATAAGAATACCCGTCCCAAATTCTGATATACATGTTTAAAAGTTAACACTTAACAGTGTATAATGGTCACTTTTGGGTTGGGTCATGACTAGGCCCAAAAATTCCATAACCACTTAACCAACTATACTTTGGGGCTTTGGGCCACCGTTTTATAAATTAAACCAGGCTCAATTTGCTTGAGCCTAGAGGTGCGCAAATCGGGTTCACCTTGAAAACCCGAACCGGTTCGGAACCGGTTTTTTTCACACCGGGTAGAAAATGAAACCGGTTCCAGTCAGGAACCGGTTCGGTTCCCGACCCGAACCGATGCCCAGAAATGCAAACTTTTAGGAACCGGGTAGGTTGGAACCGGAACCGGTTTTTACGTAAAAACCGGTTCCACCGGTTTTTTTTGAAATTTAAACATTATAGCCGTTAGGAACCGGTTCCAACGGCTATATAGCCGTTTTTGACCGTTGGAACCGGTTTTTTAACTATAAATAGGTTATCTTCTTTCTATAAATAGCAAGGTTTGTTTGTGTACTTGTTAAACCACTCCCAAAACTATAAAACACACTCCAAACCACAATTAACCTTAAACCGACAACAAATGGCAACCAATGATGACGTTGTTATGGTGATCGAAACAACAAGATGCCCCGATGTTTGGGTTCATTACGATTTGTGTCTCATGACCGACACACATGAGTTGGCACGTTGCAAATATTGCTCGAAGTTTCTTAAAGCAGCGTCCAACTCGACATTACGAAAACATACGAATAAGTATTGTCGAGAGAAAAGAAGAATGGAAGCTAAAAAAACGGAAGTGGGAGAGTCGTCCGGCTCTACAACCCAAAAATAAGTATTCCCGGATTAAAACGACGGACTTTGTTTTTTATGTTTTAGTTGTTATGTTTAGTATCGTTTATGTTTTAATAATGTTTGTAATAGTTATTTTTTAGATGAATAAAATGTTCGTCGTTATTAAAAAAGTAACAAACAATTAATCATGAGTAACAAAAGTAATTATAATAAAACAAATCAAAACTAAATATTAGTTGAACAAGTTACAAATAATTTTACCAAAACAAATAATTACAACTCTTCTTCGTCTTCATTCTCGTCTTCACCCTCGTCTTCGTTATCGGAAGAAACCCCGTCCTCCGCCTCCTCATCATGAATATGACGCTCTATTGGTATTTCGTCTTCAAAGTTCGCCTTGTGTTGTACACGATCCACCGCATCCAAATGGTCCTTTAGGCAGATGCAAACCTCTAGAGACTCGGGAGTTAGCTTTGTTCTTCGCATAGATAACACCCTCCCACTAAGAGAAAAAACCGATTCGGAAGCAACCGTTGAGGCTTGTACGGCAAGCAAATCACGAGCCATGGCGGATAGAATGGGAAATTCGTTTTGTTTACCTTTCCACCAAGCCAACAAATCAATATTGCGAATTTCGTCGACCGTTGCGCCCTCAACATAGTTTGCTCCACTATATCGACCAAGTTCGCTACTTGGTGTGTTTCCTCTTTGCCTCTTAGATGCCGATTCACGAATCCCATTCATCAAGTTTATAAGTGGGTCATTGCACGGCCTACCAGTTGTTGTTTTTTTCACAAAAGACGATCTCGTGCTTGGACCATACATTTGAAAATAATGGTCATAAAGGTCTTGAAGGTTTTTGTTGAACTTGTCCTTCGCTTCCGTCGACAACTTCGGGTCAATCTCGTGCATACCTAAGTTGTCGAATATTTCCTCAATCGTTGTTTCAACCCCATTAACATTCCAATAGGGGTTTAATGCGGCGGCACAAGTAAAGACCGGCGGTATGATTTCAAAATATTTTATGAACTTTTCTTTCATCACCGCAACAATATTTTCGAAGAGTTTGTTCTTCTCCGCAAAGCTTTTAAAAACACAAGACATATAGTACAATTCTTGCAAAACCCAACAACTAGTAGGGTAATAGACTCCCGATAATTTTGTTGTTGACTTTTTGAACACATCAAGATACTCCAACAAATAACCGACTTGGACCCAAACACTTTCCGGAAACATATCGGCCTCGCGTTCTTCAACAAGATTGTTATGAAAAGCTTGTAAAGTTTGGCGTTGGGCAAAAGCACACTTTAACATATGACAAGTTGAGTTCCAACGGGTTGGAACGTCCCAATTCGGCCCGAATACTTTCTTTCAACCGACTTGCAATAGTTCTTATATTCAAGATGTCTTCTTTTACCACTTTTGAAGACATCTTGTAACATAAGTCTAAAGTATTTTAAATCATCACAAATGTGTTCATTGTCAAGACCTATTTGGACAACCAAGTTGATGATATGTGCAACACATCGGACATGAAAAAAATCCCTGAAACAAGGTGGTGAATATTTAATGATAAATTTTTCAGCCGCCTTAGTATTGTTTGAAGCGTTGTCAAACGAAATCGAAAATATTTTATTTCTCAAGTTGTAAGTCGTTATAACTTCATCAAGTAATTCAAACAATTTTTCGGCGGTATGTGGGAACGGGAAGTTTTCAAAAGCGATGGTGCGTTTCATCAATTGCCATGTCACCGGATCAACCCAATGAGCGGTGACACATATGTATGATTCGGGCAACCCGTGTGGTGCCGACCAAACATCGGTAGTTAAACTAACCATGGCTTCTAAAGAATGAAAAGACTCGATTAACTCTTTTTTAGCACACTCCCACAACCTGATACAATGACGTCTTAAGGTAGTACGACTTACATCGGTAGTTAAACTAACCATGGTTCTAGGATTGATATTTTTAGGGTCTCCGGGTTCAGTTTTTATTATTTTTCACCTCTAACCCCCACGATTACTAAACCGGCCAACTCGAAAGTGAGGAAGCAATACCTGGGTGAGAGTTTTGTATGCTCGGAAATGGAACCAGCTGATGAAATAAAAATAAAAAACCCTAGAAGACGACGGAATCAATTGGAGAACTCGACTTCTTTATCCTCTGAGGTTGCTTTTTCCCCAAACTTATTCTCTCTTTCAATTCAATGTTTCTTTTGCACTCAATTTGTAGTAGAATAGAATATCAACGACTATTAGTAGTTAACATTTTGGTCTTTTAGCTTGTAGGATTTGTTTCAATTGGAATCTAAAAACTGCTATATGACATAACATGTGTTTATGATGGTTTAGGAATCGTGGGAGGCGGAATCGGATGGACGGTGTGCGTTAATGTCTACTTACGCCACCAATCTTGCCATTGTCACCGGTTGCTATTGTGGTAAACTATTGTTTTCTCCTTTTGGTTTATTGTATACATTTGTTGTAAGAAAACTTATAGCTTGCAGATTGGTAGGTTACCGTGAATAAGCTGAATGTGATGTTGGATTGTTGGGTTTATTTTGTGAAAGTGAATGATGTAAAGATATGCAGCCTTGAGTTTCATGTGTTTTCTTTGATGGCAGGTGCTCGAGAGTTTGTAAGAGTTAGCAGGCATTCTGAGCCTGATAATCTATTTGACTCGGCAATTGCGGGATTTGGTACTGGTGCTATTCTAGGCAGATTGCAAGGTTAGTTACTAATGGTTACAAGCATCGAATAATCTTTAGTATATATAATATTGTTTTCTTTATATAAATAGCGAATGCTCATTTGTTAAGGCCACAATTAGGTGAACCCTGTAAATCTCAGTGTTTGGTTCTTTGCAATTTTTCATATTTCGCTTGAATTTTACTGCAACAATGCTAGATATCTAGGACCCATTGGTCCCTATTTTATGAACTATCTGAATTTAGTACTGTTAAACATATAAGAACCACATTAAAACAACTATACATGGTAAAATGGACAGGGCAGGTTGGGCATGGTAACGGGCTAGAATGAGTTTTGGTTAGGGCAGGTCGGGCATAGTAACGGGTTAGAATGAGTTTTGGCTAGGATGGGTTGGTTTAAAAATGGTTGTTTTGGTTCAGGTCAGGGTGCTGACAAAAGTGCGTACATGTCAAAAGAGCTGTTTTAGAAAAAAAATGGTCAATTTAAGAAAAACAAAAGATACATCCTATCTTATATATCATATAGTATCTCCGATCAATCATTGTAAAATATAATCCTGAACTAAAAGAGATGTAATAACATAAACAGCTTTTCTCACATTTCTTCTCACAGCTGCTAGCCCTTTCAACCAAATTCCACATCTCGAGTCAAAACACTCACATACACGGTTAAACACAAGCTTAAGCCTTAATTAAGCTCATGTTTTTCAGTTTATCATTAAAAACTGGTTTTTGAGCTTCTAGTTGGTTAAAAGAGATGGTTCACAATCTCGCTGATCCTGTTTGAGGTTAAGTTCTCAAACATTGAGTCGATATTGGAAAGTATGTTCTTCACATAAGTTTGTTCTGACTTGGTGCCAGATGACTCGTTGTCAACCTTTGCTGTTGTTGACTCCTTGAGAAAACTGCACCAGTTTTTTTCACCTTGTGTTTATTTTGTTGCCCTTTAAGCTTCCTAGCAGCATTTGATTATACTGGCCTTGTAGACGACATTTTTTTATATGAATTGAACCGAAAAGGGTCCAACAAGAGGTGTTTTTGGATGCATGAACTCGCATGCCTTAATTATCTTCCTCAATTTCAACATTTAAAGTGTAAACTGCAAACGTCAAATAAAAGTAACACACAAAATATTTATTTCAAGTGTAAATGAACCCTTTTTAATGATATCTTAAATATTTTTTGAAAAGTAAAAAAAAATCTTGAGACAGAAAGTGTGTGAATCAGATGAATGGAAATTATTTCATCATACATTGATATGGCTACATTCCATGAGATTGTTAAAGTATATATGTTTGCCACTAAACAATTTTTCTCACTCACTTAAACCTCGTTAAGTTTTTCAGCCAATGAAAAAATAATTGTCACCAAATATTGATATCAGGTGGTGTTCCTGGTGCGATCCGTTACTCCATTGGGATTGCCATTGTGGGAACCGGGGTCGACTATGCTGCTATCAAATTAAAACCCGTTTTCAAGGACATGTATGAGTCGGTAGTAACTACTGGTGACGACAAGAAAAAGGGCGGGTTCAAGTGGCCCGAATGGTTGCCCATTCAGGTTCTTGATGAGGAAGCTCTTGCTGCAAAGCGGGCTCGAGAGGAAGCATTGCGGGCCCGTATCCGTGATCTGACTAAAGAAGAATCATAGTTTTTGCATTGTTGTATTGTTCAATGTTTCCATTACCTACTAAAGCAAAAAAGCAGAACTTTTGGTGGTGGTTATTGATTGATAATACTCTTTTTGTTTTTATTATAGATGGTGTTTGTTTAGATAACATGCCACAGGAGAGTTTGGCTCAAAACGGATTATTTTATTCAGGTCTAAAGATATTTGATCTATCAAATATTTGTTTGCATTGTTGTATTGTTCAGTGTTTCCATTACCTACCGAAGCAAAAAGGCACAACTTTTGGTTGTTATTGATTATACTCTTTTTGTTTCCTATTTTTTTTAATTTTATCATACATGTGTTTTGTTTTAGATCACATGCCAATAGAGAGTTTGGATCAATGAATTTTTTTTGTTAAAGTTTAATGGGCCATTTGGTTCATGGAATGCGTTTCAAAAAAAAAAATCTGAATTGAAATTGGAATTTTAATGAAACCCTTAGAAAAATTAATAAGATGCTTGGTTGGTAGTATATTTATAAATGTTTGGTTGGTATATTTAATCCTTGTTTGTGACTATGTAAGACTTGAATCCTGTACTTATTTCAAACCTAGATGCTTAGAGGTTTTACCATTAGGCTACCTTAATTTAAGTTAAATAAATTTTGATTTCATATATTTATTTTTCATTGATTTTTTTGTTCTAATTTGGACTTCAAATTTGTCATGTTCTATTTTTTTTTTGTTCCACGTTTCAAATTTCATGCCATTTTTTATAGGTGTTGTTCTAGATGAACGGCATGGTTTTGATTTGGTTCTAGATGAAAAAGTATGATGGGAATCGACATTATTTTCATCACTTTCATGTTAGAATTAATATATATTATCTTTTTGGCCTTTATTTGAATTGCGTTCACTGATTTTATTCCATTTCATCACTTTTTTGTTCAAGTGGGACCATCGTATTTTGACTTATAAATTTGCTCGGTTTGTTCAGGTGAAGTTCAATGGGTTGGATGTTTTAAGAAAATGAAGCATTGTGTTAATAACGTGGTGGTATGTTGATAAAGATAAAATATTTAAAGTTTTGGAAAGAAAAGTCTTTAGTTCAACTCCTATAGACAACAAAGTTTAAGCTTGTGAATATATTATATTTGAATAAATAACCGTCTCATTTAAGCTTATGAATCTAGTCAAAATCAGTATGTGAGATTCAACTTTTAAAAGGTGTTTGGGATTCTTTATTATACATACTTCTAACTTTTTAATAAATTAGTAACTTATAAAAGTGTAACTTATTAATTTTTTCTCTCTCATCAAAAACAATTCTAAACACCTTATTACTTTTAAAAAAGTTAATAAGTTATAATTGATAAAAATAAGCCATCCTTAACACCCATTAGCTTAATCAGTATATGAAGTTTAGGCTAGACTTGTTCACTGATTTCATATCTCATTTCTATCATAATCCACTTTTTACTAAAAAAGTCATTGGGGTAGTCAACTCTATAAAGAATAACTAAATAAAGTCAAACAACCGGCAACAAAGACTCGTACACTCAGACCACCACCGCAAATGGCGGTCTGTACTAAACCTCCAACCATCACTTCACACTCACACCACTCCGACTTCACAACCTCTCTTCACCACACCCACATCTCCAAACCCACCAATTACTTCACCATCCCATCACACACCCACAAACTCTCCTTCAAAAAGACTCACCAAATATCATCATCATCCGTACAAAACACCGACACCACAGACCCCAACTCCCTCATATGCACCCTCTGTCTTCACGGCAACTTACAACAAGCCTTAACCCTCTTACACGCAGTTACTAAACTCAGAATTCACGTCGAAGAGGATACTTATGTCATGCTAATTGACCTCTGCGAGCGTAAGCGAGCAGAGCCTCAAGGGCGTCAAGTTTATGGTTTGATTAACGATTCGATTAAGGATTCGAAGACCCAGTTGAGTGTTAACCTTGGGAATGCTTTGTTGAGTATGTTTGTGAGATTGGGTAATTTGGTGGATGCATGGTACGTGTTCGGTAAAATGCCTGAGAGAAATGTCTTCACTTGGAATGTTTTAATTGGCGGGTACGCGAAAGCGGGTTACTTTGATGAGGGTTTGGGTTTGTATAACCGGATGTTGTGGGCGGGTCGAAGACCCGATGTGTATACTTTCGCGAGCGTTTTACGGACTTGTGGGGCGGTAGCGGATGTGATTAGGGGGAGAGAGGTTCATGTTCACGTGTTGCGGTTTGGGTACGGGTGTAATGTTGATGTGAATAATGCTTTGATTACTATGTATGGGAAATGTGGGAGGGTAGGTACTGCACGCGTAGTGTTTGATGAAATGCCTGAAAGGGATACGATTTCGTGGAACGCGACGATTTCGGGGTATTTTGAAAATGAGGAGTGTTTGGAAGGGTTGAAGTTGTTTGTTGACATGCTTGATTGCTTTGTGGCTCCGGATTTGATGACTGTGACTAGTGTAATATCCGCCTGTGAATTTGTTGATGATCGAAGATTAGCTAAAACTATGCACGCATATGCTATGAAACACGCGTTTGGACAAGATGTTTCTGTTAGTAGCTCGTTAATACAGTTTTACTCGAGCATTGGAGCTCTTGAAGAAGCTGAAAACATTTTTACGAGAATCAGATCGAAAGATGTCGTGTCATACACGTCTATGATTTCAAGTTATGAGAATAATGGCATGTCTGAAAAAGCTGTAGACTTTTACAAGAAAATGAAGATAGACAACATTAAACCGGATGAGATCGCTCTTGCTAGTGTTATCTCCGCATGTGCTTCTTTAAGTTATTTAGATTTGGGTATCGAGCTACACGAATATGCTAAAACGACTGGGCTTATATCCTATGTTATCGTCAGTAATGCGTTAATCAATCTTTATTCCAAATGTAAACTTATTGATAAAGCTTTGGAAGTCTTCAAACTCATCCTCAACAAGAACATCATATCTTGGACTTCAATCATTAACGGTTTTGTAACCAATAACCGAAATCTTGAGGCGATTATTATCTTTAGAACAATGAACCTTACTTTACAACCAAATTCGATCACTTTAATCACCATTCTCTCCGCATGTGCCAAAATTGGAGCTTTGCTGACCGGAAAAGAGATGCACGCATACGCGTTAAGACACGGGTTTGCGTTCGACGGATTCGTACCAAACGCGCTTTTGGACATGTATGTAAAGTGTGGGAACATGAAAACTGCGTGGAACCAGTTCAATTCGATAAATCAAGACATTGCTTCTTGGAACACAATGTTGACCGGTTTTGCACAAAGAGGACACGGTCAACTTGCCGTTGACTTTTTCACCAAAATGGTCAGATCAGATGTAGCGCCCGACCCTGACTTGGTAACCTTTATTTCTTTATTATGTGCGTGTAGTAGATCCGGTATGGTGAAACAAGGATTAGAGTATTTCAAGATTATGACAGAAAATTACGGTATTGCCCCTAACCTTAAACATTACGCGTGTGTGGTGGATTTACTCGCACGTGCAGGGAAGCTTGAAGAAGCATACACGTTTATTACCAAAATGCCTATAGAACCGGATGAAGCGATATGGGGAGCACTTTTAAACGCGTGTAGGATTTATAGAAATCTCGAGTTAGGTGAACTTGCAGCCCAGTGTTTATTTGATCTAAACGTGCTAGAAAACGTCGGGTATTATACACTTTTGTGTAATTTTTATGCTGATAATAATAAATGGGATGAAGTTGCGAAGTTGAAAAGGTCAATGCGCGAACAAGGGGTTATAGTTGACCCGGGTTGCAGTTGGGTGGAAGTTAAAGGGAACATTCATGCTTTTCTTACTGGTGATAAGAATCATCCTCAAGTGAAACAAATAAATTCAATTTTGGATGGTTTTTATGAACAAATGGAGGAAATTAATGAAGTTGATGATGATGATTCTAAAGCGGGTGTTTTGTGCGGGCATAGTGAAAGATTGGCGGTTGGATTTGGGCTTTTGAATACAGCTCCGGGTGTGCCTATACGGGTAACGAAAAATCTTTACATGTGTGAAAGGTGTCATGATTTGGTGAAGTTTATTTCTAAAGTTGTTAGGAGAGAAATTAGTGTTAGGGATACTGAGTGTTTTCATCTTTTTAAGGATGGTTTGTGCTCTTGTGGAGATTCTGGTTATAAGCCAAAAAGTTCACCATGATACAAAAGAATTCTGATATTGTAGTTGCTAATTCGTCGTGTGTTTGCTTTTTGGTTAACATGAAAACACTCACGAAACTTATCAATACACTGCTAATTAATGGGATCAGGTAAAATACAGCTTCTGCCGGGTAGATCCTTAAGGGGTTAAAGGTACAAAAGCAGTGAAAGCTGATTTGAAGGATGACATGTGAACCATGTAAAGATCTATAAATTTATGAAAGATTGTCGGTTTAACCCTCGTAAGAGCATGCATATTTCATCCAATATCAAATCATATCTGGAAGTCATCGGAGTGTAATGTTATTGACTATACAGTAGGGATGAGTTTGATGCTGGTACTGAAAGTATTGATGCCAAAAATCTTAAAGTATCCCATTATGTTCTTCACAAACTCTAGATAGTTGTCACATACGGATTTAATCATAATTTCTATAATTATGAGCGTCTCACACTTATTAAACAACCAATTTCTGATTCAAGTTTTAATCAGACCAACCACGTTTGTAATTATTTACTTGTAAATATCTGGCATAATTATGTCCTGCTTATGTGGATTTAATTGTTTTCTAGTGTGTTTTAAGTTTTTAACTATTTTCATGAGATATGCTTCACATCCAACCGTGCGATATGGTTCCTTTTTCTATAATGCATTTTAATAGTTGTTAAAAGATATTTATTCTATAATGCATTTGAATATAGTTGATGAAGATTACATTCAGATTCGACAGCAATTAGTGGAAAGTCAATGTAGGGTATGATGTTTTGAAAGCAAGTAATAAAAATATTAGGGGCTGCTTGCCAATCTAATCTTAGCATGTCTATGAAACTTAACCATTTAGGGCATATGTAATAGGCAAGAAAAAGGGGTGAGAAGGGACGAGAACACCGCCCCCATGGGCGACAAGGGCGAAGAGTTTTCATCGCTGGGTTATGTTTTGTTTTTAATATTATTATATTAGTATGTGTGTGTGAGATATATATACATATATATATATATATATTGGGCTACAACACCATTACATCCTTAAAAAAAACTCTCTTTGTTAATCGGGCGTCACATGATACAAAACATCTCATTTTGTAGCTCATCCACTACACATAGCCTTATAAACTTTATGAATCATTAAAAGATGTATTTTTTTAGTGAATTAAACATACTCTTACCTCCAACCGATTTAAAAATAGCCTCTTAAAGTCTTAATGAAGTCACTAAATACTAACAAACAACCTCTTACATTATTATCTCTGAATCGATATATTTGTTTTTATATTGATTAAAATAAAATAGCATGCATGATGGGACTTGGGCTTTGATGTAAAAGTTTTTTTTCTTTTTTATGTTTATAACGCCAAAAAAAATTATCTAAACAATATTTAATGTATTAAAAGACACTTGAGCATGAATACAAAAGAATTGCTTGGAAAAGCAGCCATGTAGCAGGTGTTAATTTAATTTAAGTAATGTTTAAGCATACGCCCGTCCTTTCGACAGAGTTTTTTCATTTTTATTTTATTTTTTATGGTATAAATAATAAATTAAGTTCTTATCTGTAGTATTTCAAGATTATTGTTATTACTTTATTTCATTTATTACTAGGTTAGTTACCCGTGTAGCACACAGGTTAAAATAAATATTTTTTTTAAATAATAACATAATGTAAAATACAAAAAAAAATGTATCACATATATAAAGATAATATTATACGGTAAAAAAGTTACACATTACGCAATTTGGAAATAAAAAGTTGTTATAAATTCATAAATCATAAATTATTTCTCTGTTATTTTCTATATCAAAATTTAGTTGAAAATGACTACTTTTTTAAATCAACTCGTGAACCAAAAGTCATTCTAATCTTAAACTGTTTTGGTATGAACAATGTTTGATACTTTAATCGGTTAAAAAACACACCCGTTTCGTATTGGTTACTTATAAAAATCTAATATTAATAACTAATGCAATATATTTTATATTAAACAAATTAACATATTTATGATGGTATTAATTCTTTTAAATTAAAATGGAATTATTAAAAATTGAAAATGAAATATTAAAAAAGAGAAATGTATTTAATATGAGAGAGAGGATGAAAAATTTTGTAAGGATTAACATGATGATGACATGTGACATAAGGAAACATTTATTTATTAATTAGTATAGATTTCTCAGTTAAGCGCTAACGTTTTTCACGTTGCTTCTCTTTAATGTGTATATATTTTTGTATACAATAAATAAATAAAACACATTAAACCTGGCGAATATGAGAAAAAACATATGCATGCCTAATAATAACTAATATTGACTCTCATTTGTAATAATTATGACTTTTTATATATAAGTGTACAACATATAAAATTAAAGAAAATATAACTGACTATTCCAAATGTTCAATGTTGTGTCTAGCGGTATGTCGGTGTGAGATCACCTATTTTTGTGTTTTGATTACTCGCAAGAAATCGGGTTGTATGTTGGCTTAAAAGAAAGGTAAGGTTGAAAGTTGTGTGTGTTAAACCCACATCATTGAGGATGTGGAATCACTTTTGCAAGTTGTAGGGGTCGTTTGGTCGCGGACAACAGTAAGTAAACGCTCACAGGGTCCCGGTTGGGGGGGGGGGCGTGGCAGACGGCTCCAACTTGGATGGTGGCGGCCTACCTGATGTCACACCCCAACCTATAGCGGAAATACCGGGGCGCGAACTGATTGTCACAGCTCTCAAGGTACTATCATGCACTATTTAAATGATAACATCTATTAGTTGAATTCAATTATCAAATAAATCCAAATACAAACAAGTACATAATTTATACAACAATACAAATTTTATACTTCTTAATTAAAATATTCTTCTAACTAAAGTCTTCACTAAGTCTTCACCAACCTGCATATGCGTATAAAATAGAATTTTGTCAACAACACATGTTGAGTGAGCAACACACCAGTTTAAGTATACATATAGTATAATATAAAAATAAGTATTTGCAACAAGTCATATGAAAATAACAAATTAACCAAATGAGCAAGTATAACTGAGATGTCGAGAAGCACAAAGGCTAACGACTGGCGTATGATCATACTAGACTGAGATTATGTTGGACCTCTCCGAATGCTAAAGCATACAAAGCAAATAAGCACATTAACAAGTAAGGTATAAGTTGTTAACACATAAGACAAAGTTGCAGTTTTAAGTATAAGTATATAAAGAGAAATATATTTACGCATATGTCCCCAAAACATTGAAAACGGTAAAATAAGGGAATGTGGTACTCACCTCCATAGACAAACAAAAGACGATTTCGATAAAGAGAAGACGAGGAACGCCACACGCGAACGTTAAAGCCTAAAAGAAACGAGAGTGACGGATACGCTTAAGTAAAGTACAAGATTTACTATGACGACTAGATAAACAATAATAAGTTAATATTATAATAATATAATATCATATATAAGATAAAATAATTAGTGTGTTTAATAAAATATATATCTTGAAAAATATTACTTTTAATTTTTATAAATATAAGTATGTGTATATATATAGTTTACTTGATTTTTATACAAATATTAGTTTTTAAGTTATTATACACATATTGGCTTATATGTATATACACGAAAACGAAAGTTAAACGAGTATTAAAAAGTCGGTTTTTAGAATATAATGATAAATATTATATTTATAGTTTAAATTACTAAACATATTAATATACAAGCTTAAATGAATAATAATATTAATAAAACACCAAAAACGGGTCTGGAAGGGGTCGAACTAGTGCCCTCCAGCCCAGACACGCAATAACACGCACACGACACAACCAACTGATCTGCGCTGATGGTTGGTTATTGTTTCTGAAAAACTCATTTAGTACAATAGCCCAAAATATCCCTAAACTCTAAGAACCCTAGTTTCTGCAATACATTAATTCGTTAATCGTTTGTTTAATTGATATTAGGGTTATTGACGAGCAGATCAAAACGAGCAAAACCATATAATGAATTACCTTACACGTTGTTAATACGATGGTAAATCAACCGACGAGCAGACGGCAAGAAACTGGATCAAAACGAGCATTTGTAGGTTGTATTAACGTAATAGATTAAAGGGCTTTTGTTCTCGAGTGTTGTAGGATGCCTCATGCAGGTTTAATTGAATTAATACGAACGATTTCTTGTGTAATAAATCTAGTTTAGGATCGGCTAAGCGAATTTGGAAATACGAATCATAATTGATGGATTTAACAAAATTTAAGTGTCGGTAGGATCGATTATAGAATGTATAACAATACGCATTGACTAATTTCCATATAGATTACGAAGATTAAGGTCCAAGTAACTGATTATTGAATTCGGGTACAAGATATGAATGTTGTATCGGGTCTGGGTGTAGGATATCCAGATTAGTAATATGGGTTAACGGGTTCAGGAATAATAATAATAATATTAACATACATAAGTTAAAGTTTGGTCCGATTTGAGGTGGAAGCATATTTGAGTTATAGTTTAGTTTAAGGTAAAAATTGTAGGTTTTTCAAAGTTAATTTATATATATTAAATAAACAATTATAATAATTAAATATCTCGATAAACGTGATGAAAACGGGTCGGGTAATGCTTAATAAATATTAATTTGGAAAACCGAGTTGTTACACCTTACGTGCTTCACAACGTTCAGCTTATTGTTATCGATCAATGTAAACATTTGTCAATATCTTTTTTGGCCACATCACAATCTTATTCTTTGAGTTATATGAGACAACTTTTGTATAATCAAACCATTGTAGAAAAGCCTTTTATTTTTATTGTTTAATACATAAGTTTTACGAGATCGAACCGATAATGCACGAACAACATTAGTAGTAGTGTCGTTCATTTTTATGGTTTTGATTGGTTTCAGTATTTTTCATTTTCTTTCACAACTGGTACCCAAACAATATCATAGCGCAACACAACTTTATGTTTGTAAATTTTATTTGATTTGGTCTGATACCATTATTAACATTATTTTAATTTTTGTGCATATACCGAATTCTCGCCACATCCCAGGGGAAGGTCTAATTCATCAATATTTCATATACATAATACTTCATCACTGCATATACGCAATACATCAACACCGCATATACGCATCGCAACAGCACCGCATATACGCGATGCGTCAGCAATACATATATGTAATACTCGGAAAATTATGTAAAATACACAAACTGATCTTTATATTCATCTTACATAGCTTTCATTACAAATTAATGTTCCTCGATATTGTATTGATCATCAATTAAACACAAAAAATACAAAAACAAAGCATGCCGAACACGATAACCTCTATATGCTCGATTGGAGGTATAATACACCCAATCAATCTGCTATTGTGTGAAATTGATTGCTGTAATTGTTTACCTGGTATTATTCTTCAGATTTGTGCTCGATTTCGCATCATATTTGGACGATTTAGATGATTGAAACTAGCAAATGTTATAGGGAAAAACCCTAACTTTCAGCAAAGAGGCAGGGGCGATGATGGTCTGCACAAGGGAAGAGGAACGATGATTTAGATTTATGTTAATTCCAATTTTACCCTTCCTTCTTTAAAACCCAATCTTTATTTGTTTTCTCCCTTCCCTTGTTTCTTAACAATTGATTTACTAAAATCAAATGCATTAATATGAGTTCTCTAGTTCTCTCTTTAAGAGAAGTTCTCTCTTGATTCCACCCATATATATATATATATATATATATATATATATATATATATATACTCTTAAATTATAAATTTAATGACAACTACGGGACCTAAACCGACCGTGAATCCCGGTCCTAGCTAGTTTGATATGCCGAAATAAGGCTCCCGGTTGACTTTGGATGAAGATGCCTATCGTTTTAGCGCTAAGAGAGCATAAATTGTAAGCTTTCGGGAAGTAGAGATCGAGCGTAGAATACCAGTGAAAAAAACTTTTATTTTTAAAATGTATAAAATGTAAAACGTCAGCCAACTCATTTATACAACTGGAATAAAATCTTTTGTTTAATTACTTATAAATTAAACCAAAAAAATGTAGAATATCTTTAAGTATTGATTAATGTGAGGGGATATTGATTCTGCACACAAATTTAAACATTAGAAATAATGAAAGTTAGATAAAGACAAAGTATTGATAAAATCGTGGTGTATAAAATATGTAAGTAACCAATACATTTTTTTTTAAAACTTATACATTGGAAATCATAAAAAAATAAACTATTAAATAAAGATTAGCAACTGATTAACTTTCAAGGAGAGTCAGTTTACAAGATATTAGTAACTATAAAATTACATTTTGTCCATTGCTTGTGAGTGGATGATATTGAGTTTATAATGATCATTATTTAAATATCAAAACATTCATTAGAGTCATTCTTTTAACAAAATTTCCCAACTACAATCCACTCAATCTTTATCTCACCAATAGAGTAGACCGCATGACGGTCTTTTATTGGCTTGATTACTCGTATAATTCTTGTGTATGGCTTATATAGTTATATTTGACCTTTATCATTAGCACATGTTAGATATGACTGTTTTAGTCTGTTCAAAATGACTAGTTTACTATTTATAATTTTATATAAGAATACTAATAAAATTATAAAGTTGATGTATTAGGAAATGGGGACACCTAGTATTATGTATTTCTTCCCATAACTATTATTTAGAGTGTAAAAAATGCCAAACTTTTCTTAATGTGAGACAAATAACTGTATTTTGAACCGGTGTGATTTTAGATTCAAGTTCTACATATGACAAGAAGGTTTCTAGTTAGGCTAATGGGGTTTTCTCATATTTATGAATTTTTTTCTAATAGTAGAATAAAGATGATTGAGTGTGTCAGTAACATGTCATTAATAAATGGTCGTTTAAAAAATAACTACATTTTAGTTTAACAAATAACAATTATGCTTCGAAAGTCGCGAAAGTGAAGAGCAAAAAAAAAGAATAAGGCCCTCTCAGTTGTTAATAGTTAATTAATTATATTATTATAAACATGGTGGATGTATAGTATAATTAGGGGTAGACTCTGTTGCCCCTTAACTTTTCGTCAATAATGTAATTTTTATGCATTTTGGGTCGGTTTTCGTATTTCATGATCCCTGAAAAAAATTATGTTACCCCTATTTGTTTAAAGCACAACCAATTAAAAAGTTAAAATCATATAAAGTCAAAACAAAATTTATAGACCAAAGCAAATAAAAAACATTAAACTTTTTTTTTTTCCTTTTGTTTGAATGAGAAACATCAAACATAAATAGACTCAAACACAAATGGCTCAACAGAATCATAATTTTTTAAAAGTTCAAATCAAATAAAGCCTAAACAAAATTTATAGCCCAAATAAAATAGAAACCAATAACCAACCATGCTCAACAGAATTATCATTTTGAGGTTGAAACTTTTAATATGGTTTTCGATATGCAATTCAAGAACATGAAAATAGATTCAGTGAGGTCTCAACTAGTTTATTAGAAAATATGTCCGGTTTAAGTCTATGAGATTCGTTTTTCAAGTGACTTACCTAAGATAGTGGCATTTTCGGAGATATATCCGAATGATTTTGTAATGAAAGAGAGTGTATTTCAAGTGATCGTACGACATTTTGTCACATTTTAAATGAAGATGGTAAATTTGCAAGATTGGATGGAATGTGTGACCTTGTTCGTGTAATGGTGGAAACCGGAAAGAACACCACTTTTCATTTGGTTTATCGAATATTGAAGTTAGCGTTGGTTTTACCGATTGCAACCGCAACTGTTGAAATATGCTTTTTTTTTCTAAATGAAGCTTATCAATGCGGGTTTGCGCAACTAAATGCGTGATGAGTATTTGACCAATGCTTTAATTTGCGCGGTCGAAAGAGAAACGTTTGATAAAATAAAAGAAGGGGGTGTAATGGCTAGATTTAAGCTTTCAAAAACCGAACATGCTAAATTTGCTTCTGAAACCTTGATTTCAAGCTTTCAAAACCGCACGTGTTTAATTATCGTGTGTAAGGCCCCGTTACCGGTAGCCCTACTTTCGTGTTGGATTTACTCATAAACGCAGTTCTAAATATCAGAGTTAATTAAAACATTAGCGGAATATAAAAGCTTTCATAAAACATTTATAACAAAACACATCTTGTCTTAAAACATCATCTTGTCTTTCAAAATAACCGAAACATTAAACTTAAACGTCTTGAGTCTTCCGATGCCAGCCTCTTATTCAGTGCCACGTGTCTCCTCAAGCGAGCTGCCTCATCCTACTCACCTGCGTGCATACTAAAAGTCAGCTACGCTGAGTGAGTTCTAGTTAATCATACATTATACAATACACACAAACTTATATTCTTTCATTCATACTTTCATACTTTCATACTTTCTTTTGTATTAACTTGCTTTCAAATCTTACGTTATAAAGAGCATTACGCCCTACATTCCTCGAGTATTATTAGGGCTCGGTACCCTCCTTCCTCGAGTATTATTAGGGCTCGGTACCCTCCTTCCTCGAGTATTATTAGGGTTCGGTACCCTCTTTCCTCGAGTATTATTAGGGCTCGGTACCCTCTTTCCTCGAATATTAGTAGGGTTCGGTTCCCTAGTTCTTGAATATTAGTAGGGTTCGATTCTCTCTTCGTTACCATACAACCATACATCATACCTCGAGTATTATTAGGGCTCGGTACCCTTTTCGTAACCATACAACCATCATTTCCTTCTTTTATTAACTTTATCACGTTCATACACATAAGCATACATATCATACTTACCTTATACATAACGTTACAACCTGACAGTACGTGCAATATCCGAAGATCGTTCACGTACCATCAAGCAGTCATTCATACATTTCACATTATTCACATAAGGCATACACTTATCTCTTAGGATAAGCGTATTAACAAACATATTGAGTATGCACACAGCCCCGAAAACATAACACATAAATGGGGCTAGAAACTCACCTGAATCCTGTTACGCTCTCCGTTAATCGTTATTCCCTTCTTGAGCTGTGCACGGCTAACTGTATAATATTTACATGTATCAATTAACTACTACTACTCATGTTGTATTTTTATCTTTATATAACCCACAACGAACGGGGGTCCAGGGGCAGCGCCCCTGGCAGCGGGGTTCTAGGGGCGGCAGCCCCTAGCAGGGTCCAAGGGGCAGAGCCTAGCTTAAATTTTGTCAATTTAGTTATCATAGTTTTAAACATTAGCCAATTGCGTTCCTCCGTCTAACGGCATCCAACTATACGTTAGTTTAAGGGTATTTTTGTATTTCTCCTTTTATTTTGAGTTAATGTTCATTTTCGTCAACGTGGTTTGATATTTTTGCCACTTCAATCCAAAGTTTAAAATTTTGTTAATTTAGTGTTTAATTTAATTCACTTTTTTCTTGTCTATAACCCCTAAGAGCATAATCCAAGCCTAAAACCATTGAGCATCGACCAAAACAGGTCTGCATTTACTCTGTCAACAACAATAATCATAACCCTCGGTCATATTTAGTTTCTAGACATTTCCTAAACTTTTCCCCATGGTGGAATTCAATGGTAAATTAGTTAGGGTAATTCCCTGAAACCGAATTGTACATAAAAAACTAAAAATCGTATATTTGATTAATGCATAATAGTTGGTTTAGAGATTATATTGTAGCGAACATCTAGGTCAAAATCAACATCAAGAGGTCGAATATCCCATATTTCCATGTTTGCTCAAGAAAACAATACACTAAATTGCTTGTGTGTTCTTCAAATCGTGGTGTTGTTCTGGAATTCGTTAAAATATAGGGTTATAGATGGCCAAACGGTATTGATTAAAGACGATTATAACCCTCACGTAACGCCTAAAAATACATTTATGTTACTCACCTAAGGGAAATGTGAAAATGAAGTAACGACATAGTTGGATGCCGTTAGACGGGGGGCATAATTATTGGCTAATGTTTAAAACTATGATGACTAAATTGATAAAATTTCAAACTTTGGACTGAAGACCTGAAGTGGTAAAAATATCAAACCACAAGGACGAAAATGACCATTAACTTTTAAATAAGAAGAAAGACAAAAATACCATTAAACTAACGGTATAGTTGGATGGGGGGATATAATTGGCTAATATCTAAAACTATGAGAACTAAATTGACAATATTTCGAACTTTGAACTGAAGTGACAAAAGTAGCAAACTACATGAACGAAAATGACCATTAACTCTAGAAAAAATAAAATTCTTTATGAATTCAACTATAATTTTATTTTGTGATTCGTGATCAAGACTGTTTAGAAAGCTCATTACTTGAAGCTTCATTGAAAACGGCCCGTTTATAAATGAATCGATACAAGCTTGCTCAGTTTGTAAACGAATCAAGTTCGAGTCAAAGTAAGCTCAATGTTTGCCTCGTTTTATGACTTTAAGTTGATATTTTGGTTTAATATTCAAAAGTGATCTCTCAATTTTATTTATAGATAAGCCCATACAATTTGGTTCATGAATCCATAACTAATCATCTATTTTCTTTTTGAATGACAACTCAAATATTCTCTAACTTACTCCAATATTACACATCTTATTAAGAATCATACGACATGAACTTGTACCCCTTAAATATTACTTCCTCCGTCCATTTGAAAGTGTCCACATTTTCTTTTTAGTTTGTACCATTATAAATGTCTACTCTCAAAACTTTATTAATTAATTTCCAAATTTACCCGTGAAAGTGCAATCATTCAACTTTCTTAAATTTTATCTTTTTACATATGTTAAGGGCATTAAAGTCATTTGTTAAGAAAAAAGTGCAATCATTTAAACTTTCTTAAATTTTGTGTTTTTCAAACCATGACAATTGTAGAGGGACGGAGCCGGAGGGAGTAGTTTATTGAATATTTAATATTAATTTAATTTAAACAAGCTAGCTCATCAGGCCAGTGGCCACAAGCCAGCCTGAGCTTTTACAAGCCAAATCTGAGCTCAAAGTTCACCTTGTGAAGAAACACTAATCGACCCCGGACATATTACGGATAATCTGGGGGTTAAATAGATGTTTCCCACGAGGGGTTAGATTCGGCGAAGATGGTTATTCTGATGACCTGCAAAACAGACACCGTGAGCTCGTCACTGAGAAGGGGGGGGGGGTACCTCCTTGTGACCACCCTCCGGCGTGAGAATCAGACTAAATTGCTCTTGAATATAAGTGTATATTAAGAGAATGACTAGAGCAGATATCAGGTAATATATCAATATATGAGATATGAGATCAGATGATACCATTCCAAGGTGTTGGAGTATTTATAGCCGAAGGTAGGTTTCCAAGCAGGTACAGCCGGCTGAATAGTGTTCCTGTTCTGCCAACTGTGGGCTACGCACATGCCATGCTGGTGGTTGGTGGGTAGGCAGCGGCTGATAGTGACCAGGCCGGCTGTGTACTATTCATGTTCCACCAACTGCAGGCTATGCACGTCCTCCGACAGGTTGGTGAGTAGGCAGCGGCTAATAGTGACATACAGTACAAGAGCGTGCTGCTCGTCATACTGTTGTCAGTGAGCTGTCGTATCTTTGGTCAGATCTTTTGTCCATACCTCGTCAGGTACAGTACAAAAGATCCTCCAGTATCGTATGGACTGGCTCATTTGTGCGGGAGTTTTCCCGGCTTTGTGCGGGAGTGTTCCCAGCTTGCTAACTCCTTCAGGTGACATTACTGAATTATTTAAGAGTTAAGTGCCTTGTGCGTGTAGCCTTGCTGCGCAGGTAGCCTTCCCTGATGGCTTGTATCCGCAGCTGCGGGAACAGGCGGGGTACTTCACCATTGGGAGGCTTTTCCTGCGGGAATAGCTTGCGTACTGCGCGTAAGGACGTCACGTCTCCGAGCATGGTGGGTCATGCGGATCCAGTTGGTTTCTGCGCAGACGTCCCTCTTCAAGGTGTCTTGCGAGTTTAGCCTTTGCGCAGACGTCCCTGTTGAAGGTGAGTCTTGCGGGTTCAACTGCGCAGACGTCCCTCTTTGAGGTGAGTCTTGCGGGTCCAACTGGGCTATGCTGGAACCTACCTCTTCACCTTGTTAAGCATATATATATATAGGTCAAGCTGGCTCGTATAACTTTGAAACAGAGCTTGATAAATGACAACCTAAACAATCTTGAAATTTTGTACATGAACTTTCTTTTCATGAGTAATTGCAATTATCTTTAAATTTCGTTCATAAACTTTCTTTTCATGAATAGTTATAATTATCTTTTTAGTATTTATTATGCATGTTATGTATATTTAAAGATAATTTTTTTTAATTGCCTTCACTAAAAAAACAATTCATAATATATTTTGTTTAGGTGAATCAAGATAAATATTTTCCAGTGTACATATGTGTCAATTTTTGTATTCTCATATTTTCTTTCACCATCTTCTCTATCGATGGCTTTAAACAAACGTTAAGATGAATAGCGAATAACATAATATAGTAAACACCTAATTTTTTTTACATGTTTATGGTTCAGGGGTTTGTAATTCGAAGGGACACACATAAATTTTCCGTAACTTCATACAACTAAAAATGAATCCCAGTAGACACCGGTATATATATATCCATTCAAAGGAATTTATATATTTAAGATTTTTTTCAAAGTAATTTACCATATAGCATTACACTTATACTAATATGTGTTTATTATTATTATTATTATTATTATATAAATTGAGAACGTTTATTAAATTATTCAAGCCTAGTTATAAGAAAGCTGAAAGAGACCATAGTGCATGGGCATAAAAATACATATCTAGAAATAAAATGCATAGCATGATTGAGTCATTGAACATTTACGTTTATGCGAATAAGATCATGGTGTTTCCACTCTCCACTTGATTCATATTTTAATAATTTTATGGCAATACATACAAAAGGCTTGATATTAAAACACAATAAAAAGATATTTGTCTTTATTGGCGGCTTGTTTGTTGATGACTTCAATAATCAATATGTCCAATCGTCCAATTATATTATATAAGTAATATAAGTGTATAAATCATTGGGAAATTTTTGCTGTCACAAAAAAGTAATAAAATAGCTAACTAATTCTGAAAACGAATATGATAAAATAATTCCATATAATCGAGTAATATTCATTCCCGAATATAATCACTTTTATTAGAGTATAAAACATACATAATTATAGGAGAAAAGAATAATTACAGATGATGATCAAATAAAAAATTGAGTTTGTTTAAATAGGATGAAGACGTCTTGCATTTTATTCTGTACTTTTTTCTAACTATTTAGTCAGATCCAAATTAAAAACATTTAGATTTAGTTAAGCTAGATTAGTTACTTGTTAACTTCCAATGATCTCCAGTTCAAATGGTTATGGTGAAACACCTAAAGACTTCAATTTAATAAGACACATATGTTGTGTTCAATTGTTAAAGTCCCACTTGAGACAAAAAAATAGGGGGGCTAAAGTTGAGCAAGGAGTTTTCTCACATATAGGTGGGTTTCATCCTGATGATGGAATGGAGATGATCAGGTGAGTCAGTGGATAAAAAAATGACTGGTTACCTAACTAGATTAATGCATAAACAGTTAATTACATAATTACTAAGAAAAGTTAATAAATTAATATGTATTAATTCATCATAGATATAAATAAATAATAACTATTATTATTATTATTTCAAATTGTCTTTTTATTTTTCACTAAATAGAAAATACAACTAATATTGACATGGTTTATCTTTTTAATCACATTAAACGTATATTCAACCTAATTGTTTCGTGTGTGACCCTCATAACATCGTATGTGTGGGTTTTAGGCATAGATATCCAACAGACAAGTGCACTCCACAAGCCAAAAGTTCAACGCTTGCATTTACTCGAAGTTGTGTTTAATCTCATGTGTTCCTAATCCTATCTTCATATCCTACAAGAGTGACTCAATCATTAAGTAAACACGTGTGCAAGAAGTACTTGCACTTACAATAACCCCACTATTCAAGAATTACGGATACACACTATTATCCTTAACATGGCCGGCTCAACGAATGTGGAGGCCTAAATCAAAACAAGATTTTGGGACCTTTTTAGAACAATTGTTAGGGAAAAAAATTGATTATTACAAGTTTTAAACTCATAAACTATACTTTAGTAACAACCAAGCTTACCACCACACCAAGACATTACTTCGAGTTTACTATACCCATTATAACATATCTATATATAATGTTTTTTTGGACTTGGAGGCCTTAACTGAGTGGGGGCCTAAAACCCTAACTTATTTCCGCTGTCCCACGAGCCACCCCTGACCCTTAATGAGTCACTTACCAATGAAATCGGTAATCTATTATCTTAATTTTGATTTTGCTAACACAAATGGTTGAAAATATTGTAGAACTTAAATAAAAATATTAGTCTCAAAATCAATCATACTCATTATGATTGTTATACATGTCTCAAATGTATTTTCTGCCTTTATAGGACGTATCCTTTTGTTAAAAATATTTGTATATGTTCTTGCTTTAAAAGTATTATTATTTCTTAAGTCATCAAAAGCAATTTCGTGCAACTTAAAAGTAAAACAAGAAAAACCTGAATACATTTTCTTTTTTCTTTATAAATAAAGTTATTGTATGAGAGGCCACACGCCTTCAAAGATCTGGATTCATGAGACTTTGACCTTCTGAGTCAATTGACTCGGAACAAATGATCAGATTTTAAATTACTTGATCACATGCCATCCAGAAGATTAAACATTTTTATTTGATCACAATACTCCCCCCCTTAACTATATCTAGTATGCTAATGTTAACCCTATACTTTTTTCTAATACCCTGATTTAGCTTAAACTTTCTCACTTCTTTGTAGGGTTGTGCACGGTTCAGTTCAGGTTCATTTCGGTTTATAACCAATATCAAACTTGGGCTAAAATTTTGCTTACAAATACATGAAATGAATGCTTAAATACATGATAGCTACATGAATAAATGTATAAATATATGAAATTGAGATATTAATACATGAAATGGAGATATAAATACATGAAAATGATAGTATTAAATTATTAATACGTATAATGTTTAATACATGAAACGAGAGAGAAAAGGCTTGAAAATATGAAAAAATGAATAGTTCGGTGCGGTTTGGTTAATTCAGTTTTTGGTTATTTCGGTTCGGTTTCGTCGGTTTTTCGGTCGGTTTCGGTTAATGATCCGGTATTGCTCACCCCTACTTCTTTTGATAATGTCAACCATTCGTTTTTTTCACGATCAACTAATGTTTATATATAAACCCAGTCACAATGACCAACTTTACACCCATCAAAAAACCAAATCACCTTAAAAGTTTTTACATGATTTCAAATTAAAACCACACCAACACTTCTAAGATAAGCTAGGCTACCTTGGTTTATTCTTCATCCATAAAAAAATGAAGCGTCTTTATTCCCCCCACCACACTTGAAAACTGTAAACCAACTCGTATCAAGCTTTCCAGCTCCAAACCGTATTAGACAAATCCCATGGCATAACCTTTTTTTTATCTTCGAAAAGCCGGGGTATGCATATAAATCCAATAAATCCCATCACAATAAGCGTATATCGAAGGAGATCCACACCACATTGATATTACTTGCCAAACATCCCATGTGAAATGACACGAAATAAAAGTATGCTCCACGATTTCTTTTTGATCTCCATAAACCAGTCGATACACATGATAACTGTAGGGCCAACAATTCTTTAAATGGATACATTTTTCTTCTTTTGTTATACAAAATCAAAATTAAAATTTAGGCATTATAATTTGTCAATTTTATTGTCGTACAAAGTTTTTGGTACAAATTAACCATTTATTCTATACTCATACAGTCATATAAGTAAGTTTATTTAAACAATGCAAAAACGTGTATCAGAAACTAATCTTGACCTTTATACCAAAAGGAGAAATAAATAAAGGATCATGATTGAATACTCCCAATTATACAGGTGAAAAAACATTTACAAATCACATGGTGACAAACACAAGCACATGGCAGAAGTAATTAAATATGTTCACATGTGAATAACAACACACTATATTTAAATATGATTGTTTTAGTTACGATCTCTAAATATTTATTTTATCTAAGAACATGGATTGATTCTTTAAATTGTAAACTCTTTGTGTTTCTCAGAAAGTTCTCATATATTACATGTTTAAATTAATGTTTGTTACACAAATTTTACTTGTTTTTATCTTTGTATTACATCATTGTTTCCAAACAACAAAGTTTTTAGCCAAATTTCATACAGTGCCTGAAAAAAACTTTTTTGTCCATTAAGTGGAGGGAGTGACAAAAACAAATAATAACAAAGTTGGGGTGTGGGTGACAATGTGAAAGTTGAGAGCGTTATCAGCCAACGAGTGAAACTTAGGAAATATTAAAAACCAATACCCCAATGTTTAAATACCTCGTCTTACAATAAAAGTTTGTAAATAAGTGTGCATAGCAACACTAGTGAAAAACAGACTTTTACCGACAAGAAACTCATTGATGAATAAAACAAAAGATCCAAAAGATATTTTTTTTAAGACGATGGCAATTGCCCGACGAAGGATACCACTAAAAATAAAGGCAAAATTAAGTTTTAAAGGTTAATGGTAACATGCCAATGAAGCAAATCCGTCAATATTACCCATGACCGAATTTCTCAAGAAATTTATTGACAACTTAGCAACAAAACTTACCGATGATGTAAGTCGATAATTTGCACTTCTAGTCAATAGACAATAAAATGGTCTATAAGAGCATTCTTAACCTATCCTTCATCCCATCTCTATAATTACACTAAAAACACTACATTTCTCTCTACTGCTCAATTAAATATTAACTTTTTATATAATTATCATTAACAATTTTCTATTTTCTCTAGTCACAAACAATTCAACAAATATTAAACAATAAATATGTGCAAACTTTATTCCTCAAACTATAAAAAATCACTACATTTTCACTCTCCACCTTATAATTTACACTCACAACTATTCAAAACCTCACCTTATAATTTGCAAATTTCCTCACATACTTTTACAGGATAGGATGTGAGAGCATTCTCAATCCGTTCCCCATCTCTATCCCTATAATTACACTAAAAAACACTACATTTCTCTCTCATGCTTAATTAAATAGTATTTTTTTATACATTTATCATTACAGTTTTCTCTCTCCTCTACTCACAACCAATCCAACAAATATTAAAAAATAAATAGGGAAAACAATGTTTCCCCAAATGTTTCCTCAAATTTACAAAAAATCACTACATTTCTCTCTCCACCCTATAATTTACACTCACAACCACTCATCACCCCACCTATAATTTACAAACTTCCCTCACATATTATAGAGAATAGATGAGAATGCTCTAGATGCTCTAAGTACAAGTATATCCATATATCTCCTATTTTCATGTCGTACATTCAAAATATTTATTACCTCCATTCGTTATAGACACGTGTGATGTGGTCCATGTGTTCTATCCTACTATTGTTTTCATGTTTAGACTTTTGACATAAACTAAAGGAAACATAAGTTTACAAAGCATTGGAAATAAGTAGTTGTCAAGGGACTGGTCATGTAACCCACTCTATTATTGTCTCACATGCTTCTTGAAAACAAAAATCCATAAAAAAAAAAAAACAAAAACTAAACAATAGCATAACAGATTGGCCGCCAGGTTGGAGTGCTTGTTCTTCACATTAGAGCATCACACCTCAACTACTTTACAAATTACAATAAACTGGTCAACCTTTTCATACTAAAACACTCACAATATCTTCCTATATAACAATCATATATTCATATCTTTCATACACCTTTACTTCAACTTTCAGTCTCTTAAAACAAAACCCACAAACAAAACTACATCTTTTTAGCCAAATCCAAGGCTTCTTGGCCTAAAGAACAAAACCCACAAAGATTCTTTGGTTCTGATCAAACTTTGTGTGTTAGTTGTTTGCAACAATGGATGGAAGTGACATATATAAAGCTGCAGTAGTATAAGGTTAGTGAGTTTAAGAGCACCTAGTACTAGAGCACCAAGCTTAAGATCTGGAAGTACTTATGTATGGAGGAACTCTGGCATGGATGTGTTCTCAAAATCTTCACGTGAAGAAGATGATGAAGAAGCTCTTAAATGGGCTTCTCTTGAAAAGCTACCAACATTCGACCGGTTGCGAAAAGGTTTACTTTTCGGATCAACCGGACCGTCTAATGAAGTTGATATTGATAACCTTGGACCGGAAGATAGAAACATTTGCTTATAGACTTGTCAAAGTTGCTGATGAAGATATGAGAGGTTCTTGTTGAAGCTTTGAAGAGGTAGGTCCGCAGCCCCAGCCCAGTTGGACCCGCAAGACTCACCTGAAGAGGGACGTCTGCGCAAGGACCAACTGGTTCGCAAGACCCACCATGCTCAGAGATGAAGACCTTACGCGCAGTAACGCCAGCTGTTCCCAGCAGGAAAAGCCTCCAATGGTGAAGGTACCCCGCCTGTTCCCGCAGCTGCGGATACAAGCCATCAGGGAAGGCTACCCGCACTAATAGCAAGGCTACACGCACAAGGCACTAACTCTCAATAATTCAGTGTCACCTGAAGGAATGAGCAAGGCGGGAATACTCCCGCCCAAATGAGCCCAGTCCGTACGCTTCTGGAAGATCTTTTGTACTATACCTGCCAAGGTATGGACAAAATAGACAAGATCTGACCAAAGCAGCCATGAACCAATCACAGGGTGACAGCTCACCGACAACAGTACGAGGAGGAGCACGCTCTAGTACTGTTCGTCACTATTAGCCGCTGCCTACTCACCAACCCTTGTCGTGGCAAGTACATAGCCTGCAGTTGGTGGAAAAGGAACAGTACCCAGCCGGCGGAAAAGGAATAGTACACAGCCGGCAGAAAGGGAACAGTACACAGGCCGCCTTGTCACTATCAGCCGCTGCCTATCCACCAACCACCAGCATGGCACGTGCGTAGCCCACAGTTGGTAGAAAAAGAATATTATACAGCTGGCTGTACCTGCTTGGAAACCTACCTTCGGCTATAAATACTCAACACCTTGGAACGGTATCATTATCTTGTATCTTATCTTCACTAGCTATTTCTCTTAATATACACTTTTATTCAGAGCAATCTAGTATGATTCTCACGCCGGAGGGTGGTCACAAGGAGGAACCCCCCCCTTCTCAGTGACGAGCTCACGGTGTCCGTTTTGCAGGTCATCCGAAGAACAAACATCTTTGCCGGACCTAACCCTCGTGGGAAACATCTACTTAACCCCCAGATTATCCGTAATCTGCCGGGGTCACTTAGTGTTTCTTCATTGGCGTCATCCGTGCATAAAAGCTAGAACAACTTCTTTTTCAGTTTTTTCAAACTTCTGGAAAGATGGTTAACGTTACTCGGTCGCAGGGCCAGCGAGTAACCAAGAAACCCCGGTAACTAAAACCCCAGCTACTGGGGGGGAATGCCGGCGAGTACACAAATTTTACGAACACTACCCTGGTACCCAAGCCGGGGCAAGTGCAGTAAATTTTACGAACACTACCCGGTTACCCGAGCCGGGGCAAGTGCAGTAAACAATCTTTCACTGGGATTCACCGATGCCCAGTTGGAAAGACAACGGACAAGGCTCCCCCGTCAAACACTTGGTCAAGTTAAAGCGTGGGCGGAAGCACGTCAAAAGGAATTCCAAGCTGAGTTGGATGAAGCTTACGTTCACTCCAGCAGGCTGTACGAATTCGGAAGCACACTCGACAACAGCTCAACATGAGCAATGAGTGCGAGTATGAGGAAGATTCGGAGGAATCGACAGCGACGCAAACCCTCGCCATAGGGCAAAAGGGAAGCGTAAGGAAACGGACTTCCAACCAAGAAGGAATTTTGGAGAAACCTTCAAACCAAAAACGCGGGTGGAACCCACGTGACTTCTCCAAAACCTTTAGACCAACTGCTACAAATGCGGGAACGTCCAAATTTGCAATGGACATTGCGGAAGCAATTGCCCCCGAGAAGTGCCAAACAAATGTCCAATATAGGCACATATGATGGTATATCTGACCCAGACGATCATTTGAACAGATTCATAGCGGGGGCAACCGTCAGCAACTGGACGGAACCCACGTGGTGTTATATGTTCCAGATGACGCTGGTTGGAGCGACTAGAGCGTGGTTTGAACGTCTACCGGTCCACCACATTACGATTGGGCAGACTTCCAGCAGAAGTTCAGCCAACACTTCAGTCAACAAAGAAAGTATACCGAAGAGCAATGGACAATCCTCAACTGCATCCGAGAGGAAGACGAGTCTTTGCTAGACTT